>NC_090440.1:1455489373-1455813540 GCF_031143425.1 Pleurodeles waltl | reverse complement strand
AAAAAAACACATGTTCTTCACATTTCTGTGACAGAAAGTTCTGGAATCTGAGAGGAGCCACAAATTTCCTTCCACCCAGCGTTCCCCCAAGTCTCCCAATAGAAATGATGCCTCACTTGTGTGGGTAGGACTAGCGTCCGAGACAGGAAACGCACTAAAGCGCAACGTGGACACATCCAAATTTTTTAAAAGAAAACAGAGGTGTTTTTTGCGAAGTGCCTACCTGTAGATTTTGGCCTCTAGCTCAGCCGGCACCCAGCGAAACCTACCAAACCTGTGCATTTCCGAAAACTAGAGACCTAGGGGAATCCAACTAGGGGTGACTTGCGGGGCTCGGACCAGGTTCTGTTACCCAGAATCCTTTGCAAAACCTCAAAATTTGGCTAAAAAAACACATGTTCCTCACATTTCTGTGGCAGAAAGTTCTGGAATCTGAGAGGAGCCACAAATTTCCTTCCACCCAGCGTTCCCCCAAGTCTCCCGATAAAAATGATACCTCACTTGTGTGGGTAGGCCTAGCGCCCGCGACAGGAAACGCCCCAAAGCGCAACGTGGACACATCCAAATTTTTTAAAGAAAACAGAGGTGTTTTTTGCGTAGTGCCTACCTGTAGATTTTAGCCTCTAGCTCAGCCGGCACCTAGGGAAACCTACCAAACCTGTGCATTTCCGAAAACTAGAGACCTAGGGGAATCCAAGGAGGGGTGACTTGCGGGGCTCGGACCAGGTTCTGTTACCCAGAATCCTTTGCAAACCTCAAAATTTGGCTAAAAAAACACATGTTCCTCACATTTCTGTGGCAGAAAGTTCTGGAATCTGAGAGGAGCCACAAATTTCCTTCCACCCAGCGTTCCCCCAAGTCTCCCGATAAAAATGATACCTCACTTGTGTGGGTAGGACTAGCGCCCGCGACAGGAAACGCCCCAAAGCGCAACGTGGACACATCCAAATTTTTGAAAGAAAACAGAGGTGTTTTTTGCGAAGTGCCTACCTGTAGATTTGGCCTCTAGCTCAGCCGGCACCTAGGGAAACCTACCAAACCTGTGCATTTCCGAAAACTAAAGACCTTGGGGAATCCAAGGAGGGGTGACTTGCGGAGCTCGGACCAGGTTCTGTTACCCAGAATCCTTTGCAAACCTCAAAATTTGGCTAAAAAAACACATGTTCCTCACATTTCAGTGGCAGAAAGTTCTGGAATCTGAGAGGAGCCACAAATTTCCTTCCACCCAGCGTTCCCCCAAGTCTCCCGATAACAATGATACCTCACTTGTGTGGGTAGGACTAGCGCCCGCGACAGGAAACGCCCCAAAGCGCAACGTGGACACATCCAAATTTTTGAAAGAAAACAGAGGTGTTTTTTGCGAAGTGCCTACCTGTAGATTTTGGCCTCTAGCTCAGCCGGCACCTAGCGAAACCTACCAAACCTGTGCATTTCTGAAAACTAGAGACCTAGGGGAATCCAAGGAGGGGTGACTTGCGGGGCTCGGACCAGGTTCTGTTACCCAGAATCGTTTGCAAACCTCAAAATTTGGTTAAAAAAAACACATGTTCCTCACATTTCTGTGGCAGAAAGTTCTGGAATCTGAGAGGAGCCACAAATTTCCTTCCACCCAGCGTTCCCCCAAGTCTCCCGATAAAAATGATACCTCACTTGTGTGGGTAGGCCTAGCGCCCGCGACAGGAAACGCCCCAAAGCGCAACGTGGACACATCCAAATTTTTTAAAGAAAACAGAGGTGTTTTTTGCGTAGTGCCTACCTGTAGATTTTGGCCCCTAGCTCAGCCGGCACCTAGGGAAACCTACCAAACCTGTGCATTTCTGAAAACTAGAGACCTAGGGGAATCAAAGGAGGGGTGACTTGCGGGGCTCGGACCAGGTTCTGTTACCCAGAATCCTTTGCAAACCTCAAAATTTGGCTAAAAAAACACATGTTCCTCACATTTCTGTGGCAGAAAGTTCTGGAATCTGAGAGGAGCCACAAATTTCATTCCACCCAGCATTCCCCCAAGTCTCCCGATAAAAATGATACCTCACTTGTGTGGGTAGGCCTAGCGCCCGCGACAGGAAACGCCCCAAAGCGCAACGTGGACACATCCAAATTTTTTAAAGAAAACAGAGGTGTTTTTTGCGTAGTGCCTACCTGTAGATTTTGGCCTCTAGCTCAGCCGGCACCTAGGGAAACCTACCAAACCTGTGCATTTCTGAAAACTAGAGACCTAGGGGGAATCAAAGGAGGGGTGACTTGCGGGGCTCGGACCAGGTTCTGTTACCCAGAATCCTTTGCAAACCTCAAAATTTGGCTAAAAAAACACATGTTCCTCACATTTCTGTGGCAGAAAGTTCTGGAATCTGAGAGGAGCCACAAATTTCATTCCACCCAGCGTTCCCCCAAGTCTCCCGATAAAAATGATACCTCACTTGTGTGGGTAGGACTAGCGCCCGCGACAGGAAACGCCCCAAAGCACAACGTGGACATATCCAAATTTTTGAAAGAAAACAGAGGTGTTTTTTGCGAAGTGCCTACCTGTAGATTTTGGCCTCTAGCTCAGCCGGCACCTAGGGAAACCTACCAAACCTGTGCATTTCCGAAAACTAGAGACCTAGGGGAATCCAAGGAGGGGTGACTTGCGGGGCTCGGACCAGGTTCTGTTACCCAGAATCCTTTGCAAACCTCAAAATTTGGCTAACAAAACACATGTTCCTCACATTTCTGTGGCAGAAAGTTCTGGAATCTGAGAGGAGCCACAAATTTCATTCCACCCAGCGTTCCCCCAAGTCTCCCGATAAAAATGATACCTCACTTGTGTGGGTAGGACTAGCGCCCGCGACAGGAAACGCCCCAAAGCACAACGTGGACACATCCAAATTTTTGAAAGAAAACAGAGGTGTTTTTTGCGAAGTGCCTACCTGTAGATTTTGGCCTCTAGCTCAGCCGGCACCTAGGGAAACCTACCAAACCTGTGCATTTCCGAAAACTAGAGACCTAGGGGAATCCAAGGAGGGGTGACTTGCGGGGCTCGGACCAGGTTCTGTTACCCAGAATCCTTTGCAAACCTCAAAATTTGGCTAAAAAAACACATGTTCCTCACATTTCTGTGGCAGAAAGTTCTGGAATCTGAGAGGAGCCACAAATTTCCTTCCACCCAGCGTTCCCCCAAGTCTCCCGATAAAAATGATACCTCACTTGTGTGGGTAGGACTAGCGCCCGCGACAGGAAACGCCCCAAAGCGCAACGTGGACACATCCAAATTTTTGAAAGAAAACAGAGGTGTTTTTTGCGAAGTGCCTACCTGTAGATTTGGCCTCTAGCTCAGCCGGCACCTAGGGAAACCTACCAAACCTGTGCATTTCTGAAAACTAGAGACCTAGGGGAATCCAAGGAGGTGTGACTTGCGGGGCTCGGACCAGGTTCTGTTACCCAGAATCCTTTGCAAACCTCAAAATTTGGCTAAAAAAACACATGTTCTTCACATTTCTGTGGCAGAAAGTTCTGGAATCTGAGAGGAGCCACAAATTTCATTCCACCCAGCGTTCCCCCAAGTCTCCCGATAAAAATGATACCTCACTTGTGTGGGTAGGACTAGCGTCCGAGACAGGAAACGCACTAAAGCGCAACGTGGACACATCCAAATTTTTTAAAAGAAAACAGAGGTGTTTTTTGCGAAGTGCCTACCTGTAGATTTTGGCCTCTAGCTCAGCCTGCACCCAGCGAAACCTACCAAACCTGTGCATTTCCGAAAACTAGAGACCTAGGGGAATCCAAGGAGGGGTGACTTGCGGGGCTCGGACCAGGTTCTGTTACCCAGAATCCTTTGCAAACCTCAAAATTTGGCTAAAAAAACACATGTTCCTCACATTTCTGTGGCAGAAAGTTCTGGAATCTGAGAGGAGCCACAAATTTCCTTCCACCCAGCGTTCCCCCAAGTCTCCCGATAAAAATGATACCTCACTTGTGTGGGTAGGCCTAGCGCCCGCGACAGGAAACGCCCCAAAGCGCAACGTGGACACATCCAAATTTTTTAAAGAAAACAGAGGTGTTTTTTGCGTAGTGCCTACCTGTAGATTTTAGCCTCTAGCTCAGCCGGCACCTAGGGAAACCTACCAAACCTGTGCATTTCCGAAAACTAGAGACCTAGGGGAATCCAAGGAGGGGTGACTTGCGGGGCTCGGACCAGGTTCTGTTACCCAGAATCCTTTGCAAACCTCAAAATTTGGCTAAAAAAAACACATGTTCCTCACATTTCTGTGGCAGAAAGTTCTGGAATCTGAGAGGAGCCACAAATTTCCTTCCACCCAGCGTTCCCCCAAGTCTCCCGATAAAAATGATACCTCACTTGTGTGGGTAGGACTAGCGCCCGCGACAGGAAACGCCCCAAAGCGCAACGTGGACACATCCAAATTTTTGAAAGAAAACAGAGGTGTTTTTTGAGAAGTGCCTACCTGTAGATTTGGCCTCTAGCTCAGCCGGCACCTAGGGAAACCTACCAAACCTGTGCATTTCCGAAAACTAAAGACCTTGGGGAATCCAAGGAGGGGTGACTTGCGGAGCTCGGACCAGGTTCTGTTACCCAGAATCCTTTGCAAACCTCAAAATTTGGCTAAAAAAACACATGTTCCTCACATTTCAGTGGCAGAAAGTTCTGGAATCTGAGAGGAGCCACAAATTTCCTTCCACCCAGCGTTCCCCCAAGTCTCCCGATAACAATGATACCTCACTTGTGTGGGTAGGCCTAGCGCCCGCGACAGGAAACGCCCCAAAGCGCAACGTGGACACATCCACATTTTTTAAAGAAAACAGAGGTGTTTTTTGCGTAGTGCCTACCTGTAGATTTTGGCCTCTAGCTCAGCCGGCACCTAGGGAAACCTACCAAACCTGTGCATTTCTGAAAACTAGAGACCTAGGGGAATCAAAGGAGGGGTGACTTGCGGGGCTCGGACCAGGTTCTGTTACCCAGAATCCTTTGCAAACCTCAAAATTTGGCTAAAAAAACACATGTTCCTCACATTTCTGTGGCAGAAAGTTCTGGAATCTGAGAGGAGCCACAAATTTCATTCCACCCAGCGTTCCCCCAAGTCTCCCGATAAAAATGATACCTCACTTGTGTGGGTAGGACTAGCGCCCGCGACAGGAAACGCCCCAAAGCACAACGTGGACACATCCAAATTTTTGAAAGAAAACAGAGGTGTTTTTTGCGAAGTGCCTACCTGTAGATTTTGGCCTCTAGCTCAGCCGGCACCTAGGGAAACCTACCAAACCTGTGCATTTCCGAAAACTAGAGACCTAGGGGAATCCAAGGAGGGGTGACTTGCGGGGCTCGGACCAGGTTCTGTTACCCAGAATCCTTTGCAAACCTCAAAATTTGGCTAAAAAAACACATGTTCCTCACATTTCTGTGGCAGAAAGTTCTGGAATCTGAGAGGAGCCACAAATTTCATTCCACCCAGCGTTCCCCCAAGTCTCCCGATAAAAATGATACCTCACTTGTGTGGGTAGGACTAGCGCCCGCGACAGGAAACGCCCCAAAGCACAACGTGGACACATCCAAATTTTTGAAAGAAAACAGAGGTGTTTTTTGCGAAGTGCCTACCTGTAGATTTTGGCCTCTAGCTCAGCCAGCACCTAGGGAAACCTACCAAACCTGTGCATTTCCGAAAACTAGAGACCTAGGGGAATCCAAGGAGGGGTGACTTGCGGGGCTCGGACCAGGTTCTGTTACCCAGAATCCTTTGCAAACCTCAAAATTTGGCTAAAAAAACACATGTTCCTCACATTTCTGTGGCAGAAAGTTCTGGAATCTGAGAGGAGCCACAAATTTCCTTCCACCCAGCGTTCCCCCAAGTCTCCCGATAAAAATGATACCTCACTTGTGTGGGTAGGACTAGCGCCCGCGACAGGAAACGCCCCAAAGCGCAACGTGGACACATCCAAATTTTTGAAAGAAAACAGAGGTGTTTTTTGCGAAGTGCCTACCTGTAGATTTGGCCTCTAGCTCAGCCGGCACCTAGGGAAACCTACCAAACCTGTGCATTTCCGAAAACTAAAGACCTTGGGGAATCCAAGGAGGGGTGACTTGCGGAGCTCGGACCAGGTTCTGTTACCCAGAATCCTTTGCAAACCTCAAAATTTGGCTAAAAAAACACATGTTCCTCACATTTCAGTGGCAGAAAGTTCTGGAATCTGAGAGGAGCCACAAATTTCCTTCCACCCAGCGTTCCCCCAAGTCTCCCGATAACAATGATACCTCACTTGTGTGGGTAGGACTAGCGCCCGCGACAGGAAACGCCCCAAAGCGCAACGTGGACACATCCAAATTTTTGAAAGAAAACAGAGGTGTTTTTTGCAAAGTGCCTACCTGTAAATTTTGGCCTCTAGCTCAGCCGGCACCTAGGGAAACCTACCAAACCTGTGCATTTCTGAAAACTAGAGACCTATGGGAATCCAAGGAGGGGTGACTTGCGGGGCTCGGACCAGGTTCTGTTACACAGAATCCTTTGCAAACCTCAAAATTTGGCTAAAAAAACACATGTTCCTCACATTTCTGTGGCAGAAAGTTCTGGAATCTGAGAGGAGCCACAAAGTTCCTTCCACTCAGCGTTCCCCCAAGTCTCCCAAAAAAATGATACCTCACTTGTGTGGGTAGGCCTAGCGCCCGCGACAGGAAACACCCCAAAGCGCAACGTGGACACATCCAAATTTTTGAAAGAAAACAGAGGTGTTTTTTGCGAAGTGCCTACCTGTAGATTTTGGACTCTAGCTCAGCCGGTATCTAGGGCAACCTACCAAACCTGTGCATTTCTGAAAACTAGAGACCTAGGGGAATCCAAGGAGGGGTGACTTGCGGGGCTCGGACCAGGTTCTGTTACCCAGAATCCTTTGCAAACCTCAAAATTCGGCTAAAAAAACACATGTTCCTCACATTTCTGTGGCAGAAAGTTCTGGAATCTGAGAGGAGCCACAAATTTCCTTCCACCCAGCGTTCCCCCAAGTCTCCCGATAAAAATGATACCTCACTTGTGTGGGTAGGACTAGCGCCCGCGACAGGAAATGCCCCAAAGCGCAACATGGACACATCCAAATTTTTGAAAGAAAACAGAGGTGTTTTTTGCGAAGTGCCTACCTGTAGATTTTGGCCTCTAGCTCAGCCGGCACCTAGGGAAACCTACCAAACCTGTGCATTTCTGAAAACTAGAGACCTAGGGGAATCCAAGGAGGTGTGACTTGCGGGGCTCGGACCAGGTTCTGTTACCCAGAATCCTTTGCAAACCTCAAAATTTGGCTAAAAAAACACATGTTCTTCACATTTCTGTGGCAGAAAGTTCTGGAATCTGAGAGGAGCCACAAATTTCATTCCACCCAGCGTTCCCCCAAGTCTCCCGATAAAAATGATACCTCACTTGTGTGGGTAGGACTAGCGTCCGAGACAGGAAACGCACTAAAGCGCAACGTGGACACATCCAAATTTTTTAAAAGAAAACAGAGGTGTTTTTTGCGAAGTGCCTACCTGTAGATTTTGGCCTCTAGCTCAGCCGGCACCCAGCGAAACCTACCAAACCTGTGCATTTCCGAAAACTAGAGACCTAGGGGAATCCAAGGAGGGGTGACTTGCGGGGCTCGGACCAGGTTCTGTTACCCAGAATCCTTTGCAAACCTCAAAATTTGGCTAAAAAAACACATGTTCCTCACATTTCTGTGGCAGAAAGTTCTGGAATCTGAGAGGAGCCACAAATTTCCTTCCACCCAGCGTTCCCCCAAGTCTCCCGATAAAAATGATACCTCACTTGTGTGGGTAGGCCTAGCGCCCGCGACAGGAAACGCCCCAAAGCGCAACGTGGACACATCCAAATTTTTTAAAGAAAACAGAGGTGTTTTTTGCGTAGTGCCTACCTGTAGATTTTAGCCTCTAGCTCAGCCGGCACCTAGGGAAACCTACCAAACCTGTGCATTTCCGAAAACTAGAGACCTAGGGGAATCCAAGGAGGGGTGACTTGCGGGGCTCGGACCAGGTTCTGTTACCCAGAATCCTTTGCAAACCTCAAAATTTGGCTAAAAAAACACATGTTCCTCACATTTCTGTGGCAGAAAGTTCTGGAATCTGAGAGGAGCCACAAATTTCCTTCCACCCAGCGTTCCCCCAAGTCTCCCGATAAAAATGATACCTCACTTGTGTGGGTAGGACTAGCGCCCGCGACAGGAAACGCCCCAAAGCGCAACGTGGACACATCCAAATTTTTGAAAGAAAACAGAGGTGTTTTTTGCGAAGTGCCTACCTGTAGATTTGGCCTCTAGCTCAGCCGGCACCTAGGGAAACCTACCAAACCTGTGCATTTCCGAAAACTAAAGACCTTGGGGAATCCAAGGAGGGGTGACTTGCGGAGCTCGGACCAGGTTCTGTTACCCAGAATCCTTTGCAAACCTCAAAATTTGGCTAAAAAAACACATGTTCCTCACATTTCAGTGGCAGAAAGTTCTGGAATCTGAGAGGAGCCACAAATTTCCTTCCACCCAGCGTTCCCCCAAGTCTCCCGATAACAATGATACCTCACTTGTGTGGGTAGGCCTAGCGCCCGCGACAGGAAACGCCCCAAAGCGCAACGTGGACACATCCAAATTTTTTAAAGAAAACAGAGGTGTTTTTTGCGTAGTGCCTACCTGTAGATTTTGGCCTCTAGCTCAGCCGGCACCTAGGGAAACCTACCAAACCTGTGCATTTCTGAAAACTAGAGACCTAGGGGAATCAAAGGAGGGGTGACTTGCGGGGCTCGGACCAGGTTCTGTTACCCAGAATCCTTTGCAAACCTCAAAATTTGGCTAAAAAAACACATGTTCCTCACATTTCTGTGGCAGAAAGTTCTGGAATCTGAGAGGAGCCACAAATTTCATTCCACCCAGCGTTCCCCCAAGTCTCCCGATAAAAATGATACCTCACTTGTGTGGGTAGGACTAGCGCCCGCGACAGGAAACGCCCCAAAGCACAACGTGGACACATCCAAATTTTTGAAAGAAAACAGAGGTGTTTTTTTGCGAAGTGCCTACCTGTAGATTTTGGCCTCTAGCTCAGCCGGCACCTAGGGAAACCTACCAAACCTGTGCATTTCCGAAAACTAGAGACCTAGGGGAATCCAAGGAGGGGTGACTTGCGGGGCTCGGACCAGGTTCTGTTACCCAGAATCCTTTGCAAACCTCAAAATTTGGCTAAAAAAACACATGTTCCTCACATTTCTGTGGCAGAAAGTTCTGGAATCTGAGAGGAGCCACAAATTTCATTCCACCCAGCGTTCCCCCAAGTCTCCCGATAAAAATTATACCTCACTTGTGTGGGTAGGACTAGCGCCCGCGACAGGAAACGCCCCAAAGCACAACGTGGACACATCCAAATTTTTGAAAGAAAACAGAGGTGTTTTTTGCGAAGTGCCTACCTGTAGATTTTGGCCTCTAGCTCAGCCGGCACCTAGGGAAACCTACCAAACCTGTGCATTTCCGAAAACTAGAGACCTAGGGGAATCCAAGGAGGGGTGACTTGCGGGGCTCGGACCAGGTTCTGTTACCCAGAATCCTTTGCAAACCTCAAAATTTGGCTAAAAAAACACATGTTCCTCACATTTCTGTGGCAGAAAGTTCTGGAATCTGAGAGGAGCCACAAATTTCCTTCCACCCAGCGTTCCCCCAAGTCTCCCGATAAAAATGATACCTCACTTGTGTGGGTAGGACTAGCGCCCGCGACAGGAAACGCCCCAAAGCGCAACGTGGACACATCCAAATTTTTGAAAGAAAACAGAGGTGTTTTTTGCGAAGTGCCTACCTGTAGATTTGGCCTCTAGCTCAGCCGGCACCTAGGGAAACCTACCAAACCTGTGCATTTCCGAAAACTAAAGACCTTGGGGAATCCAAGGAGGGGTGACTTGCGGAGCTCGGACCAGGTTCTGTTACCCAGAATCCTTTGCAAACCTCAAAATTTGGCTAAAAAAACACATGTTCCTCACATTTCAGTGGCAGAAAGTTCTGGAATCTGAGAGGAGCCACAAATTTCCTTCCACCCAGCGTTCCCCCAAGTCTCCCGATAACAATGATACCTCACTTGTGTGGGTAGGACTAGCGCCCGCGACAGGAAACGCCCCAAAGCGCAACGTGGACACATCCAAATTTTTGAAAGAAAACAGAGGTGTTTTTTGCGAAGTGCCTACCTGTAGATTTTGGCCTCTATCTCAGCCGGCACCTAGGGAAACCTACCAAACCTGTGCATTTCTGAAAACTAGAGACCTATGGGAATCCAAGGAGGGGTGACTTGCGGGGCTCGGACCAGGTTCTGTTACACAGAATCCTTTGCAAACCTCAAAATTTGGCTAAAAAAACACATGTTCCTCACATTTCTGTGGCAGAAAGTTCTGGAATCTGAGAGGAGCCACAAAGTTCCTTCCACTCAGCGTTCCCCCAAGTCTCCCAAAAAAATGATACCTCACTTGTGTGGGTAGGCCTAGCGCCCGCGACAGGAAACACCCCAAAGCGCAACGTGGACACATCCAAATTTTTGAAAGAAAACAGAGGTGTTTTTTGCGAAGTGCCTACCTGTAGATTTTGGACTCTAGCTCAGCCGGCATCTAGGGCAACCTACCAAACCTGTGCATTTCTGAAAACTAGAGACCTAGGGGAATCCAAGGAGGGGTGACTTGCGGGGCTCGGACCAGGTTCTGTTACCCAGAATCCTTTGCAAACCTCAAAATTCGGCTAAAAAAACACATGTTCCTCACATTTCTGTGGCAGAAAGTTCTGGAATCTGAGAGGAGCCACAAATTTCCTTCCACCCAGCGTTCCCCCAAGTCTCCCGATAAAAATGATACCTCACTTGTGTGGGTAGGCCTAGCGCCCGCGACAGGAAATGCCCCAAAGCGCAACGTGGACACATCCAAATTTTTGAAAGAAAACAGAGGTGTTTTTTGCGAAGTGCCTACCTGTAGATTTTGGCCTCTAGCTCAGCCGGCACCTAGGGAAACCTACCAAACCTGTGCATTTCTGAAAACTAGAGACCTAGGGGAATCCAAGGAGGTGTGACTTGCGGGGCTCGGACCAGGTTCTGTTACCCAGAATCCTTTGCAAACCTCAAAATTTGGCTAAAAAAACACATGTTCCTCACATTTCTGTGGCAGAAAGTTCTGGAATCTGAGAGGAGCCACAAATTTCATTCCACCCAGCGTTCCCCCAAGTCTCCCGATAAAAATGATACCTCACTTGTGTGGGTAGGCCTAGCGCCCGCGACAGGAAACGCCCCAAAGCGCAACGTGGACACATCCACATTTTTTAAAGAAAACAGAGGTGTTTTTTGCGAAAGTGCCTACCTGTAGATTTTGGCCTCTAGCTCAGCCGGCACCTAGGGAAACCTACCAAACCTGTGCATTTCTGAAAACTAGAGACCTAGGGGAATCCATGGAGGGGTGACTTGCGGGGCTCGGACCAGGTTCTGTTACCCAGAATCCTTTGCAAATCTCAAAATTTGGCTAAAAAAACACATGTTCCTCACATTTCTGTGGCAGAAAGTTCTGGAATCTGAGAGGAGCCACAAATTTCCTTCCACCCAACGTTCCCCCAAGTCTCCCGATAAAAATGATACCTCACTTGTGTGGGTAGGCCTAGCGCCCGCGACAGGAAACGCCCCAAAGCGCAACGTGGACACATCCAAATTTTTGACAGAAAACAGAGGTGTTTTTTGCAAAGTGCCTACCTGTAGATTTTGGCCTCTAGCTCAGCCGGCACCTAGGGAAACCTACCAAACCTGTGCATTTCTGAAAACTAGAGACCTAGGGGAATCCAAGGAGGTGTGACTTGCGGGGCTCGGACCAGGTTCTGTTACCCAGAATCCTTTGCAAACCTCAAAATTTGGCTAAAAAAACACATGTTCCTCACATTTCTGTGGCAGAAAGTTCTGGAATATGAGAGGAGCCACAAATGTCCTTCCACCCAGCGTTCCCCCAAGTCTCCCGATAAAAATTATACCTCACTTGTGTGGGTAGGCCCTGCGCCCGCGACAGGAAACGCCCCAAAGCACAACGTGGACACATCCACATTTTTGAAAGAAAACAAATGTGTTTTTTGCGAAGTGCCTACCTGTAGATTTTGGCCTCTAGCTCAGCCGGCACCCAGGGAAACCTACCAAACCTGTGCATTTCTGAAAGCTAGAGACCTAGGGGAAATCCAAGGAGGGGTGACTTGCGGGGCTCGGACCAGGTTCTGTTACCCAGAATCCTTTGCAAATCTCAAAATTTGGCTAAAAAAACACATGTTCCTCACATTTCTGTGGCAGAAAGTTCTGGAATCTGAGAGGAGCCACAAATTTCCTTCCACCCAGCGTTCCCCCAAGTCTCCTGATAAAAATGATACCTCACTTATGTGGGTAGGCCTAGCGCCCGCGACAGGAAACGCCCCAAAGCGCAACGTGGACACATCCAAATTTTTTGAAAGAAAACAGAGGTGTTTTTTGCGAAGTGCCTACCTGTAGATTTTGGCCTCTAGCTCAGCCGGCACCTAAGGAAACCTACCAAACCTGTGCATTTCTGAAAACTAGAGACCAAGGGAAATCCAAGGAGGTGTGACTTGCGGGGCTCGGACCAGGTTCTGTTACCCAGAATCCTTTGCAAACCTCAAAATTTGGCTAAAAAAACACATGTTCCTCACATTTCTGTGGCAGAAAGTTTAGGAATCTGAGAGGAGCCACACATTTCCTTCCACCCAACGTTCCCCCAAGTCTCCCGATAAAAATGATACCTCACTTGTGTGGGTAGGCCTAGCGCCCGCGACAGGAAACGCCCCAAAGCACAACGTGGACAGATCCACATTTTTTAAAGAAAACAGAGGTGTTTTTTGCGAAGTGCCTATCTGTAGATTTTGGCCTCTAGCTCAGCCGGCACCCAGGGAAACCTACCAATTCTGTGCATTTCTGAAAACTAGAGACCTAGGGGAATCCATGGAGGGGTGACTTGCGGGGCTCGGACCAGGTTCTGTTACCCAGAATCCTTTGCAAACCTCAAAATTTGGCTAAAAAAACACATGTTCCTCACATTTCTGTGGCAGAAAGTTTAGGAATCTGAGAGTAGCCACACATTTCCTTCCACCCAACGTTCCCCCAAGTCTCCCGATAAAAATGATACCTCACTTGTGTGGGTAGGCCTAGCGCCCGCGACAGGAAACGCCCCAAAGCACAACGTGGACAGATCCACATTTTTTAAAGAAAACAGAGGTGTTTTTTGCGAAGTGCCTATCTGTAGATTTTGGCCTCTAGCTCAGCCGGCACCCAGGGAAACCTACCAATTCTGTGCATTTCTGAAAACTAGAGACCTAGGGGAATCCATGGAGGGGTGACTTGCGGGGCTCGGACCAGGTTCTGTTACCCAGAATCCTTTGCAAATCTCAAAATTTGGCTAAAAAAACACATGTTCCTCACATTTCTGTTGCAGAAAGTTCTGGAATCTGAGAGGAGCCACAAATTTCCTTCCACCTAGCGTTCCCCCAAGTCTCCCGATAAAAATGATACCTCACTTGTGTGGGTAGGCCTAGCGCCCGCGACAGGAAACGCCCCAAAGCGCAACGTGGACACATCCAAATTTTTTAAACAAAACAGAGGTGTTTTTTGCGAAGTGCCTACCTGTAGATTTTGGCCTCTAGCTCAGCCGGCACCTCGGGAAACCTACCAAACCTGTGCATTTCTGAAAACTAGAGACCTAGGGGAATCCAAGGAGGGGTGACTTGCGGGGCTCGGACCAGGTTCTGTTACCCAGAATCCTTTGCAAACCTCAAAATGTGGCTAAAAAAACACATGTTCCTCACATTTCTGTGGCAGAAAGTTCTGGAATCTGAGAGGAGCCACAAATTTCATTCCACCCAGCGTTCCCCCAAGTCTCCCGATAAAAATGATACCTCACTTGTGTGGGTAGGACTAGCGCCCGCGACAGGAAACGCCCCAAAGCACAACGTGGACACATCCAAATTTTTGAAAGAAAACAGAGGTGTTTTTTGCGAAGTGCCTACCTGTAGATTTTGGCCTCTAGCTCAGCCGGCACCTAGGGAAACCTACCAAACCTGTGCATTTCCGAAAACTAGAGACCTAGGGGAATCCAAGGAGGGGTGACTTGCGGGGCTCGGACCAGGTTCTGTTACCCAGAATCCTTTGCATACCTCAAAATTTGGCTAAAAAAACACATGTTCCTCACATTTCTGTGGCAGAAAGTTCTGGAATCTGAGAGGAGCCACAAATTTCCTTCCACCCAGCGTTCCCCCAAGTCTCCCGATAAAAATGATACCTCACTTGTGTGGGTAGGACTAGCGCCCGCGACAGGAAACGCCCCAAAGCGCAACGTGGACACATCCAAATTTTTGAAAGAAAACAGAGGTGTTTTTTGCGAAGTGCCTACCTGTAGATTTGGCCTCTAGCTCAGCCGGCACCTAGGGAAACCTACCAAACCTGTGCATTTCCGAAAACTAAAGACCTTGGGGAATCCAAGAAGGGGTGACTTGCGGAGCTCGGACCAGGTTCTGTTACCCAGAATCCTTTGCAAACCTCAAAATTTGGCTAAAAAAACACATGTTCCTCACATTTCAGTGGCAGAAAGTCCTGGAATCTGAGAGGAGCCACAAATTTCCTTCCACCCAGCGTTCCCCCAAGTCTCCCGATAACAATGATACCTCACTTGTGTGGGTAGGACTAGCGCCCGCGACAGGAAACACCCCAAAGCGCAACGTGGACACATCCAAATTTTTTAAAGAAAACAGAGGTGTTTTTTGCGAAGTGCCTACCTGTAGATTTTGGCCTCTAGCTCAGCCGGCACCTAGCGAAACCTACCAAACCTGTGCATTTCTGAAAACTAGAGACCTAGGGGAATCCAAGGAGGGGTGACTTGCGGGGCTCGGACCAGGTTCTGTTACCCAGAATCCTTTGCAAACCTCAAAATTTGGCTAAAAAAACACATGTTCCTCACATTTCTGTGGCAGAAAGTTCTGGAATCTGAGAGGAGCCACAAATTTCATTCCACCCAGCGTTCCCCCAAGTCTCCCGATAAAAATGATACCTCACTTGTGTGGGTAGGCCTAGCGCCCGCGACAGGAAACGCCCCAAAGCGCAACGTGGACACATCCAAATTTTTTAAAGAAAACAGAGGTGTTTTTTGCGTAGTGCCTACCTGTAGATTTTGGCCCCTAGCTCAGCCGGCACCTAGGGAAACCTACCAAACCTGTGCATTTCTGAAAACTAGAGACCTAGGGGAATCAAAGGAGGGGTGACTTGCGGGGCTCGGACCAGGTTCTGTTACCCAGAATCCTTTGCAAACCTCAAAATGTGGCTAAAAAAACACATGTTCCTCACATTTCTGTGGCAGAAAGTTCTGGAATCTGAGAGGAGCCACAAATTTCATTCCACCCAGCGTTCCCCCAAGTCTCCCGATAAAAATGATACCTCACTTGTGTGGGTAGGCCTAGCGCCCGCGACAGGAAACGCCCCAAAGCGCAACGTGGACACATCCAAATTTTTTAAAGAAAACAGAGGTGTTTTTTGCGTAGTGCCTACCTGTAGATTTTGGCCTCTAGCTCAGCCGGCACCTAGGGAAACCTACCAAACCTGTGCATTTCTGAAAACTAGAGACCTAGGGGAATCCAAGGAGGGGTGACTTGCGGGGCTCGGACCAGGTTCTGTTACCCAGAATCCTTTGCAAACCTCAAAATTTGGCTAAAAAAACACATGTTCCTCACATTTCTGTGGCAGAAAGTTCTGGAATCTGAGAGGAGCCACAAATTTCATTCCACCCAGCGTTCCCCCAAGTCTCCCGATAAAAATGATACCTCACTTGTGTGGGTAGGACTAGCGCCCGCGACAGGAAACGCCCCAAAGCACAACGTGGACACATCCAAATTTTTGAAAGAAAACAGAGGTGTTTTTTGCGAAGTGCCTACCTGTAGATTTTGGCCTCTAGCTCAGCCGGCACCTAGGGAAACCTACCAAACCTGTGCATTTCCGAAAACTAGAGACCTAGGGGAATCCAAGGAGGGGTGACTTGCGGGGCTCGGACCAGGTTCTGTTACCCAGAATCCTTTGCAAACCTCAAAATTTGGCTAAAAAAACACATGTTCCTCACATTTCTGTGGCAGAAAGTTCTGGAATCTGAGAGGAGCCACAAATTTCATTCCACCCAGCGTTCCCCCAAGTCTCCCGATAAAAATGATACCTCACTTGTGTGGGTAGGACTAGCGCCCGCGACAGGAAACGCCCCAAAGCACAACGTGGACACATCCAAATTTTTGAAAGAAAACAGAGGTGTTTTTTGCGAAGTGCCTACCTGTAGATTTTGGCCTCTAGCTCAGCCGGCACCTAGGGAAACCTACCAAACCTGTGCATTTCCGAAAACTAGAGACCTAGGGGAATCCAAGGAGGGGTGACTTGCGGGGCTCGGACCAGGTTCTGTTACCCAGAATCCTTTGCAAACCTCAAAATTTAGCTAAAAAAACACATGTTCCTCACATTTCTGTGGCAGAAAGTTCTGGAATCTGAGAGGAGCCACAAATTTCCTTCCACCCAGCGTTCCCCCAAGTCTCCCGATAAAAATGATACCTCACTTGTGTGGGTAGGACTAGCGCCCGCGACAGGAAACGCCCCAAAGCGCAACGTGGACACATCCAAATTTTTGAAAGAAAACAGAGGTGTTTTTTGCGAAGTGCCTACCTGTAGATTTGGCCTCTAGCTCAGCCGGCACCTAGGGAAACCTACCAAACCTGTGCATTTCCGAAAACTAAAGACCTTGGGGAATCCAAGGAGGGGTGACTTGCGGAGCTCGGACCAGGTTCTGTTACCCAGAATCCTTTGCAAACCTCAAAATTTGGCTAAAAAAACACATGTTCCTCACATTTCAGTGGCAGAAAGTTCTGGAATCTGAGAGGAGCCACAAATTTCCTTCCACCCAGCGTTCCCCCAAGTCTCCCGATAACAATGATACCTCACTTGTGTGGGTAGGACTAGCGCCCGCGACAGGAAACGCCCCAAAGCGCAACGTGGACACATCCAAATTTTTGAAAGAAAACAGAGGTGTTTTTTGCGAAGTGCCTACCTGTAGATTTTGGCCTCTAGCTCAGCCGGCACCTAGGGAAACCTACCAAACCTGTGCATTTCTGAAAACTAGAGACCTATGGGAATCCAAGGAAGGGTGACTTGCGGGGCTCGGACCAGGTTCTGTTACACAGAATCCTTTGCAAACCTCAAAATTTGGCTAAAAAAACACATGTTCCTCACATTTCTGTGGCAGAAAGTTCTGGAATCTGAGAGGAGCCACAAAGTTCCTTCCACTCAGCGTTCCCCCAAGTCTCCCAAAAAAATGATACCTCACTTGTGTGGGTAGGCCTAGCGCCCGCGACAGGAAACAACCCAAAGCGCAACGTGGACACATCCAAATTTTTGAAAGAAAACAGGTGTTTTTTGCGAAGTGCCTACCTGTAGATTTTGGACTCTAGCTCAGCCGGCATCTAGGGAAACCTACCAAACCTGTGCATTTCTGAAAACTAGAGACCTAGGGGAATCCAAGGAGGGGTGACTTGCGGGGCTCGGACCAGGTTCTGTTACCCAGAATCCTTTGCAAACCTCAAAATTCGGCTAAAAAAACACATGTTCCTCACATTTCTGTGGCAGAAAGTTCTGGAATCTGAGAGGAGCCACAAATTTCCTTCCACCCAGCGTTCCCCCAAGTCTCCCGATAAAAATGATACCTCACTTGTGTGGGTAGGCCTAGCGCCCGCGACAGGAAATGCCCCAAAGCGCAACGTGGACACATCCAAATTTTTGAAAGAAAACAGAGGTGTTTTTTGCGAAGTGCCTACCTGTAGATTTTGGCCTCTAGCTCAGCCGGCACCTAGGGAAACCTACCAAACCTGTGCATTTCTGAAAACTAGAGACCTAGGGGAATCCAAGGAGGTGTGACTTGCGGGGCTCGGACCAGGTTCTGTTACCCAGAATCCTTTGCAAACCTCAAAATTTGGCTAAAAAAACACATGTTCCTCACATTTCTGTGGCAGAAAGTTCTGGAATCTGAGAGGAGCCACAAATTTCATTCCACCCAGCGTTCCCCCAAGTCTCCCGATAAAAATGATACCTCACTTGTGTGGGTAGGCCTAGCGCCCGCGACAGGAAACGCCCCAAAGCGCAACGTGGACACATCCACATTTTTGAAAGAAAACAGAGGTGTTTTTTGCGAAAGTGCCTACCTGTAGATTTTGGCCTCTAGCTCAGCCGGCACCTAGGGAAACCTACCAAACCTGTGCATTTCTGAAAACTAGAGACCTAGGGGAATCCATGGAGGGGTGACTTGCGGGGCTCGGACCAGGTTCTGTTACCCAGAATCCTTTGCAAATCTCAAAATTTGGCTAAAAAAACACATGTTCCTCACATTTCTGTGGCAGAAAGTTCTGGAATCTGAGAGGAGCCACAAATTTCCTTCCACCCAACGATCCCCCAAGTCTCCCGATAAAAATGATACCTCACTTGTGTGGGTAGGCCTAGCGCCCGCGACAGGAAACGCCCCAAAGCGCAACGTGGACACATCCAAATTTTTTAAAGAAAACAGAGGTGTTTTTTGCAAAGTGCCTAACTGTAGATTTTGGCCTCTAGCTCAGCCGGCACCTAGGGAAACCTACCAAACCTGTGCATTTCTGAAAACTAGAGACCTAGGGGAATCCAAGGAGGTGTGACTTGCGGGGCTCGGACCAGGTTCTGTTACCCAGAATCCTTTGCAAACCTCAAAATTTGGCTAAAAAAACACATGTTCCTCACATTTCTGTGGCAGAAAGTTCTGGAATATGAGAGGAGCCACAAATGTCCTTCCACCCAGCGTTCCCCCAAGTCTCCCGATAAAAATTATACCTCACTTGTGTGGGTAGGCCTTGCGCCCGCGACAGGAAACGCCCCAAAGCACAACGTGGACACATCCACATTTTTGAAAGAAAACAAATGTGTTTTTTGCGAAGTGCCTACCTGTAGATTTTGGCCTCTAGCTCAGCCGGCACCCAGGGAAACCTACCAAACCTGTGCATTTCTGAAAGCTAGAGACCTAGGGGAAATCCAAGGAGGGGTGACTTGCGGGGCTCGGACCAGGTTCTGTTACCCAGAATCCTTTGCAAATCTCAAAATTTGGCTAAAAAAACACATGTTCCTCACATTTCTGTGGCAGAAAGATCTGGAATCTGAGAGGAGCCACAAATTTCCTTCCACCCAGCGTTCCCCCAAGTCTCCTGATAAAAATGATACCTCACTTATGTGGGTAGGCCTAGCGCCCGCGACAGGAAACGCCCCAAAGCGCAACGTGGACACATCCAAATTTTTTGAAAGAAAACAGAGGTGTTTTTTGCGAAGTGCCTACCTGTAGATTTTGGCCTCTAGCTCAGCCGGCACCTAAGGAAACCTACCAAACCTGTGCATTTCTGAAAACTAGAGACCAAGGGAAATCCAAGGAGGTGTGACTTGCGGGGCTCGGACCAGGTTCTGTTACCCAGAATCCTTTGCAAACCTCAAAATTTGGCTAAAAAAACACATGTTCCTCACATTTCTGTGGCAGAAAGTTTAGGAATCTGAGAGGAGCCACACATTTCCTTCCACCCAACGTTCCCCCAAGTCTCCCGATAAAAATGATACCTCACTTGTGTGGGTAGGCCTAGCGCCCGCGACAGGAAACGCCCCAAAGCGCAACGTGGACACATCCACATTTTTTAAAGAAAACAGAGGTGTTTTTTGCGAAGTGCCTATCTGTAGATTTTGGCCTCTAGCTCAGCCGGCACCCAGGGAAACCTACCAATTCTGTGCATTTCTGAAAACTAGAGACCTAGGGGAATCCATGGAGGGGTGACTTGCGGGGCTCGGACCAGGTTCTGTTACCCAGAATCCTTTGCAAATCTCAAAATTTGGCTAAAAAAACACATGTTCCTCACATTTCTGTTGCAGAAAGTTCTGGAATCTGAGAGGAGCCACAAAATTCCTTCCACCTAGCGTTCCCCCAAGTCTCCCGATAAAAATGATACCTCACTTGTGTGGGTAGGCCTAGCGCCCGCGACAGGAAACGCCCCAAAGCGCAACGTGGACACATCCAAATTTTTTAAACAAAACAGAGGTGTTTTTTGCGAAGTGCCTACCTGTAGATTTTGGCCTCTAGCTCAGCCGGCACCTAGGGAAACCTACCAAACCTGTGCATTTCTGAAAACTAGAGACCTAGGGGAATCCAAGGAGGGGTGACTTGCGGGGCTCGGACCAGGTTCTGTTACACAGAATCCTTTGCAAACCTCAAAATTTGGCTAAAAAAACACATGTTCCTCACATTTCTGTGGCAGAAAGTTCTGGAATCTGAGAGGAGCCACAAATTTCCTTCCACTCAGCGTTCCCCCAAGTCTCCCGATAAAAATGATACCTCACTCGTGTGGGTAGGCCTAGCGCCCGCGACAGGAAACGCCCCAAAGCGCAACGTGGACACATCCACATTTTTGAAAGAAAACAGAGGTGTTTTTTGCGAAAGTGCCTACCTGTAGATTTTGGCCTCTAGCTCAGCCGGCACCTAGGGAAAAATACCAAACCTGTGCATTTCTGAAAACTAGAGACCTAGGGGAATCCATGGAGGGGTGACTTGCGGGGCTCGGACCAGGTTCTGTTACCCAGAATCCTTTGCAAATCTCAAAATTTGGCTAAAAAAACACATGTTCCTCACATTTCTGTGGCAGAAAGTTCTGGAATCTGAGAGGAGCCACAAATTTCCTTCCACCCAGCGTTCCCCCAAGTCTCCCGATAAAAATTATACCTCACTTGTGTGGTTGGCCTAGCGCCCGCGACAGGAAACGCCCCAAAGCGCAACGTGGACACATCCAAATTTTTGAAAGAAAACAGAGGTGTTTTTTGCAAAGTGCCTACCTGTAGATTTTGGCCTCTAGCTCAGCCGGCACCTAGGGAAACCTACCAAAGCTGTGCATTTCTGAAAACTAGAGACCTAGGGGAAATCCAAGGAGGGGTGACTTGCGGGGCTCGGACCAGGTTCTGTTACCCAGAATCCTTTGCAAACCTCAAAATTTGGCTAAAAAAACACATGTTCCTCACATTTCTGTGGCAGAAAGTTCTGGAATCTGAGAGGAGCCACAAATTTCCTTCCACCCAGCGTTCCCCCAAGTCTCCTGATAAAAATGATACCTCACTTATGTGGGTAGGCCTAGCACCCGCGACAGGAAACGCCCCAAAGCGCAACGTGGACACATCCAAATTTTTGAAAGAAAACAGAGGTGTTTTTTGCAAAGTGCCTACCTGTAGATTTTGGCCTCTACCTCAGCCGGCACCTAAGGAAACCTACCAAACCTGTGCATTTCTGAAAACTAAAGACCTAGGGAAATCCAAGGAGGTGTGACTTGCGGGGCTCGGACCAGGTTCTGTTACCCAGAATCCTTTGCAAACCTCAAAATTTGGCTAAAAAAACACATGTTCCTCACATTTCTGTTTCAGAAAGTTTAGGAATCTGAGAGGAGCCACACATTTCCTTCCACCCAGCGTTCCCCCAAGTCTCCCGATAAAAATGATACCTCACTTGTGTGGGTAGTCCTAGCGCCCGCGACAGGAAACGCCCCAAAGCGCAACGTGGACACATCCACATTTTTTAAAGAAAACAGAGGTGTTTTTTGCGAAGTGCCTACCTGTAGATTTTGGCCTCTAGCTCAGCCGGCACCCAGGGAAACCTACCAATTCTGTGCATTTCTCAAAACTAGAGACCTAGGGGAATCCAAGGAGGGGTGACTTGCGGGGCTCGGACCAGGTTCTGTTACCCAGAATCCTTTGCAAACCTCAAAATTTGGCTAAAAAAACACATGTTCCTCACATTTCTGTGGCAGAAAGTTCTGGAATCTGAGAGGAGCCACAAATTTCCTTCCACCCAGCGTTCCCCCAAGTCTCCCGATAAAAATGATACCTCACTTGTGTGGGTAGGCCTTGCGCCCGCGACAGGAAATGCCCCAAAGCGCAACGTGGACACATCCAAATTTTTGAAAGAAAACAGAGGTGTTTTTTGTGAAGTGCCTACTTGTAGATTTTGGCCTCTAGCTCAGCCGGCACCTAGGGAAACCTACCAAACCTATGCATTTCTGAAAACTAGAGACCTAGGGGAATCCAAGGAGGGGTGACTTGCGGGGCTCGGACCAGGTTCTGTTACCCAGAATCCTTTGCAAACCTCAAAATTTGGCTAAAAAAACACATGTTCTTCACATTTCTGTGGCAGAAAGTTCTGGAATCTGAGAGGAGCCACAAATTTCCTTCCACCCAGCGTTCCCCCAAGTCTCCAGATAGAAATGATGCCTCACTTGTGTGGGTAGGCCTAGCGTCCGAGACAGGAAACGCACTGAAGCGCAACGTGGACACATCCAAATTTTTGAAAGAAAATTGAGGTGTTTTTTGCGAAGTGCCTACCTGTAGATTTTGGCCTCTAGCTCAGCCGGCACCTAAGGAAACCTACCAAACCTGTGCATTTCTGAAAACTAGAGACCTAGGGGAATCCAAGGAGGTTTGACTTGCGGGGCTCGGACCAGGTTCTGTTACCCAGAATCCTTTGCAAACCTCAAAATTTGGCTAAAAAAACACATGTTCCTCACATTTCTGTGGCAGAAAGTTCTGGAATCTGAGAGGAGCCACAAATTTCCTTCCACCCAGCGTTCCCCCAAGTCTCCTGATAAAAATGATACCTCACTTATGTGGGTAGGCCTAGCGCCCGCGACAGGAAACGCCCCAAAGCGCAACGTGGACACATCCAAATTTTTGAAAGAAAACAGAGGTGTTTTTTGCAAAGTGCCTACCTGTAGATTTTGGCCTCTAGCTCAGCCGGCACCTAAGGAAACCTACCAAACCTGTGCATTTCTGAAAACTAGAGACCTAGGGAAATCCAAGGAGGTGTGACTTGCGGGGCTCGGACCAGGTTCTGTTACCCAGAATCCTTTGCAAACCTCAAAATTTGGCTAAAAAAACACATGTTCCTCACATTTCTGTTTCAGAAAGTTTAGGAATCTGAGAGGAGCCACACATTTCCTTCCACCCAGCGTTCCCCCAAGTCTCCCGATAAAAATGATACCTCACTTGTGTGGGTAGTCCTAGCGCCCGCGACAGGAAACGCCCCAAAGCGCAACGTGGACACATCCACATTTTTTAAAGAAAACAGAGGTGTTTTTTGCGAAGTGCCTACCTGTAGATTTTGGCCTCTAGCTCAGCCGGCACCCAGGGAAACCTACCAATTCTGTGCATTTCTGAAAACTAGAGACCTAGGGGAATCCATGGAGGGGTGACTTGCGGGGCTCGGACCAGGTTCTGTTACCCAGAATCCTTTGCAAACCTCAAAATTTGGATAAAAAAACACATGTTCCTCACATTTCTGTGGCAGAAAGTTCTGGAATCTGAGAGGAGCCACAAATTTCCTTCCACCCAGCGTTCCCCCAAGTCTCCCGATAAAAATGATACCTCACTTGTGTGGGTAGGCCTTGCGCCCGCGACAGGAAATGCCCCAAAGCGCAACGTGGACACATCCAAATTTTTGAAAGAAAACAGAGGTGTTTTTTGTGAAGTGCCTACTTGTAGATTTTGGCCTCTAGCTCAGCCGGCACCTAGGGAAACCTACCAAACCTATGCATTTCTGAAAACTAGAGACCTAGGAGAATCCAAGGAGGGGTGACTTGCGGGGCTCGGACCAGGTTCTGTTACCCAGAATCCTTTGCAAACCTCAAAATTTGGCTAAAAAACACATGTTCTTCACATTTCTGTGGCAGAAAGTTCTGGAATCTGAGAGGAGCCACAAATTTCCTTCCACCCAGCGTTCCCCCAAGTCTCCAGATAGAAATGATGCCTCACTTGTGTGGGTAGGCCTAGCGTCCGAGACAGAAAACGCACTGAAGCGCAACGTGGACACATCCAAATTTTTGAAAGAAAATTGAGGTGTTTTTTGCGAAGTGCCTACCTGTAGATTTTGGCCTCTAGCTCAGCCGGCACCTAAGGAAACCTACCAAACCTGTGCATTTCTGAAAACTAGAGACCTAGGGGAATCCAAGGAGGTTTGACTTGCGGGGCTCGGACCAGGTTCTGTTACCCAGAATCCTTTGCAAACCTCAAAATTTGGCTAAAAAAACACATGTTCCTCACATTTCTGTGGCAGAAAGTTCTGGAATCTGAGAGGAGCCACAAATTTCCTTCCACCCAGCGTTCCCCCAAGTCTCCTGATAAAAATGATACCTCACTTATGTGGGTAGGCCTAGCGCCCGCGACAGGAAACGCCCCAAAGCGCAACGTGGACACATCCAAATTTTTGAAAGAAAACAGAGGTGTTTTTTGCAAAGTGCCTACCTGTAGATTTTGGCCTCTAGCTCAGCCGGCACCTAAGGAAACCTACCAAACCTGTGCATTTCTGAAAACTAGAGACCTAGGGAAATCCAAGGAGGTGTGACTTGCGGGGCTCGGACCAGGTTCTGTTACCCAGAATCCTTTGCAAACCTCAAAATTTGGCTAAAAAAACACATGTTCCTCACATTTCTGTTTCAGAAAGTTTAGGAATCTGAGAGGAGCCACACATTTCCTTCCACCCAGCGTTCCCCCAAGTCTCCCGATAAAAATGATACCTCACTTGTGTGGGTAGTCCTAGCGCCCGCGACAGGAAACGCCCCAAAGCGCAACGTGGACACATCCACATTTTTTAAAGAAAACAGAGGTGTTTTTTGCGAAGTGCCTACCTGTAGATTTTGGCCTCTAGCTCAGCCGGCACCCAGGGAAACCTACCAATTCTGTGCATTTCTGAAAACTAGAGACCTAGGGGAATCCATGGAGTGGTGACTTGCGGGGCTCGGACCAGGTTCTGTTACCCAGAATCCTTTGCAAACCTCAAAATTTGGCTAAAAAAACACATGTTCCTCACATTTCTGTGGCAGAAAGTTCTGGAATCTGAGAGGAGCCACAAATTTCCTTCCACCCAGCGTTCCCCCAAGTCTCCCGATAAAAATGATACCTCACTTGTGTGGGTAGGCCTTGCGCCCGCGACAGGAAATGCCCCAAAGCGCAACGTGGACACATCCAAATTTTTGAAAGAAAACAGAGGTGTTTTTTGTGAAGTGCCTACTTGTAGATTTTGGCCTCTAGCTCAGCCGGCACCTAGGGAAACCTACCAAACCTATGCATTTCTGAAAACTAGAGACCTAGGGGAATCCAAGGAGGGGTGACTTGCCGGGCTCGGACTAGGTTCTGTTACCCAGAATCCTTTGCAAACCTCAAAATTTGGCTAAAAAAACACATGTTCTTCACATTTCTGTGGCAGAAAGTTCTGGAATCTGAGAGGAGCCACAAATTTCCTTCCACCCAGCGTTCCCCCAAGTCTCCAGATAGAAATGATGCCTCACTTGTGTGGGTAGGCCTAGCGTCCGAGACAGGAAACGCACTGAAGCGCAACGTGGACACATCCAAATTTTTGAAAGAAAATTGAGGTGTTTTTTGCGAAGTGCCTACCTGTAGATTTTGGCCTCTAGCTCAGCCGGCACCCAGGGAAACCTACCAATTCTGTGCATTTCTGAAAACTAGAGACCTAGGGGAATCCAAGGAGGGGTGACTTGCGGGGCTCGGACCAGGATCTGTTACCCAGAATCCTTTGCAAACCTCAAAATTTGGCTAAAAAAACACATGTTCCTCACATTTCTGTGGCAGAAAGTTCTGGAATCTGAGAGGAGCCACAAATTTCCTTCCACCCAGCTTTCCCCCAAGTCTCCCGATAAAAATGATACCTCACTTGTGTGGGTAGGCCTAGCGCCCGCGACAGGAAACGACCCAAAGCGCAACATGGACACATCCAAATTTTTGAAAGAAAACAGAGGTGTTTTTTGCGAAGTGCCTACCTCTAGATTTTGGCCTCTAGCTCAGCCGGCACCTAGGGAAACCTACCAAACCTGTGCATTTCTGAAAACTAGAGACCTAGGGGAATCCAAGGAGGTGTGACTTGCGGGGCTCGGACCAGGTTCTGTTACCCAGAATCCTTTGCAAACCTCAAACTTTGGCTAAAAAAACACATGTTCCTCACATTTCTGTGGCAGAAAGTTCTGGAATCTGAGAGGAGCCACAAATTTCCTCCCACCCAGCGTTCCCCCAAGTCTCCCGATAAAAATGATACCTCACTTGTGTGGGTAGGCCTTGCGCCCGTGACAGGAAATGCCCCAAAGCGCAACGTGGACACATCCAAATTTTTTAAAGAAAACAGAGGTGTTTTTTGTGAAGTGCCTACTTGTAGATTTTGGCCTCTAGCTCAGCCGGCACCTAGGGAAACCTACCAAACCTGTGCATTTCTGAAAACTAGAGACCTAGGGGAATCCAAGGAGGGGTGACTTGCGGGGCTCGGACCAGGTTCTGTTACCCAGAATCCTTTGCAAACCTCAAAATTTGGCTAAAAAAACACATGTTCTTCACATTTCTGTGGCAGAAAGTTCTGGAATCTGAGAGGAGCCACAAATTTCCTTCCACCCAGCGTTCCCCCAAGTCTCCAGATAGAAATGATGCCTCACTTGTGTGGGTAGGCCTAGCGTCCGAAACAGGAAACGCACTAAAGCGCAACGTGGACACATCCAAATTTTTGAAAGAAAATTGAGGTGTTTTTTTGCTTAGTGCCTACCTGTATATTTTGGCCTCTAGCTCAGCCGGCACCTAGGGAAACCTACCAAACCTGTGCATTTCTGAAAACTAGAGACCTAGGGGAATCCAAGGAGGGGTGACTTGCGGGGCTCGGACCAGGTTCTGTTACCCAGAATCCTTTGCAAACCTCAAAATTTGGCTAAAAAAACACATGTTCCTCACATTTCTGTGGCAGAAAGTTCTGGAATCTGAGAGGAGCCACAAATTTCCTTCCACTCAGCGTTCCCCCAAGTCTCCCGATAAAAATGATACCTCACTTGTGTGGGTAGGCCTAGCGCCCGCGACAGGAAACGCCCCAAAGCGCAACGTGGACACATCCAAATTTTTGAAAGAAAACAGAGGTGTTTTTTGCGAAGTGCCTACCTGTAGATTTTGGACTCTAGCTCAGCCGGCACCCATGGAAACCTACCAAACCTGTGCATTTCTGAAAACTAGAGACCTAGGGGAATCCAAGGAGGGGTGACTTGCGGGGCTCGGACCAGGTTCTGTTACCCAGAATCCTTTGCAAACCTCAAAATTTGGCTAAAAAAACACATGTTCCTCACATTTCTGTGGCAGAAAGTTCTGGAATCTGAGAGGAGCCACAAATTTCCTTCCACCCAGCGTTCCCCCAAGTCTCCCGATAAAAATGATACCTCACTTGTGTGGGTAGGCCTAGCGCCCGCGACAGGAAACGACCCAAAGCGCAACATGGACACATCCAAATTTTTGAAAGAAAACAGAGGTGTTTTTTGCGAAGTGCCTACCTGTAGATTTTGGCCTCTAGCTCAGCCGGCACCTAGGGAAACCTACCAAACCTGTGCATTTCTGAAAACTAGAGACCTAGGGGAATCCAAGGAGGTGTGACTTGCGGGGCTCGGACCAGGTTCTGTTACCCAGAATCCTTTGCAAACCTCAAACTTTGGCTAAAAAAACACATGTTCCTCACATTTCTGTGGCAGAAAGTTCTGGAATCTGAGAGGAGCCACAAATTTCCTTCCACCCAGCGTTCCCCCAAGTCTCACGATAAAAATGATACCTCACTTGTGTGGGTAGGCCTTGCGCCCGCGACAGGAAACGCCCCAAAGCGCAACGTGGACACATCCAAATTTTTTAAAGAAAACAGAGGTGTTTTTTGTGAAGTGCCTACCTGTATATTTTGGCCTCTAGCTCAGCCGGCACCTAGGGAAACCTACCAAACCTGTGCATTTCTGAAAACTAGAGACCTAGGGGAATCCAAGGAGGGGTGACTTGCGGGGCTCGGACCAGGTTCTGTTACCCAGAATCCTTTGCAAACCTCAAAATTTGGCTAAAAAAACACATGTTCCTCACATTTCTGTGGCAGAAAGTTCTGGAATCTGAGAGGAGCCACAAATTTCCTTCCACTCAGCGTTCCCCCAAGTCTCCCGATAAAAATGATACCTCACTTGTGTGGGTAGGCCTAGCGCCCGCGACAGGAAACGCCCCAAAGCGCAACGTGGACACATCCAAATTTTTGAAAGAAAACAGAGGTGTTTTTTGCGAAGTGCCTACCTGTAGATTTTGGACTCTAGCTCAGCCGGCACCCATGGAAACCTACCAAACCTGTGCATTTCTGAAAACTAGAGACCTAGGGGAATCCAAGGAGGGGTGACTTGCGGGGCTCGGACCAGGTTCTGTTACCCAGAATCCTTTGCAAACCTCAAAATTTGGCTAAAAAAACACATGTTCCTCACATTTCTGTGGCAGAAAGTTCTGGAATCTGAGAGGAGCCACAAATTTCCTTCCACCCAGCGTTCCCCCAAGTCTCCCGATAAAAATGATACCTCACTTGTGTGGGTAGGCCTAGCGCCCGCGACAGGAAACGACCCAAAGCGCAACATGGACACATCCAAATTTTTGAAAGAAAACAGAGGTGTTTTTTGCGAAGTGCCTACCTGTAGATTTTGGCCTCTAGCTCAGCCGGCACCTAGGGAAACCTACCAAACCTGTGCATTTCTGAAAACTAGAGACCTAGGGGAATCCAAGGAGGTGTGACTTGCGGGGCTCGGACCAGGTTCTGTTACCCAGAATCCTTTGCAAACCTCAAACTTTGGCTAAAAAAACACATGTTCCTCACATTTCTGTGGCAGAAAGTTCTGGAATCTGAGAGGAGCCACAAATTTCCTTCCACCCAGCGTTCCCCCAAGTCTCACGATAAAAATGATACCTCACTTGTGTGGGTAGGCCTTGCGCCCGCGACAGGAAACGCCCCAAAGCGCAACGTGGACACATCCAAATTTTTTAAAGAAAACAGAGGTGTTTTTTTGAAGTGCCTACTTGTAGGTTTTGGCCTCTAGCTCAGCCGGCACCTAGGGAAACCTACCAAACCTGTGCATTTCTGAAAACTAGAGACCTAGGGGAATCCAAGGAGGGGTGACTTGCGGGGCTCGGACCAGGTTCTGTTACCCAGAATCCTTTGCAAACCTCAAAATTTGGCTAAAAAAACACATGTTCTTCACATTTCTGTGGCAGAAAGTTCTGGAATCTGAGAGGAGCCACAAATTTCCTTCCACCCAGCGTTCCCCCAAGTCTCCAGATAGAAATGATGCCTCACTTGTGTGGGTAGGCCTAGCGCCCGCGACAGGAAACGACCCAAAGCGCAACATGGACACATCCAAATTTTTGAAAGAAAACAGAGGTGTTTTTTGCGAAGTGCCTACCTATAGATTTTGGCCTCTAGCTCAGCCGGCACCTAGGGAAACCTACCAAACCTGTGCATTTCTGAAAACTAGAGACCTAGGGGAATCTAAGGAGGTGTAACTTGCGGGGCTCGGACCAGGTTCTGTTACCCAGAATCGTTTGCAAACCTCAAACTTTGGCTAAAAAAACACATGTTCCTCACATTTCTGTGGCAGAAAGTTCTGGAATCTGAGAGGAGCCACAAATTTCCTTCCACCCAGCGTTCCCCTAAGTCTCCCGATAAAAATGATACCTCACTTGTGTAGGTAGGCCTTGCGCCCGCGACAGGAAATGCCCCAAAGCGCAACGTGGACACATCCAAATTTTTGAAATAAAACAGAGGTGTTTTTTGTGAAGTGCCTACTTGTAGATTTTGGCCTCTAGCTCAGCCGGCACCTAGGGAAACCTACCAAACCTGTGCATTTCTGAAAACTAGAGACCTAGGGGAATCCAAGGAGGGGTGACTTGCGGGGCTCGGACCAGGTTCTGTTACCCAGAATCCTTTGCAAACCTCAAAATTTGGCTAAAAAAACACATGTTCTTCACATTTCTGTGGCAGAAAGTTCTGGAATCTGAGAGAAGCCACAAATTTCCTTCCACCCAGCGTTCCCCCAAGTCTCCAGATAGAATTGATGCCTCACTTGTGTGGGTAGGCCTAGCGTCCGAGACAGGAAACGCACTAAAGCGCAACGTGGACACATCCAAATTTTTGAAAGAAAATTGAGGTGTTTTTTTGCTTAGTGCCTACCTGTATATTTTGGCCTCTAGCTCAGCCGGCACCTAGGGAACCCTACCAAACCTGTGCATTTCTGAAAACTAGAGACCTAGGGGAATCCAAGGAGGGGTGACTTGCGGGGCTCGGACCAGGTTCTGTTACCCAGAATCCTTTGCAAACCTCAAAATTTGGCTAAAAAAACACATGTTCTTCACATTTCTGTGGCAGAAAGTTCTGGAATCTGAGAGAAGCCACAAATTTCCTTCCACCCAGCGTTCCCCCAAGTCTACAGATAGAAATGATGCCTCACTTGTGTGGGTAGGCCTAGCGTCCGAGACAGGAAACGCACTAAAGCGCAACGTGGACACATCCAAATTTTTGAAAGAAAATTGAGGTGTTTTTTTGCTTAGTGCCTACCTGTATATTTTGGCCTCTAGCTCAGGCGGCACCTAGGGAAACCTACCAAACCTGTGCATTTCTGAAAACTAGAGACCTAGGGGAATCCAAGGAGGGGTGACTTGCGGGGCTCGGACCAGGTTCTGTTACCCAGAATCCTTTGCAAACCTCAAAATTTGGCTAAAAAAACACATGTTGCTCACATTTCTGTGGCAGAAAGTTCTGGAATCTGAGAGGAGCCACAAATTTCCTTCCACCCATTGTTCCCCCAAGTCTCCCGATAAAAATGATACCTCATTTGTGTGGGTAGGCCTAGCGCCCGCGACAGGAAACACCCCAAAGCGCAACGTGGACACATCCAAATTTTTGAAAGAAAACAGAGGTGTTTTTTGCGAAGTGCCTACCTGTAGGTTTTGGCCTCTAGCTCAGCCGGCACCTAGGGAAACCTACCAAACCTGTGCATTTCTGAAAACTAGAGACCTAGGGGAATCCAAGGAGGGGTGACTTGCGGGGCTCGGACCAGGTTCTGTTACCCAGAATCCTTTGCAAACCTCAAAATTTGGCTAAAAAACACATGTTCCTCACATTTCTGTGGCAGAAAGTTCTGGAATCTGAGAGGAGCCACAAATTTCTTTCCACCCAGCGTTCCCCCAAGTCTCCCGATAAAAATGATACCTCACTTGTGTGGGTAGGCCTAGCGCCCGCGACAGGAAATGCCCCAAAGCGCAACGTGGACACATCCAAATTTTTGAAAGAAAACAGAGGTGTTTTTTGCGAAGTGCCTACCTGTAGATTTTGGACTCTAGCTCAGCCGGCACCCATGGAAACCTACCAAACCTGTGCATTTCTGAAAACTAGAGACGTAGCGGAATCCAAGGAGGGGTGACTTGCGGGGCTCGGACCAGGTTCTGTTACCCAGAATCCTTTGCAAACCTCAAAATTTGGCTAAAAAAACACATGTTCCTCACATTTCTGTGGCAGAAAGTTCTGGAATCTGAGAGGAGCCACAAATTTCCTTCCACCCAGCGTTCCCCCAAGTCTCCCGATAAAAATGATACCTCACTTGTGTGGGTAGGCCTAGCGCCCGCGACAGGAAACGACCCAAAGCGCAACATGGACACATCCAAATTTTTGAAAGAAAACAGAGGTGTTTTTTGCGAAGTGCCTACCTATAGATTTTGGCCTCTAGCTCAGCCGGCACCTAGGGAAACCTACCAAACCTGTGCATTTCTGAAAACTAGAGACCTAGGGGAATCTAAGGAGGTGTGACTTGCGGGGCTCGGACCAGGTTCTGTTACCCAGAATCGTTTGCAAACCTCAAACTTTGGCTAAAAAAACACATGTTCCTCACATTTCTGTGGCAGAAAGTTCTGGAATCTGAGAGGAGCCACAAATTTCCTTCCACCCAGCGTTCCCCCAAGTCTCCCGATAAAAATGATACCTCACTTGTGTGGGTAGGCCTTGCGCCCGCGACAGGAAATTCCCCAAAGCGCAACGTGGACACATCCAAATTTTTGAAATAAAACAGAGGTGTTTTTTGTGAAGTGCCTACTTGTAGATTTTGGCCTCTAGCTCAGCCGGCACCTAGGGAAACCTACCAAACCTGTGCATTTCTGAAAACTAGAGACCTAGGGGAATCCAAGGAGGGGTGACTTGCGGGGCTCGGACCAGGTTCTGTTACCCAGAATCCTTTGCAAACCTCAAAATTTGGCTAAAAAATCACATGTTCCTCACATTTCTGTGGCAGAAAGTTCTGGAATCTGAGAGGAGCCACAAATTTCCTTCCACCCAGCGTTCCCCCAAGTCTCCCGATAAAAATGATACCTCATTTGTGTGGGTAGGCCTAGCGCCCGCGACAGGAAACACCCCAAAGCGCAACGTGGACACATCCAAATTTTTGAAAGAAAACAGAGGTGTTTTTTGCGAAGTGCCTACCTGTAGGTTTTGGCCTCTAGCTCAGCCGGCACCTAGGGAAACCTACCAAACCTGTGCATTTCTGAAAACTAGAGACCTAGGGGAATCCAAGGAGGGGTGACTTGCGGGGCTCGGACCAGGTTCTGTTACCCAGAATCCTTTGCAAACCTCAAAATTTGGCTAAAAAAACACATGTTCCTCACATTTCTGTGGCAGAAAGTTCTGGAATCTGAGAGGAGCCACAAATTTCTTTCCACCCAGCGTTCCCCCAAGTCTCCCGATAAAAATGATACCTCACTTGTGTGGGTAGGCCTAGCGCCCGCGACAGGAAACGCCCCAAAGCGCAACGTGGACACATCCAAATTTTTGAAAGAAAACAGAGGTGTTTTTTGCGAAGTGCCTACCTGTAGATTTTGGACTCTAGCTCAGCCGGCACCCATGGAAACCTACCAAACCTGTGCATTTCTGAAAACTAGAGACCTAGCGGAATCCAAGGAGGGGTGACTTGCGGGGCTCGGACCAGGTTCTGTTACCCAGAATCCTTTGCAAACCTCAAAATTTGGCTAAAAAAACACATGTTCCTCACATTTCTGTGGCAGAAAGTTCTGGAATCTGAGAGGAGCCACAAATTTCTTTCCACTCAGCGTTCCCCCAAGTCTCCCGATAAAAATGATACCTCACTTGTGTGGGTAGGCCTAGCGCCCGCGACAGGAAACGCCCCAAAGCGCAACGTGGACACATCCAAATTTTTGAAAGAAAACAGAGGTGTTTTTTGCGAAGTGCCTAACTGTAGATTTTGGCCTCTAGCTCAGCCGGCACCTAGGGAAACCTACCAAACCTGTGCATTTCTGAAAACTAGAGACCTAGGGGAATCCAAGGAGGTGTGACTTGCGGGGCTCGGACCAGGTTCTGTTACCCAGAATCCTTTGCAAACCTCAAAATTTGGCTAAAAAAACACATGTTCCTCACATTTCTATGGCTGAAAGTTCTGGAATCTGAGAGGAGCCACAAATTTCCTTCCACCCAGCGTTCCCCCAAGTCTCCCGATAAAAATGATACCTCACTCGTGTGGATAGGCCTAGCGCGCGCGACAGGAAATGCTCCAAAGCGCAACGTGGACACATCCAAATTTTTGAAAGAAAACAGGTGTTTTTTGTGAAGTGCCCACTTGTAGATTTTGGCCTCTAGCTCAGCCGGCACCTAGGGAAACCAACCAAACCTGTGCATTTCTGAAAACTAGAGACCTAAGGGAATCCAAGGAGGGGTGACTTGCGGGGCTCGGATCAGGTTCTGTTACCCAGAATCCTTTGCAAATCTCAAAATTTTGCTAAAAAAACACATGTTCCTCACATTTCTGTGGCAGAAAGTTCTGGAATCTGAGAGGAGCCACAAATTTCCTTCCACCCAGCGTTCCCCCAAGTCTCCCGATAAAAATGATACCTCACTTGTGTGGGTAGGCCTAGCGCCCGCGACAGGAAACACCCCAAAGCGCAACGTGGACACATCCAAATTTTTGAAAGAAAACAGAGGTGTTTTTTGCGAAGTGCCTACCTGTAGGTTTTGGCCTCTAGCTCAGCCGGCACCTAGGGAAACCTACCAAACCTGTGCATTTCTGAAAACTAGAGACCTAGGGGAATCCAAGGAGGGGTGACTTGCGGGGCTCGGACCAGGTTCTGTTACCCAGAATCCTTTGCAAACCTCAAAATTTGGCTAAAAAAACAGATGTTCCTCACATTTCTGTGGCAGAAATTTCTGGAATCTGAGAGGAGCCACAAATTTCTTTCCACCCAGCGTTCCCCCAAGTCTCCCGATAAAAATGATACCTCACTTGTGTGGGTAGGCCTAGCGCCCGCGACAGGAAACGCCCCAAAGCGCAACGTGGACACATCCAAATTTTTTAAAGAAAATTGAGGTGTTTTTTTGCTTAGTGCCTACCTGTATATTTTGGCCTCTAGCTCAGCCGGCACCTAGGGAAACCTACCAAACCTGTGCATTTCTGAAAACTAGAGACCTAGGGGAATCCAAGGAGGGGTGACTTGCGGGGCTCGGACCAGGTTCTGTTACCCAGAATCCTTTGCAAACCTCAAAATTTGGCTAAAAAAACACATGTTGCTCACATTTCTGTGGCAGAAAGTTCTGGAATCTGAGAGGAGCCACAAATTTCCTTCCACCCATTGTTCCCCCAAGTCTCCCGATAAAAATGATACCTCATTTGTGTGGGTAGGCCTAGCGCCCGCGACAGGAAACACCCCAAAGCGCAACGTGGACACATCCAAATTTTTGAAAGAAAACAGAGGTGTTTTTTGCGAAGTGCCTACCTGTAGGTTTTGGCCTCTAGCTCAGCCGGCACCTAGGGAAACCTACCAAACCTGTGCATTTCTGAAAACTAGAGACCTAGGGGAATCCAAGGAGGGGTGACTTGCGGGGCTCGGACCAGGTTCTGTTACCCAGAATCCTTTGCAAACCTCAAAATTTGGCTAAAAAAACAGATGTTCCTCACATTTCTGTGGCAGAAATTTCTGGAATCTGAGAGGAGCCACAAATTTCTTTCCACCCAGCGTTCCCCCAAGTCTCCCGATAAAAATGATACCTCACTTGTGTGGGTAGGCCTAGCGCCCGCGACAGGAAACGCCCCAAAGCGCAACGTGGACACATCCACATTTTTGAAAGAAAACAGAGGTGTTTTTTGCGAAGTGCCTACCTGTAGATTTTGGCCTCTAGCTCAGCCGGCACCTAGGGAAACCTACCAAACCTGTGCATTTCTGAAAACTAGAGACCTAGGGGAATCCAAGGAGGTGTGACTTGCGGGGCTCGGACCAGGTTCTGTTACCCAGAATCCTTTGCAAACCTCAAAATTTGGCTAAAAAAACACATGTTGCTCACATTTCTGTGGCAGAAAGTTCTGGAATCTGAGAGGAGCCACAAATTTCCTTCCACCCATTGTTCCCCCAAGTCTCCCGATAAAAATGATACCTCATTTGTGTGGGTAGGCCTAGCGCCCGCGACAGGAAACACCCCAAAGCGCAACGTGGACACATCCAAATTTTTGAAAGAAAACAGAGGTGTTTTTTGCGAAGTGCCTACCTGTAGGTTTTGGCCTCTAGCTCAGCCGGCACCTAGGGAAACCTACCAAACCTGTGCATTTCTGAAAACTAGAGACCTAGGGGAATCCAAGGAGGGGTGACTTGCGGGGCTCGGACCAGGTTCTGTTACCCAGAATCCTTTGCAAACCTCAAAATTTGGCTAAAAAAACAGATGTTCCTCACATTTCTGTGGCAGAAATTTCTGGAATCTGAGAGGAGCCACAAATTTCTTTCCACCCAGCGTTCCCCCAAGTCTCCCGATAAAAATGATACCTCACTTGTGTGGGTAGGCCTAGCGCCCGCGACAGGAAACGCCCCAAAGCGCAACGTGGACACATCCACATTTTTGAAAGAAAACAGAGGTGTTTTTTGCGAAGTGCCTACCTGTAGATTTTGGCCTCTAGCTCAGCCGGCACCTAGGGAAACCTACCAAACCTGTGCATTTCTGAAAACTAGAGACCTAGGGGAATCCAAGGAGGTGTGACTTGCGGGGCTCGGACCAGGTTCTGTTACCCAGAATCCTTTGCAAACCTCAAAATTTGGCTAAAAAAACACATGTTCCTCACATTTCTGTGGCAGAAAGTTCTGGAATCTGAGAGGAGCCACAAATTTCCTTCCACCCAGCGTTCCCCCAAGTCTCCCGATAAAAATGATACCTCACTTGTGTGGGTAGGCCTAGCGCCCGCGACAGGAAACACCCCAAAGCGCAACGTGGACACATCCAAATTTTTGAAAGAAAACAGAGGTGTTTTTTGCGAAGTGCCTACCTGTAGGTTTTGGCCTCTAGCTCAGCCGGCACCTAGGGAAACCTACCAAACCTGTGCATTTCTGAAAACTAGAGACCTAGGGGAATCCAAGGAGGGGTGACTTGCGGGGCTCGGACCAGGTTCTGTTACCCAGAATCCTTTGCAAACCTCAAAATTTGGCTAAAAAAACAGATGTTCCTCACATTTCTGTGGCAGAAATTTCTGGAATCTGAGAGGAGCCACAAATTTCTTTCCACCCAGCGTTCCCCCAAGTCTCCCGATAAAAATGATACCTCACTTGTGTGGGTAGGCCTAGTGCCCGCGACAGGAAACGCCCCAAAGCGCAACGTGGACACATCCACATTTTTGAAAGAAAACAGAGGTGTTTTTTGCGAAGTGCCTACCTGTAGATTTTGGCCTCTAGCTCAGCCGGCACCTAGGGAAACCTACCAAACCTGTGCATTTCTGAAAACTAGAGACCTAGGGGAATCCAAGGAGGTGTGACTTGCGGGGCTCGGACCAGGTTCTGTTACCCAGAATCCTTTGCAAACCTCAAAATTTGGCTAAAAAAACACATGTTCCTCACATTTCTGTGGCAGAAAGTTCTGGAATCTGAGAGGAGCCACAAATTTCATTCCACCCAGCGTTCCCCCAAGGCTCCCGATAAAAATGATACCTCACTTGTGTGGGTAGGCCTAGCGCCCGCGACAGGAAACGACCCAAAGCGCAACATGGACACATCCAAATTTTTGAAAGAAAACAGAGGTGTTTTTTGCGAAGTGCCTACCTGTAGATTTTGGCCTCTAGCTCAGCCGGCACCTAGGGAAACCTACCAAACCTGTGCATTTCTGAAAACTAGAGACCTAGGGGAATCTAAGGAGGTGCGACTTGCGGGGCTCGGACCAGGTTCTGTTACCCAGAATCGTTTGCAAACCTCAAACTTTGGCTAAAAAAACACATGTTCCTCACATTTCTGTGGCAGAAAGTTCTGGAATCTGAGAGGAGCCACAAATTTCCTTCCACCCAGCGTTCCCCCAAGTCTCCCGATAAAAATGATACCTCACTTGTGTGGGTAGGCCTTGCGCCCGCGACAGGAAATGCCCCAAAGCGCAACGTGGACACATCCAATTTTTTGAAATAAAACAGAGGTGTTTTTTGTGAAGTGCCTACTTGTAGATTTTGGCCTCTAGCTCAGCCGGCACCTAGGGAAACCTACCAAACCTGTGCATTTCTGAAAACTAGAGACCTAGGGGAATCCAAGGAGGGGTGACTTGCGGGGCTCGGACCAGGTTCTGTTACCCAGAATCCTTTGCAAACCTCAAAATTTGGCTAAAAAAACACATGTTCTTCACATTTCTGTGGCAGAAAGTTCTGGAATCTGAGAGAAGCCACAAATTTCCTTCCACCCAGCGTTCCCCCAAGTCTCCAGATAGAAATGATGCCTCACTTGTGTGGGTAGGCCTAGCGTCCGAGACAGGAAACGCACTAAAGCGCAACGTGGACACATCCAAATTTTTGAAAGAAAATTGAGGTGTTTTTTTGCTTAGTGCCTACCTGTATATTTTGGCCTCTAGCTCAGCCGGCACCTAGGGAAACCTACCAAACCTGTGCATTTCTGAAAACTAGAGACCTAGGGGAATCCAAGGAGGGGTGACTTGCGGGGCTCGGACCAGGTTCTGTTACCCAGAATCCTTTGCAAACCTCAAAATTTGGCTAAAAAAACACATGTTGCTCACATTTCTGTGGCAGAAAGTTCTGGAATCTGAGAGGAGCCACAAATTTCCTTCCACCCTTTGTTCCCCCAAGTCTCCCGATAAAAATGATACCTCATTTGTGTGGGTAGGCCTAGCGCCCGCGACAGGAAACACCCCAAAGCGCAACGTGGACACATCCAAATTTTTGAAAGAAAACAGAGGTGTTTTTTGCGAAGTGCCTACCTGTAGGTTTTGGCCTCTAGCTCAGCCGGCACCTAGGGAAACCTACCAAACCTGTGCATTTCTGAAAACTAGAGACCTAGGGGAATCCAAGGAGGGGTGACTTGCGGGGCTCGGACCAGGTTCTGTTACCCAGAATCCTTTGCAAACCTCAAAATTTGGCTAAAAAAAACAGATGTTCCTCACATTTCTGTGGCAGAAATTTCTGGAATCTGAGAGGAGCCACAAATTTCTTTCCACCCAGCGTTCCCCCAAGTCTCCCGATAAAAATGATACCTCACTTGTGTGGGTAGGCCTAGCGCCCGCGACAGGAAACGCCCCAAAGCGCAACGTGGACACATCCACATTTTTTAAAGAAAACAGAGGTGTTTTTTGCGAAGTGCCTACCTGTAGATTTTGGCCTCTAGCTCAGCCGGCACCTAGGGAAACCTACCAAACCTGTGCATTTCTGAAAACTAGAGACCTAGGGGAATCCAAGGAGGTGTGACTTGCGGGGCTCGGACCAGGTTCTGTTACCCAGAATCCTTTGCAAACCTCAAAATTTGGCTAAAAAAACACATGTTCCTCACATTTCTGTGGCAGAAAGTTCTGGAATCTGAGAGGAGCCACAAATTTCCTTCCACCCAGCGTTCCCCCAAGTCTCCCGATAAAAATGATACCTCACTTGTGTGGGTAGGCCTAGCGCCCGCGACAGGAAACACCCCAAAGCGCAACGTGGACACATCCAAATTTTTGAAAGAAAACAGAGGTGTTTTTTGCGAAGTGCCTACCTGTAGGTTTTGGCCTCTAGCTCAGCCGGCACCTAGGGAAACCTACCAAACCTGTGCATTTCTGAAAACTAGAGACCTAGGGGAATCCAAGGAGGGGTGACTTGCGGGGCTCGGACCAGGTTCTGTTACCCAGAATCCTTTGCAAACCTCAAAATTTGGCTAAAAAAACAGATGTTCCTCACATTTCTGTGGCAGAAATTTCTGGAATCTGAGAGGAGCCACAAATTTCTTTCCACCCAGCGTTCCCCCAAGTCTCCCGATAAAAATGATACCTCACTTGTGTGGGTAGGCCTAGCGCCCGCGTCAGGAAACGCCCCAAAGCGCAACGTGGACACATCCACATTTTTGAAAGAAAACAGAGGTGTTTTTTGCGAAGTGCCTACCTGTAGATTTTGGCCTCTAGCTCAGCCGGCACCTAGGGAAACCTACCAAACCTGTGCATTTCTGAAAACTAGAGACCTAGGGGAATCCAAGGAGGTGTGACTTGCGGGGCTCGGACCAGGTTCTGTTACCCAGAATCCTTTGCAAACCTCAAAATTTGGCTAAAAAAACACATGTTCCTCACATTTCTGTGGCAGAAAGTTCTGGAATCTGAGAGGAGCCACAAATTTCCTTCCACTCAGCGTTCCCCCAAGTCTCCCGATAAAAATGATACCTCACTTGTGTGGGTAGGACTAGCGCCCGCGACAGGAAACGCCCCAAAGCGCAACGTGGACACATCCAAATTTTTGAAAGAAAACAGAGGTGTTTTTTGCGAAGTGCCTACCTGTAGATTTTGGACTCTAGCTCAGCCGGCACCCATGGAAACCTACCAAACCTGTGCATTTCTGAAAACTAGAGACCTAGCGGAATCCAAGGAGGGGTGACTTGCGGGGCTCGGACCAGGTTCTGTTACCCAGAATCCTTTGCAAACCTCAAAATTTGGCTAAAAAAACACATGTTCCTCACATTTCTGTGGCAGAAAGTTCTGGAATCTGAGAGGAGCCACAAATTTCCTTCCACCCAGCGTTCCCCCAAGTCTCCCGATAAAAATGATACCTCACTTGTGTGGGTAGGCCTAGCGCCCGCGACAGGAAACGACCCAAAGCGCAACATGGACACATCCAAATTTTTGAAAGAAAACAGAGGTGTTTTTTGCGAAGTGCCTACCTGTAGATTTTGGCCTCTAGCTCAGCCGGCACCTAGGGAAACCTACCAAACCTGTGCATTTCTGAAAACTAGAGACCTAGGGGAATCTAAGGAGGTGTGACTTGCGGGGCTCGGACCAGGTTCTGTTACCCAGAATCGTTTGCAAACCTCAAACTTTGGCTAAAAAAACACATGTTCCTCACATTTCTGTGGCAGAAAGTTCTGGAATCTGAGAGGAGCCACAAATTTCCTTCCACCCAGCGTTCCCCCAAGTCTCCCGATAAAAATGATACCTCACTTGTGTGGGTAGGCCTTGCGCCCGCGACAGGAAATGCCCCAAAGCGCAACGTGGACACATCCAAATTTTTGAAATAAAACAGAGGTGTTTTTTGTGAAGTGCCTACTTGTAGATTTTGGCCTCTAGCTCAGCCGGCACCTAGGGAAACCTACCAAACCTGTGCATTTCTGAAAACTAGAGACCTAGGGGAATCCAAGGAGGGGTGACTTGCGGGGCTCGGACCAGGTTCTGTTACCCAGAATCCTTTGCAAACCTCAAAATTTGGCTAAAAAAACACATGTTCTTCACATTTCTGTGGCAGAAAGTTCTGGAATCTGAGAGAAGCCACAAATTTCCTTCCACCCAGCTTTCCCCCAAGTCTCCAGATAGAAATGATGCCTCACTTGTGTGGGTAGGCCTAGCGTCCGAGACAGGAAACGCACTAAAGCGCAACGTGGACACATCCAAATTTTTGAAAGAAAATTGAGGTGTTTTTTTGCTTAGTGCCTACCTGTATATTTTGGCCTCTAGCTCAGCCGGCACCTAGGGAAACCTACCAAACCTGTGCATTTCTGAAAACTAGAGACCTAGGGGAATCCAAGGAGGGGTGACTTGCGGGGCTCGGACCAGGTTCTGTTACCCAGAATCCTTTGCAAACCTCAAAATTTGGCTAAAAAAACACATGTTCCTCACATTTCTCTGGCAGAAAGTTCTGGAATCTGAGAGGAGCCACAAATTTCATTCCACCCAGCGTTCCCCCAAGTCTCCCGATAAAAATGATACCTCACTTGTGTGGGTAGGACTAGCGCCCGCGACAGGAAACGCCCCAAAGCACAACGTGGACACATCCAAATTTTTGAAAGAAAACAGAGGTGTTTTTTGCGAAGTGCCTACCTGTTGATTTTGGCCTCTAGCTCAGCCGGCACCTAGGGAAACCTACCAAACCTGTGCATTTCTGAAAACTAGAGACCTAGGGGAATCCAAGGAGGGGTGACTTGCAGGGCTCGGACCAGGTTCTGTTACACAGAATCCTTTGCAAACCTCAAAATGTGGCTAAAAAAACACATGTTCCTCACATTTCTGTGGCAGAAAGTTCTGGAATCTGAGAGGAGCCACAAATTTCCTTCCACTCAGCGTTCCCCCAAGTCTCCCGATAAAAATGATACCTCACTTGTGTGGGTAGGCCTAGCGCCCGCGACAGGAAACACCCCAAAGCGCAACGTGGAAACATCCAAATTTTTGAAAGAAAACAGAGGTGTTTTTTGCGAAGTGCCTACCTGTAGGTTTTGGCCTCTAGCTCAGCCGGCACCTAGGGAAACCTACCAAACCTGTGCATTTCTGAAAACTAGAGACCTAGGGGAATCCAAGGAGGGGTGACTTGCGGGGCTGGGACCAGGTTCTGTTACCCAGAATCCTTTGCAAACCTCAAAATTTGGCTAAAAAAACAGATGTTCCTCACATTTCTGTGGCAGAAATTTCTGGAATCTGAGAGGAGCCACAAATTTCTTTCCACCCAGCATTCCCCCAAGTCTCCCGATAAAAATGATACCTCACTTGTGTGGGTAGGCCTAGCGCCCGCGACAGGAAACGCCCCAAAGCGCAACGTGGACACATCCACATTTTTGAAAGAAAACAGAGGTGTTTTTTGCGAAGTGCCTACCTGTAGATTTTGGCCTCTAGCTCAGCCGGCACCTAGGGAAACCTACCAAACCTGTGCATTTCTGAAAACTAGAGACCTAGGGGAATCCAAGGAGGTGTGACTTGCGGGGCTCGGACCAGGTTCTGTTACCCAGAATCCTTTGCAAACCTCAAAATTTGGCTAAAAAAACACATGTTCCTCACATTTCTGTGGCAGAAAGTTCTGGAATCTGAGAGGAGCCACAAATTTCCTTCCACCCAGCGTTCCCCCAAGTCTCCCGATAAAAATGATACCTCACTTGTGTGGGTAGGCCTACCGCCCGCGACAGGAAACGCCCCAAAGCGCAACGTGGACATATCCAAATTTTTGAAAGAAAACAGAGGTGTTTTTTGCGAAGTGCCTACCTGTAGATTTTGGCCTCTAGCTCAGCCAGCACCTAGGGAAACCTACCGAACCTGTGCATTTCTGAAAACTAGAGGCCTAGGGGAATCCAAGGAGGGGTGACTTGCGGGGCTCGGACCAGGTTCTGTTACCCAGAATCCTTTGCAAACATCAAAATTTGGCTAAAAAAACACATGTTCCTCACATTTCTGTGGCAGAAAGTTCTGGAATCTGAGAGGAGCCACGAATTTCCTTCCACCCAGCGTTCCCCCAAGTCTCCCGATAAAAATGATACCTCACTTGTGTGGGTAGGCCTAGCGCCCGTGACAGGAAACGCCCCAAAGCGCAAAGTGGACACATCCCAAATTTTTGAAAGAAAACAGAGGTGTTTTTTGCGAAGTGCCTACCTGTAGATTTTGGCCTCTAGCTCAGCCGGCACCTAGGGAAACCTACCAAACCTGTGCATTTCTGAAAACTAGAGACCTAGGGGAATCCAAGGAGGTGTGACTTGTGGGGCTCGGACCAGGTTCTGTTACCCAGAATCCTTTGCAAACCTCAAAATTTGGCTAAAAAAACACATGTTCCTCACATTTCTGTGGCAGAAAGTTCTGGAAACTGAGAGGAGCCACAAATTTCCTTCCACCCAGCGTTCCCCCAAGTCTCCCGATAAAAATGATACCTCACTTGTGTGGGTAGGCCTAGCGCGCGCGACAGGAAATGCCCCAAAGCGCAACGTGGACACATCCAAATTTTTGAAAGAAAACAGGTGTTTTTTGTGAAGTGCCTACTTGTAGATTTTGGCCTCTAGCTCAGCCGGCACCTAGGGAAACCAACCAAACCTGTGCATTTCTGAAAACTATAGACCTAAGGGAATCCAAGGAGGGGTGACTTGCGGGGCTCGGACCAGGTTCTGTTACCCAGAATCCTTTGCAAATCTCAAAATTTTGCTAAAAAAACACATGTTCCTCACATTTCTGTGGCAGAAAGTTCTGGAATCTGAGAGGAGCCACAAATTTCCTTCCACCCAGCGTTCCCCCAAGTCTCCCGATAAAAATGATACCTCACTTGTGTGGGTAGGCCTACCGCCCGCGACAGGAAACGCCCCAAAGCGCAACGTGGACACATCCAAATTTTTGAAAGAAAACAGAGGTGTTTTTTGCGAAGTGCCTACCTGTAGATTTTGGCCTCTAGCTCAGCCAGCACCTAGGGAAACCTACCAAACCTGTGCATTTCTGAAAACTAGAGGCCTAGGGGAATCCAAGGAGGGGTGACTTGCGGGACTCGGACCAGGTTCTGTTACCCAGGATCCTTTGCAAACCTCAAAATTTGGCTAAAAAAACACATGTTCTTCACATTTCTGTGGCAGAAAGTTCTGGAATCTGAGAGGAGCCACAAATTTCCTTCCACCCAGCGTTCCCCCAAGTCTCCCGATAAAAATGATACCTCACTTGTGTGGGTAGGCCTAGCGCCCGCGACAGGAAACGACCCAAAGCGCAACGTGGACACATCCAAATTTTTGAAAGAAAATAGAGGTGTTTTTTGCGAAGTGCCTACTTGTAGATTTTGGCCTCTAGCTCAGCCGGCACCTAGGGAAACCTACCAAACCTGTGCATTTCTGAAAACTAGAGACCTAGGGGAATCCAAGGAGGGGTGACTTGCGGGGCTCGGACCAGGTTCTGTTACCCAGAATCCTTTGCAAACATCAAAATTTGGCTAAAAAAACACATGTTCCTCACATTTCTGTGGCAGAAAGTTCTGGAATCTGAGAGGAGCCACAAATTTCCTTCCACCCAGCGTTCCCCCAAGTCTCCCGATAAAAATGATACCTCACTTGTGTGGGTAGGCCTAGCGCCCGCGACAGGAAACGCCCCAAAGCGCAACGTGGACACATCCACATTTTTGAAAGAAAACAGAGGTTTTTTTTGCGAAGTGCCTACTTGTAGATTTTGGCCTCTAGCTCAGCCGGCACCTAGGGAAACCTACCAAACCTGTGCATTTCTGAAAACTAGAGACCTAGGGGAATCCAAGGAGGGGTGACTTGCGGGGCTCGGACCAGGTTCTGTTACCCAGAATCCTTTGCAAACCTCAAAATTTGGCTAAAAAAACAGATGTTCCTCACATTTCTGTGGCAGAATGTTCTGGAATCTGAGAGGAGCCACAAATTTCTTTCCACCCAGCGTTCCCCCAAGTCTCCCGATAAAAATGATACCTCACTTGTGTGGGTAGGCCTAGCGCCCGCGACAGGAAACGCCCCAAAGCGCAACGTGGACACATCCAAATTTTTGAAAGAAAACAGAGGTGTTTTTTGCGAAGTGCCTACCTGTAGATTTTTGCCTCTAGCTCAGCCGGCACCTAGGGAAACCTACCAAACCTGTGCATTTCTGAAAACTAGAGACCTAGGGGAATCCAAGGAGGTGTGACTTGCGGGGCTCGGACCAGGTTCTGTTACCCAGAATCCTTTGCAAACCTCAAAATTTGGCTAAAAAAACACATGTTCCTCACATTTCTGTGGCAGAAAGTTCTGGAATCTGAGAGGAGCCTCAAATTTCCTTCCACCCAGCGTTCCCCCAAGTCTCCCGATAAAAATGATACCTCACTTGTGTGGGTAGGCCTAGCGCGCGCGACAGGAAATGCCCCAAAGCGCAACGTGGACACATCCAAATTTTTGAAAGAAAACAGGTGTTTTTTGTGAAGTGCCTACTTGTAGATTTTGGCCTCTAGCTCAGCCGGCACCTAGGGAAACCAACCAAACCTGTGCATTTCTGAAAACTAGAGACCTAAGGGAATCCAAGGAGGGGTGACTTGCGGGGCTCGGACCAGGTTCTGTTACCCAGAATCCTTTGCAAATCTCAAAATTTTGCTAAAAAAACACATGTTCCTCACATTTCTGTGGCAGAAAGTTCTGGAATCTGAGAGGAGCCACAAATTTCCTTCCACCCAGCGTTCCCCCAAGTCTCCCGATAAAAATGATACCTCACTTGTGTGGGTAGGCCTACCGCCCGCGACAGGAAACGCCCCAAAGCGCAACGTGGACACATCCAAATTTTTGAAAGAAAACAGAGGTGTTTTTTGCGAAGTGCCTACCTGTAGATTTTGGCCTCTAGCTCAGCCAGCACCTAGGGAAACCTACCAAACCTGTGCATTTCAGAAAACTAGAGGCCTAGGGGAATCCAAGGAGGGGTGACTTGCGGGGCTCGGACCAGGTTCTGTTACCCAGAATCCTTTGCAAACCTCAAAATTTGGCTAAAAAAATACATGTTCTTCACATTTCTATGGCAGAAAGTTCTGGAATCTGAGAGGAGCCACAAATTTCCTTCCACCCAGCGTTCCCCCAAGTCTCCCGATAAAAATGATACCTCACTTGTGTGGGTAGGCCTAGCGCCCGCGACAGGAAACGCCCCAAAGCGCAACGTGGACACATCCAAATTTTTGAAAGAAAACAGAGGTGTTTTTTGCGAAGTGCCTACTTGTAGATTTTGGCCTCTAGCTCAGCCGGCACCTAGGGAAACCTACCAAACCTGTGCATTTCTGAAAACTAGAGACCTAGGGGAATCCAAGGAGGGGTGACTTGCGGGGCTCGGACCAGGTTCTGTTACCCAGAATCCTTTGCAAACATCAAAATTTGGCTAAAAAAACACATGTTCCTCACATTTCTGTGGCAGAAAGTTCTGGAATCTGAGAGGAGCCACAAATTTCCTTCCACCCAGCGTTCCCCCAAGTCTCCCGATAAAAATGATACCTCACTTGTGTGGGTAGGCCTAGCGCCCGCGACAGGAAACGCCCCAAAGCGCAACGTGGACACATCCAAATTTTTGAAAGAAAACAGAGGTGTTTTTTGCCAAGTGCCTACTTGTAGATTTTGGCCTCTAGCTCAGCCGGCACCTAGGGAAACCTACCAAACCTGTGCATTTCTGAAAACTAGAGACCTAGGGGAATCCAAGGAGGGGTGACTTGCGGGGCTCGGACCAGGTTCTGTTACCCAGAATCCTTTGCAAACCTCAAAATTTGGCTAAAAAAACAGATGTTCCTCACATTTCTGTGGCAGAATGTTCTGGAATCTGAGAGGAGCCACAAATTTCTTTCCACCCAGCGTTCCCCCAAGTCTCCCGATAAAAATGATACCTCACTTGTGTGGGTAGGCCTAGCGCCCGCGACAGGAAACGCCCCAAAGCGCAACGTGGACACATCCACATTTTTGAAAGAAAACAGAGGTGTTTTTTGCGAAGTGCCTACCTGTAGATTTTGGCCTCTAGCTCAGCCGGCACCTAGGGAAACCTACCAAACCTGTGCATTTCTGAAAACTAGAGACCTAGGGGAATCCAAGGAGGTGTGACTTGCGGGGCTCGGACCAGGTTCTGTTACCCAGAATCCTTTGCAAACCTCAAAATTTGGCTAAAAAAACACATGTTCCTCACACTTCTGTGGCAGAAAGTTCTGGAATCTGAGAGGAGCCACAAATTTCCTTCCACCCAGCGTTCCCCCAAGTCTCCCGATAAAAATGATACCTCATTTGTGTGGGTAGGCCTAGCGCCCGCGACAGGAAACACCCCAAAGCGCAACGTGGACACATCCAAATTTTTGAAAGAAAACAGAGGTGTTTTTTGCGAAGTGCCTACCTGTAGGTTTTGGCCTCTAGCTCAGCCGGCACCTAGGGAAACCTACCAAACCTGTGCATTTCTGAAAACTAGAGACCTAGGGGAATCCAAGGAGGGGTGACTTGCGGGGCTCGGACCAGGTTCTGGTACCCAGAATCCTTTGCAAACCTCAAAATTTGGCTAAAAAAACAGATGTTCCTCACATTTCTGTGGCAGAAATTTCTGGAATCTGAGAGGAGCCACAAATTTCTTTCCACCCAGCGTTCCCCCAAGTCTCCCGATAAAAATGATACCTCACTTGTGTGGGTAGGCCTAGCGCCCGCGACAGGAAACGCCCCAAAGCGCAACGTGGACACATCCAAATTTTTTAAAGAAAATTGAGGTGTTTTTTTGCTTAGTGCCTACCTGTATATTTTGGCCTCTAGCTCAGCCGGCACCTAGGGAAACCTACCAAACCTGTGCATTTCTGAAAACTAGAGACCTAGGGGAATCCAAGGAGGGGTGACTTGCGGGGCTCGGACCAGGTTCTGTTACCCAGAATCCTTTGCAAACCTCAAAATTTGGCTAAAAAAACACATGTTGCTCACATTTCTGTGGCAGAAAGTTCTGGAATCTGAGAGGAGCCACAAATTTCCTTCCACCCATTGTTCCCCCAAGTCTCCCGATAAAAATGATACCTCATTTGTGTGGGTAGGCCTAGCGCCCGCGACAGGAAACACCCCAAAGCGCAACGTGGACACATCCAAATTTTTGAAAGAAAACAGAGGTGTTTTTTGCGAAGTGCCTACCTGTAGGTTTTGGCCTCTAGCTCAGCCGGCACCTAGGGAAACCTACCAACCCTGTGCATTTCTGAAAACTAGAGACCTAGGGGAATCCAAGGAGGGGTGACTTGCGGGGCTCGGACCAGGTTCTGTTACCCAGAATCCTTTGCAAACCTCAAAATTTGGCTAAAAAAACAGATGTTCCTCACATTTCTGTGGCAGAAATTTCTGGAATCTGAGAGGAGCCACAAATTTCTTTCCACCCAGCGTTCCCCCAAGTCTCCCGATAAAAATGATACCTCACTTGTGTGGGTAGGCCTAGCGCCCGCGACAGAAAAACGCCCCAAAGCGCAACGTGGACACATCCACATTTTTGAAAGAAAACAGAGGTGTTTTTTGCGAAGTGCCTACCTGTAGATTTTGGCCTCTAGCTCAGCCGGCACCTAGGGAAACCTACCAAACCTGTGCATTTCTGAAAACTAGAGACCTAGGGGAATCCAAGGAGGTGTGACTTGCGGGGCTCGGACCAGGTTCTGTTACCCAGAATCCTTTGCAAACCTCAAAATTTGGCTAAAAAAACACATGTTGCTCACATTTCTGTGGCAGAAAGTTCTGGAATCTGAGAGGAGCCACAAATTTCCTTCCACCCATTGTTCCCCCAAGTCTCCAGATAGAAATGATGCCTCACTTGTGTGGGTAGGCCTAGCGTCCGAGACAGGAAACGCACTAAAGCGCAACGTGGACACATCCAAATTTTTGAAAGAAAATTGAGGTGTTTTTTTGCTTAGTGCCTACCTGTATATTTTGGCCTCTAGCTCAGCCGGCACCTAGGGAAACCTACCAAACCTGTGCATTTCTGAAAACTAGAGACCTAGGGGAATCCAAGGAGGGGTGACTTGCGGGGCTCGGACCAGGTTCTGTTACCCAGAATCCTTTGCAAACCTCAAAATTTGGCTAAAAAAACACATGTTGCTCACATTTCTGTGGCAGAAAGTTCTGGAATCTGAGAGGAGCCACAAATTTCCTTCCACCCATTGTTCCCCCAAGTCTCCCGATAAAAATGATACCTCATTTGTGTGGGTAGGCCTAGCGCCCGCGACAGGAAACACCCCAAAGCGCAACGTGGACACATCCAAATTTTTGAAAGAAAACAGAGGTGTTTTTTGCGAAGTGCCTACCTGTAGGTTTTGGCCTCTAGCTCAGCCGGCACCTAGGGAATCCTACCAAACCTGTGCATTTCTGAAAACTAGAGACCTAGGGGAATCCAAGGAGGGGTGACTTGCGGGGCTCGGACCAGGTTCTGTTACCCAGAATCCTTTGCAAACCTCAAAATTTGGCTAAAAAAAACAGATGTTCCTCACATTTCTGTGGCAGAAATTTCTGGAATCTGAGAGGAGCCACAAATTTCTTTCCACCCAGCGTTCCCCCAAGTCTCCCGATAAAAATGATACCTCACTTGTGTGGGTAGGCCTAGCGCCTGCGACAGGAAACGCCCCAAAGCGCAACGTGGACACATCCACATTTTTTAAAGAAAACAGAGGTGTTTTTTGCGAAGTGCCTACCTGTAGATTTTGGCCTCTAGCTCAGCCGGCACCTAGGGAAACCTACCAAACCTGTGCATTTCTGAAAACTAGAGACCTAGGGGAATCCAAGGAGGTGTGACTTGCGGGGCTCGGACCAGGTTCTGTTACCCAGAATCCTTTGCAAACCTCAAAATTTGGCTAAAAAAACACATGTTCCTCACATTTCTGTGGCAGAAAGTTCTGGAATCTGAGAGGAGCCACAAATTTCCTTCCACCCAGCGTTCCCCCAAGTCTCCCGATAAAAATGATACCTCACTTGTGTGGGTAGGCCTAGCGCCCGCGACAGGAAACACCCCAAAGCGCAACGTGGACACATCCAAATTTTTGAAAGAAAACAGAGGTGTTTTTTGCGAAGTGCCTACCTGTAGGTTTTGGCCTCTAGCTCAGCCGGCACCTAGGGAAACCTACCAAACCTGTGCATTTCTGAAAACTAGAGACCTAGGGGAATCCAAGGAGGGGTGACTTGCGGGGCTCGGACCAGGTTCTGTTACCCAGAATCCTTTGCAAACCTCAAAATTTGGCTAAAAAAACAGATGTTCCTCACATTTCTGTGGCAGAAATTTCTGGAATCTGAGAGGAGCCACAAATTTCTTTCCACCCAGCGTTCCCCCAAGTCTCCCGATAAAAATGATACCTCACTTGTGTGGGTAGGCCTAGCGCCCGCGACAGGAAACGCCCCAAAGCGCAACGTGGACACATCCACATTTTTGAAAGAAAACAGAGGTGTTTTTTGCGAAGTGCCTACCTGTAGATTTTGGCCTCTAGCTCAGCCGGCACCTAGGGAAACCTACCAAACCTGTGCATTTCTGAAAACTAGAGACCTAGGGGAATCCAAGGAGGTGTGACTTGCGGGGCTCGGACCAGGTTCTGTTACCCAGAATCCTTTGCAAACCTCAAAATTTGGCTAAAAAAACACATGTTCCTCACATTTCTGTGGCAGAAAGTTCTGGAATCTGAGAGGAGCCACAAATTTCCTTCCACTCAGCGTTCCCCCAAGTCTCCCGATAAAAATGATACCTCACTTGTGTGGGTAGGACTAGCGCCCGCGACAGGAAACGCCCCAAAGCGCAACGTGGACACATCCAAATTTTTGAAAGAAAACAGAGGTGTTTTTTGCGAAGTGCCTACCTGTAGATTTTGGACTCTAGCTCAGCCGGCACCCATGGAAACCTACCAAACCTGTGCATTTCTGAAAACTAGAGACCTAGCGGAATCCAAGGAGGGGTGACTTGCGGGGCTCGGACCAGGTTCTGTTACCCAGAATCCTTTGCAAACCTCAAAATTTGGCTAAAAAAACACATGTTCCTCACATTTCTGTGGCAGAAAGTTCTGGAATCTGAGAGGAGCCACAAATTTCCTTCCACCCAGCGTTCCCCCAAGTCTCCCGATAAAAATGATACCTCACTTGTGTGGGTAGGCCTAGCGCCCGCGACAGGAAACGACCCAAAGCGCAACATGGACACATCCAAATTTTTGAAAGAAAACAGAGGTGTTTTTTGCGAAGTGCCTACCTGTAGATTTTGGCCTCTAGCTCAGCCGGCACCTAGGGAAACCTACCAAACCTGTGCATTTCTGAAAACTAGAGACCTAGGGGAATCTAAGGAGGGGTGACTTGCGGGGCTCGGACCAGGTTCTGTTACCCAGAATCGTTTGCAAACCTCAAACTTTGGCTAAAAAAACACATGTTCCTCACATTTCTGTGGCAGAAAGTTCTGGAATCTGAGAGGAGCCACAAATTTCCTTCCACCCAGCGTTCCCCCAAGTCTCCCGATAAAAATGATACCTCACTTGTGTGGGTAGGCCTTGCGCCCGCGACAGGAAATGCCCCAAAGCGCAACGTGGACACATCCAAATTTTTGAAATAAAACAGAGGTGTTTTTTGTGAAGTGCCTACTTGTAGATTTTGGCCTCTAGCTCAGCCGGCACCTAGGGAAACCTACCAAACCTGTGCATTTCTGAAAACTAGAGACCTAGGGGAATCCAAGGAGGGGTGACTTGCGGGGCTCGGACCAGGTTCTGTTACCCAGAATCCTTTGCAAACCTCAAAATTTGGCTAAAAAAACACATGTTCTTCACATTTCTGTGGCAGAAAGTTCTGGAATCTGAGAGAAGCCACAAATTTCCTTCCACCCAGCTTTCCCCCAAGTCTCCAGATAGAAATGATGCCTCACTTGTGTGGGTAGGCCTAGCGTCCGAGACAGGAAACGCACTAAAGCGCAACGTGGACACATCCAAATTTTTGAAAGAAAATTGAGGTGTTTTTTTGCTTAGTGCCTACCTGTATATTTTGGCCTCTAGCTCAGCCGGCACCTAGGGAAACCTACCAAACCTGTGCATTTCTGAAAACTAGAGACCTAGGGGAATCCAAGGAGGGGTGACTTGCGGGGCTCGGACCAGGTTCTGTTACCCAGAATCCTTTGCAAACCTCAAAATTTGGCTAAAAAAACACATGTTCCTCACATTTCTCTGGCAGAAAGTTCTGGAATCTGAGAGGAGCCACAAATTTCATTCCACCCAGCGTTCCCCCAAGTCTCCCGATAAAAATGATACCTCACTTGTGTGGGTAGGACTAGCGCCCGCGACAGGAAACGCCCCAAAGCACAACGTGGACACATCCAAATTTTTGAAAGAAAACAGAGGTGTTTTTTGCGAAGTGCCTACCTGTTGATTTTGGCCTCTAGCTCAGCCGGCACCTAGGGAAACCTACCAAACCTGTGCATTTCTGAAAACTAGAGACCTAGGGGAATCCAAGGAGGGGTGACTTGCGGGGCTCGGACCAGGTTCTGTTACACAGAATCCTTTGCAAACCTCAAAATGTGGCTAAAAAAACACATGTTCCTCACATTTCTGTGGCAGAAAGTTCTGGAATCTGAGAGGAGCCACAAATTTCCTTCCACTCAGCGTTCCCCCAAGTCTCCCGATAAAAATGATACCTCACTTGTGTGGGTAGGCCTAGCGCCCGCGACAGGAAACACCCCAAAGCGCAACGTGGACACATCCAAATTTTTGAAAGAAAACAGAGGTGTTTTTTGCGAAGTGCCTACCTGTAGGTTTTGGCCTCTAGCTCAGCCGGCACCTAGGGAAACCTACCAAACCTGTGCATTTCTGAAAACTAGAGACCTAGGGGAATCCAAGGAGGGGTGACTTGCGGGGCTGGGACCAGGTTCTGTTACCCAGAATCCTTTGCAAACCTCAAAATTTGGCTAAAAAAACAGATGTTCCTCACATTTCTGTGGCAGAAATTTCTGGAATCTGAGAGGAGCCACAAATTTCTTTCCACCCAGCATTCCCCCAAGTCTCCCGATAAAAATGATACCTCACTTGTGTGGGTAGGCCTAGCGCCCGCGACAGGAAACGCCCCAAAGCGCAACGTGGACACATCCACATTTTTGAAAGAAAACAGAGGTGTTTTTTGCGAAGTGCCTACCTGTAGATTTTGGCCTCTAGCTCAGCCGGCACCTAGGGAAACCTACCAAACCTGTGCATTTCTGAAAACTAGAGACCTAGGGGAATCCAAGGAGGTGTGACTTGCGGGGCTCGGACCAGGTTCTGTTACCCAGAATCCTTTGCAAACCTCAAAATTTGGCTAAAAAAACACATGTTCCTCACATTTCTGTGGCAGAAAGTTCTGGAATCTGAGAGGAGCCACAAATTTCCTTCCACCCAGCGTTCCCCCAAGTCTCCCGATAAAAATGATACCTCACTTGTGTGGGTAGGCCTACCGCCCGCGACAGGAAACGCCCCAAAGCGCAACGTGGACATATCCAAATTTTTGAAAGAAAACAGAGGTGTTTTTTGCGAAGTGCCTACCTGTAGATTTTGGCCTCTAGCTCAGCCAGCACCTAGGGAAACCTACCGAACCTGTGCATTTCTGAAAACTAGAGGCCTAGGGGAATCCAAGGAGGGGTGACTTGCGGGGCTCGGACTAGGTTCTGTTACCCAGAATCCTTTGCAAACCTCAAAATTTGGCTAAAAAAACACATGTTCCTCACATTTCTGTGGCAGAAAGTTCTGGAATCTGAGAGGAGCCACGAATTTCCTTCCACCCAGCGTTCCCCCAAGTCTCCCGATAAAAATGATACCTCACTTGTGTGGGTAGGCCTAGCGCCCGTGACAGGAAACGCCCCAAAGCGCAAAGTGGACACATCCCAAATTTTTGAAAGAAAACAGAGGTGTTTTTTGCGAAGTGCCTACCTGTAGATTTTGGCCTCTAGCTCAGCCGGCACCTAGGGAAACCTACCAAACCTGTGCATTTCTGAAAACTAGAGACCTAGGGGAATCCAAGGAGGTGTGACTTGTGGGGCTCGGACCAGGTTCTGTTACCCAGAATCCTTTGCAAACCTCAAAATTTGGCTAAAAAAACACATGTTCCTCACATTTCTGTGGCAGAAAGTTCTGGAAACTGAGAGGAGCCACAAATTTCCTTCCACCCAGCGTTCCCCCAAGTCTCCCGATAAAAATGATACCTCACTTGTGTGGGTAGGCCTAGCGCGCGCGACAGGAAATGCCCCAAAGCGCAACGTGGACACATCCAAATTTTTGAAAGAAAACAGGTGTTTTTTGTGAAGTGCCTACTTGTAGATTTTGGCCTCTAGCTCAGCCGGCACCTAGGGAAACCAATCAAACCTGTGCATTTCTGAAAACTATAGACCTAAGGGAATCCAAGGAGGGGTGACTTGCGGGGCTCGGACCAGGTTCTGTTACCCAGAATCCTTTGCAAATCTCAAAATTTTGCTAAAAAAACACATGTTCCTCACATTTCTGTGGCAGAAAGTTCTGGAATCTGAGAGGAGCCACAAATTTCCTTCCACCCAGCGTTCCCCCAAGTCTCCCGATAAAAATGATACCTCACTTGTGTGGGTAGGCCTACCGCCCGCGACAGGAAACGCCCCAAAGCGCAACGTGGACACATCCAAATTTTTGAAAGAAAACAGAGGTGTTTTTTGCGAAGTGCCTACCTGTAGATTTTGGCCTCTAGCTCAGCCAGCACCTAGGGAAACCTACCAAACCTGTGCATTTCTGAAAACTAGAGGCCTAGGGGAATCCAAGGAGGGGTGACTTGCGGGACTCGGACCAGGTTCTGTTACCCAGGATCCTTTGCAAACCTCAAAATTTGGCTAAAAAAACACATGTTCTTCACATTTCTGTGGCAGAAAGTTCTGGAATCTGAGAGGAGCCACAAATTTCCTTCCACCCAGCATTCCCCCAAGTCTCCCGATAAAAATGATACCTCACTTGTGTGGGTAGGCCTAGCGCCCGCGACAGGAAACGACCCAAAGCGCAACGTGGACACATCCAAATTTTTGAAAGAAAATAGAGGTGTTTTTTGCGAAGTGCCTACTTGTAGATTTTGGCCTCTAGCTCAGCCGGCACCTAGGGAAACCTACCAAACCTGTGCATTTCTGAAAACTAGAGACCTAGGGGAATCCAAGGAGGGGTGACTTGCGGGGCTCGGACCAGGTTCTGTTACCCAGAATCCTTTGCAAACATCAAAATTTGGCTAAAAAAACACATGTTCCTCACATTTCTGTGGCAGAAAGTTCTGGAATCTGAGAGGAGCCACAAATTTCCTTCCACCCAGCGTTCCCCCAAGTCTCCCGATAAAAATGATACCTCACTTGTGTGGGTAGGCCTAGCGCCCGCGACAGGAAACGCCCCAAAGCGCAACGTGGACACATCCACATTTTTGAAAGAAAACAGAGGTTTTTTTTGCGAAGTGCCTACTTGTAGATTTTGGCCTCTAGCTCAGCCGGCACCTAGGGAAACCTACCAAACCTGTGCATTTCTGAAAACTAGAGACCTAGGGGAATCCAAGGAGGGGTGACTTGCGGGGCTCGGACCAGGTTCTGTTACCCAGAATCCTTTGCAAACCTCAAAATTTGGCTAAAAAAACAGATGTTCCTCACATTTCTGTGGCAGAATGTTCTGGAATCTGAGAGGAGCCACAAATTTCTTTCCACCCAGCGTTCCCCCAAGTCTCCCGATAAAAATGATACCTCACTTGTGTGGGTAGGCCTAGCGCCCGCGACAGGAAACGCCCCAAAGCGCAACGTGGACACATCCAAATTTTTGAAAGAAAACAGAGGTGTTTTTTGCGAAGTGCCTACCTGTTGATTTTGGCCTCTAGCTCAGCCGGCACCTAGGGAAACCTACCAAACCTGTGCATTTCTGAAAACTAGAGACCTAGGGGAATCCAAGGAGGTGTGACTTGCGGGGCTCGGACCAGGTTCTGTTACCCAGAATCCTTTGCAAACCTCAAAATTTGGCTAAAAAAACACATGTTCCTCACATTTCTGTGGCAGAAAGTTCTGGAATCTGAGAGGAGCCTCAAATTTCCTTCCACCCAGCGTTCCCCCAAGTCTCCCGATAAAAATGATACCTCACTTGTGTGGGTAGGCCTAGCGCGCGCGACAGGAAATGCCCCAAAGCGCAACGTGGACACATCCAAATTTTTGAAAGAAAACAGGTGTTTTTTGTGAAGTGCCTACTTGTAGATTTTGGCCTCTAGCTCAGCCGGCACCTAGGGAAACCAACCAAACCTGTGCATTTCTGAAAACTAGAGACCTAAGGGAATCCAAGGAGGGGTGACTTGCGGGGCTCGGACCAGGTTCTGTTACCCAGAATCCTTTGCAAATCTCAAAATTTTGCTAAAAAAACACATGTTCCTCACATTTCTGTGGCAGAAAGTTCTGGAATCTGAGAGGAGCCACAAATTTCCTTCCACCCAGCGTTCCCCCAAGTCTCCCGATAAAAATGATACCTCACTTGTGTGGGTAGGCCTACCGCCCGCGACAGGAAACGCCCCAAAGCGCAACGTGGACACATCCAAATTTTTGAAAGAAAACAGAGGTGTTTTTTGCGAAGTGCCTACCTGTAGATTTTGGCCTCTAGCTCAGCCAGCACCTAGGGAAACCTACCAAACCTGTGCATTTCAGAAAACTAGAGGCCTAGGGGAATCCAAGGAGGGGTGACTTGCGGGGCTCGGACCAGGTTCTGTTACCCAGAATCCTTTGCAAACCTCAAAATTTGGCTAAAAAAATACATGTTCTTCACATTTCTGTGGCAGAAAGTTCTGGAATCTGAGAGGAGCCACAAATTTCCTTCCACCCAGCGTTCCCCCAAGTCTCCCGATAAAAATGATACCTCACTTGTGTGGGTAGGCCTAGCGCCCGCGACAGGAAACGCTCCAAAGCGCAACGTGGACACATCCAAATTTTTGAAAGAAAACAGAGGTGTTTTTTGCGAAGTGCCTACTTGTAGATTTTGGCCTCTAGCTCAGCCGGCACCTAGGGAAACCTACCAAACCTGTGCATTTCTGAAAACTAGAGACCTAGGGGAATCCAAGGAGGGGTGACTTGCGGGGCTCGGACCAGGTTCTGTTACCCAGAATCCTTTGCAAACCTCAAAATTTGGCTAAAAAAACAGATGTTCCTCACATTTCTGTGGCAGAATGTTCTGGAATCTGAGAGGAGCCACAAATTTCTTTCCACCCAGCGTTCCCCCAAGTCTCCCGATAAAAATGATACCTCACTTGTGTGGGTAGGCCTAGCGCCCGCGACAGGAAACGCCCCAAAGCGCAACGTGGACACATCCACATTTTTGAAAGAAAACAGAGGTGTTTTTTGCGAAGTGCCTACCTGTAGATTTTGGCCTCTAGCTCAGCCGGCACCTAGGGAAACCTACCAAACCTGTGCATTTCTGAAAACTAGAGACCTAGGGGAATCCAAGGAGGTGTGACTTGCGGGGCTCGGACCAGGTTCTGTTACCCAGAATCCTTTGCAAACCTCAAAATTTGGCTAAAAAAACACATGTTCCTCACACTTCTGTGGCAGAAAGTTCTGGAATCTGAGAGGAGCCACAAATTTCCTTCCACCCAGCGTTCCCCCAAGTCTCCCGATAAAAATGATACCTCACTTGAGTGGGTAGGCCTAGCGCGCGCGACAGGAAATGCCCCAAAGCGCAACGTGGACACATCCAAATTTTTGAAAGAAAACAGGTGTTTTTTGTGAAGTGCCTACTTGTAGATTTTGGCCTCTAGCTCAGCCGGCACCTAGGGAAACCAACCAAACCTGTGCATTTCTGAAAACTAGAGACCTAAGGGAATCCAAGGAGGGGTGACTTGCGGGGCTCGGACCAGGTTCTGTTACCCAGAATCCTTTGCAAATCTCAAAATTTTGCTAAAAAAACACATGTTCCTCACATTTCTGTGGCAGAAAGTTCTGGAATCTGAGAGGAGCCACAAATTTCCTTCCACCCAGCGTTCCCCCAAGTCTCCCGATAAAAATGATACCTCACTTGTGTGGGTAGGCCTAGCGCCCGCGACAGGAAACGCCCCAAAGCGCAACGTGGACACATCCAAATTTTTGAAAGAAAACAGAGGTGTTTTTTGCGAAGTGCCTACTTGTAGATTTTGGCCTCTAGCTCAGCCGGCACCTAGGGAAACCTACCAAACCTGTGCATTTCTGAAAACCAGAGACCTAGGGGAATCCAAGGAGGGGTGACTTGTGGGGCTCGGACCAGGTTCTGTTACCCAGAATCCTTTGCAAACATCAAAATTTGGCTAAAAAAACACATGTTCCTCACATTTCTGTGGCAGAAAGTTCTGGAATCTGAGAGGAGCCACAAATTTCCTTCCACCCAGCGTTCCCCCAAGTCTCCCGATAAAAATGATACCTCACTTGTGTGGGTAGGCCTAGCGCCCGCGACAGGAAACGCCCCAAAGCGCAACGTGGACACATCCAAATTTTTGAAAGAAAACAGAGGTGTTTTTTGCGAAGTGCCTACTTGTAGATTTTGGCCTCTAGCTCAGCCGGCACCTAGGGAAACCTACCAAACCTGTGCATTTCAGAAAACTAGAGACCTAGGGGAATCCAAGGAGGGGTGTCTTGCGGGGCTCGGACCAGGTTCTGTTACCCAGAATCCTTTGCAAACCTCAAAATTTGGCTAAAAAAACAGATGTTCCTCACATTTCTGTGGCAGAATGTTCTGGAATCTGAGAGGAGCCACAAATTTCTTTCCACCCAGCGTTCCCCCAAGTCTCCCGATAAAAATGATACCTCACTTGTGTGGGTAGGCCTAGCGCCCGCGACAGGAAACGCCCCAAAGCGCAACGTGGACACATCCAAATTTTTGAAAGAAAACAGAGGTGTTTTTTGCGAAGTGCCTACCTGTAGATTTTGGCCTCTAGCTCAGCCGGCACCTAGGGAAACCAACCAAACCTGTGCATTTCTGAAAACTAGAGACCTAGGGGAATCCAAGGAGGTGTGACTTGCGGGGCTCGGACCAGGTTCTGTTACCCAGAATCCTTTGCAAACCTCAAAATTTGGCTAAAAAAACACATGTTCCTCACATTTCTGTAGCAGAAAGTTCTGGAATCTGAGAGGAGCCACAAATTTCCTTCCACCCAGCGTTCCCCCAAGTCTCCCGATAAAAATGATACCTCACTTGTGTGGGTAGGCCTAGCGCGCGCGACAGGAAATGCCCCAAAGCGCAACGTGGAAACATCCAAATTTTTTAAAGAAAACAGGTGTTTTTTGTGAAGTGCCTACTTGTAGATTTTGGCCTCTAGCTCAGCCGGCACCTAGGGAAACCAACCAAACCTGTGCATTTCTGAAAACTAGAGACCTAAGGGAATCCAAGGAGGGGTGACTTGCGGGGCTCGGACCAGGTTCTGTTACCCAGAATCCTTTGCAAATCTTAAAATTTTGCTAAAAAAACACATGTTCCTCACATTTCTGTGGCAGAAAGTTCTGGAATCTGAGAGGAGCCACAAATTTCCTTCCACCCAGCGTTCTCCCAAGTCTCCCGATAAAAATGATACCTCACTTGTGTGGGTAGGCCTAGCGCCCGCGACAGGAAACGCCCCAAAGCGCAACGTGGACGCATCCAAATTTTTGAAAGAAAACAGAGGTGTTTTTTGCGAAGTGCCTACTTGTAGATTTTGGCCTCTAGCTCAGCCGGCACCTGGGGAAACCTACCAAACCTGTGCATTTCTGAAAACTAGAGACCTAGGGGATTCCAAGGAGGGGTGACTTGCGGGGCTCGGACCAGGTTCTGTTACCCAGAATCCTTTGCAAACATCAAAATTTGGCTAAAAAAACACATGTTCCTCACATTTCTGTGGCAGAAAGTTCTGGAATCTGAGAGGAGCCACAAATTTCCTTCCACCCAGCGTTCCCCCAAGTCTCCCGATAAAAATGATACCTCACTTGTGTGGGTAGGCCTAGTGCCCGCGACAGGAAACGCCCCAAAGCGCAACGTGGACACATCCACACTTTTCAAAGAAAACAGAGGTGTTTTTTGCGAAGTGCCTACCTGTAGATTTTGGCCTCTAGCTCAGCCAGCACCTAGGGAAACCTACCAAACCTGTGCATTTCTGAAAACTAGAGGCCTAGGGGAATCCAAGGAGGGGTGACTTGCGGGGCTCGGACCAGGTTCTGTTACCCAGAATCCTTTGCAAACCTCAAAATTTGACTAAAAAAACACATGTTCCTCACATTTCTGTGGCAGAAAGATCTGGAATCTGAGAGGAGCCACAAATTTCCTTCCACCCAGCGTTCCCCCAAGTCTCCCGATAAAAATGATACCTCACTTGTGTGGGTAGGCCTAGTGCCCGCGACAGGAAACGCCCCAAAGCGCAACGTGGACACATCCACACTTTTCAAAGAAAACAGAGGTGTTTTTTGCGAAGTGCCTACCTGTAGATTTTGGCCTCTAGCTCAGCCAGCACCTAGGGAAACCTACCAAACCTGTGCATTTCTGAAAACTAGAGGCCTAGGGGAATCCAAGGAGGGGTGACTTGCGGGGCTCGGACCAGGTTCTGTTACCCAGAATCCTTTGCAAACCTCAAAATTTGACTAAAAAAACACATGTTCCTCACATTTCTGTGGCAGAAAGATCTGGAATCTGAGAGGAGCCACAAATTTCCTTCCACCCAGCGTTCACCCAAGTCTCCCGATAAAAATGATACCTCACTTGTGTGGGTAGGCCTTGCGCCCGCGACAGGAAACGCCCCAAAGCGCAACGTGGACACATCCAAATTTTTGAAAGAAAACAGAGGTGTTTTTTGCGAAGTGCCTACTTGTAGATTTTGGCCTCTAGCTCAGCCGGCACCTAGGGAAACCTACCAAACCTGTGCATTTCTGAAAACCAGAGACCTAGGGGAATCCAAGGAGGGGTGACTTGTGGGGCTCGGACCAGGTTCTGTTACCCAGAATCCTTTGCAAACATCAAAATTTGGCTAAAAAAACACATGTTCCTCACATTTCTGTGGCAGAAAGTTCTGGAATCTGAGAGGAGCCACAAATTTCCTTCCACCCAGCGTTCCCCCAAGTCTCCCGATAAAAATGATACCTCACTTGTGTGGGTAGGCCTAGCGCCCGCGACAGGAAACGCCCCAAAGCGCAACGTGGACACATCCAAATTTTTGAAAGAAAACAGAGGTGTTTTTTGCGAAGTGCCTACCTGTAGATTTTGGCCTCTAGCTCAGCCGGCACCTAGGGAAACCAACCAAACCTGTGCATTTCTGAAAACTAGAGACCTAGGGGAATCCAAGGAGGTGTGACTTGCGGGGCTCGGACCAGGTTCTGTTACCCAGAATCCTTTGCAAACCTCAAAATTTGGCTAAAAAAACACATGTTCCTCACATTTCTGTGGCAGAAAGTTCTGGAATCTGAGAGGAGCCACAAATTTCCTTCCACCCAGCGTTCCCCCAAGTCTCCCGATAAAAATGATACCTCACTTGTGTGGGTAGGCCTAGCGCGCGCGACAGGAAATGCCCCAAAGCGCAACGTGGAAACATCCAAATTTTTTAAAGAAAACAGGTGTTTTTTGTGAAGTGCCTACTTGTAGATTTTGGCCTCTAGCTCAGCCGGCACCTAGGGAAACCAACCAAACCTGTGCATTTCTGAAAACTAGAGACCTAAGGGAATCCAAGGAGGGGTGACTTGCGGGGCTCGGACCAGGTTCTGTTACCCAGAATCCTTTGCAAATCTTAAAATTTTGCTAAAAAAACACATGTTCCTCACATTTCTGTGGCAGAAAGTTCTGGAATCTGAGAGGAGCCACAAATTTCCTTCCACCCAGCGTTCTCCCAAGTCTCCCGATAAAAATGATACCTCACTTGTGTGGGTAGGCCTAGCGCCCGCGACAGGAAACGCCCCAAAGCGCAACGTGGACGCATCCAAATTTTTGAAAGAAAACAGAGGTGTTTTTTGCGAAGTGCCTACTTGTAGATTTTGGCCTCTAGCTCAGCCGGCACCTGGGGAAACCTACCAAACCTGTGCATTTCTGAAAACTAGAGACCTAGGGGATTCCAAGGAGGGGTGACTTGCGGGGCTCGGACCAGGTTCTGTTACCCAGAATCCTTTGCAAACATCAAAATTTGGCTAAAAAAACACATGTTCCTCACATTTCTGTGGCAGAAAGTTCTGGAATCTGAGAGGAGCCACAAATTTCCTTCCACCCAGCGTTCCCCCAAGTCTCCCGATAAAAATGATACCTCACTTGTGTGGGTAGGCCTAGTGCCCGCGACAGGAAACGCCCCAAAGCGCAACGTGGACACATCCACACTTTTCAAAGAAAACAGAGGTGTTTTTTGCGAAGTGCCTACCTGTTGATTTTGGCCTCTAGCTCAGCCGGCACCTAGGGAAACCTACAAAACCAGTGCATTTCTGAAAACTAGAGACCTAGGGGAATCCAAGTAGGGGTGACTTGCAGGGCTGGGACCAGGTTCTGTTACCCAGAATCCTTTGCAAATCTCAAAATTTGGATAAAAAAACACATGTTCCTCACATTTCTGTGGCAGAAAGTTCTGGAATCTGAGAGGAGCCACAAATTTCCTTCCACCCAGCGTTCCCCCAAGTCTCCCGATAAAAATGATACCTCACTTGTGTGGGTAGGCCTAGTGCCCGCGACAGGAAACGCCCCAAAGCGCAACGTGGACACATCCACACTTTTGAAAGAAAACAGAGGTGTTTTTTGCGAAGTGCCTACCTGTTGATTTTGGCCTCTTGCTCAGCCGGCACCCAGGGAAACCTACCAAACCTGTGCATTTCTGAAAACTAGAGACCTAGGGGAATCCAAGGAGGGGTGACTTGCGGGGCTCGGACCAGGTTCTGTTACCCAGAATCCTTTGCAAACATCAAAATTTGGCTAAAAAAACACATGTTCCTCACATTTCTGTGGCAGAAAGTTCTGGAATCTGAGAGGAGCCACAAATTTCCTTCCACCCAGCGTTCCCCCAAGTCTCCCGATAAAAATGATACCTCACTTGTGTGGGTAGGCCTAGTGCCCGCGACAGGAAACGCCCCAAAGCGCAACGTGGACACATCCACACTTTTGAAAGAAAACAGAGGTGTTTTTTGCGAAGTGCCTACTTGTAGATTTTGGCCTCTAGCTCAGCCGGCACCTAGGGAAACCTACCAAACCTGTGCATTTCTGAAAACTAGAGACCTAGGGGATTCCAAGGAGGGGTGACTTGCGGGGCTCGGACCAGGTTCTGTTACCCAGAATCCTTTGCAAACATCAAAATTTGGCTAAAAAAACACATGTTCCTCACATTTCTGTGGCAGAAAGTTCTGGAATCTGAGAGGAGCCACAAATTTCCTTCCACCCAGCGTTCCCCCAAGTCTCCCGATAAAAATGATACCTCACTTGTGTGGGTAGGCCTAGCGCGCGCGACAGGAAATGCCCCAAAGCGCAACGTGGAAACATCCAAATTTTTTAAAGAAAACAGGTGTTTTTTGTGAAGTGCCTACTTGTAGATTTTGGCCTCTAGCTCAGCCGGCACCTAGGGAAACCAACCAAACCTGTGCATTTCTGAAAACTAGAGACCTAAGGGAATCCAAGGAGGGGTGACTTGCGGGGCTCGGACCAGGTTCTGTTACCCAGAATCCTTTGCAAATCTCAAAATTTTGCTAAAAAAACACATGTTCCTCACATTTCTGTGGCAGAAAGTTCTGGAATCTGAGAGGAGCCACAAATTTCCTTCCACCCAGCGTTCTCCCAAGTCTCCCGATAAAAATGATACCTCACTTGTGTGGGTAGGCCTAGCGCCCGCGACAGGAAACGCCCCAAAGCGCAACGTGGACGCATCCAAATTTTTGAAAGATAACAGAGGTGTTTTTTGCGAAGTGCCTACTTGTAGATTTTGGCCTCTAGCTCAGCCGGCACCTGGGGAAACCTACCAAACCTGTGCATTTCTGAAAACTAGAGACCTAGGGGATTCCAAGGAGGGGTGACTTGCGGGGCTCGGACCAGGTTCTGTTACCCAGAATCCTTTGCAAACATCAAAATTTGGCTAAAAAAACACATGTTCCTCACATTTCTGTGGCAGAAAGTTCTGGAATCTGAGAGGAGCCACAAATTTCCTTCCACCCAGCGTTCCCCCAAGTCTCCCGATAAAAATGATACCTCACTTGTGTGGGTAGGCCTAGTGCCCGCGACAGGAAACGCCCCAAAGCGCAACGTGGACACATCCACACTTTTCAAAGAAAACAGAGGTGTTTTTTGCGAAGTGCCTACCTGTTGATTTTGGCCTCTAGCTCAGCCGGCACCTAGGGAAACCTACAAAACCAGTGCATTTCTGAAAACTAGAGACCTAGGGGAATCCAAGTAGGGGTGACTTGCGGGGCTGGGACCAGGTTCTGTTACCCAGAATCCTTTGCAAATCTCAAAATTTGGATAAAAAAACACATGTTCCTCACATTTCTGTGGCAGAAAGTTCTGGAATCTGAGAGGAGCCACAAATTTCCTTCCACCCAGCGTTCCCCCAAGTCTCCCGATAAAAATGATACCTCACTTGTGTGGGTAGGCCTAGTGCCCGCGACAGGAAACGCCCCAAAGCGCAACGTGGACACATCCACACTTTTGAAAGAAAACAGAGGTGTTTTTTGCGAAGTGCCTACCTGTTGATTTTGGCCTCTTGCTCAGCCGGCACCCAGGGAAACCTACCAAACCTGTGCATTTCTGAAAACTAGAGACCTAGGGGAATCCAAGGAGGGGTGACTTGCGGGGCTCGGACCAGGTTCTGTTACCCAGAATCCTTTGCAAACATCAAAATTTGGCAAAAAAAACACATGTTCCTCACATTTCTGTGGCAGAAAGTTCTGGAATCTGAGAGGAGCCACAAATTTCCTTCCACCCAGCGTTCCCCCAAGTCTCCCGATAAAAATGATACCTCACTTGTGTGGGTAGGCCTAGTGCCCGCGACAGGAAACGCCCCAAAGCGCAACGTGGACACATCCACACTTTTGAAAGAAAACAGAGGTGTTTTTTGCGAAGTGCCTACTTGTAGATTTTGGCCTCTAGCTCAGCCGGCACCTAGGGAAACCTACCAAACCTGTGCATTTCTGAAAACTAGAGACCTAGGGGAATCCAAGGAGGGGTGACTTGCGGGGCTCGGACCAGGTTCTGTTACCCAGAATCCTTTGCAAACCTCAAAATTTGGCTAAAAAAACACATGTTCTTCACATTTCTGTGGCAGAAAGTTCTGGAATCTGAGAGAAGCCACAAATGTCCTTCCACCCAGCGTTCCCCCAAGTCTCCAGATAGAAATGATGCCTCACTTGTGTGGGTAGGCCTAGCGTCCGAGACAGGAAACGCACTAAAGCGCAACGTGGACACATCCAAATTTTAGAAAGGAAATTGAGGTGTTTTTTTGCTTAGTGCCTACCTGTATATTTTGGCCTCTAGCTCAGCCGGCACCTAGGGAAACCTACCAAACCTGTGCATTTCTGAAAACTAGAGACCTAGGGGAATCCAAGGAGGGGTGACTTGCGGGGCTCGGACCAGGTTCTGTTACCCAGAATCCTTTGCAAACCTCAAAATTTGGCTAAAAAAACACATGTTCCTCACATTTCTGTGGCAGAAAGTTCTGGAATCTGAGAGGAGCCACAAATTTCCTTCCACCCAGCGTTCCCCCAAGTCTCCCGATAAAAATGATACATCATTTGTGTGGGTAGGCCTAGCGCCCGCGACAGGAAACACCCCAAAGCGCAACGTGGACACATCCAAATTTTTGAAAGAAAACAGAGGTGTTTTTTGCGAAGTGCCTACCTGTAGATTTTGGCCTCTAGCTCAGCCGGCACCTAGGGAAACCTACCAAACCTGTGCATTTCTTCAAACTAGAGACCTAGGGGAATCCAAGGAGGGGTGACTTGCGGGGCTCGGACCAGGTTCTGTTACCCAGAATCCTTTGCAAACCTCAAAATTTGGCTAAAAAAACAGATGTTCCTCACATTTCTGTGGCAGAAAGTTCTGGAATCTGAGAGGAGCCACAAATTTCTTTCCACCCAGCGTTCCCCCAAGTCTCCCGATAAAAATGATACCTCACTTGTGTGGGTAGGCCTAGCGCCCGCGACAGGAAACGCCCCAAAGCGCAACGTGGACACATCCACATTTTTGAAAGAAAACAGAGGTGTTTTTTGCGAAGTGCCTACCTGTAGATTTTGGCCTCTAGCTCAGCCGGCACCTAGGGAAACCTACCAAACCTGTGCATTTCTGAAAACTAGAGACCTAGGGGAATCCAAGGAGGGGTGACTTGCGGGGCTCGGACCAGGTTCTGTTACCCAGAATCCTTTGCAAACCTCAAAATTTGGCTAAAAAAACAGATGTTCCTCACATTTCTGTGGCAGAAAGTTCTGGAATCTGAGAGGAGCCACAAATTTCCTTCCACCCAGCGTTCCCCCAAGTCTCCCGATAAAAATGATACCTCACTTGTGTGGGTAGGCCTAGCGCGCGCGACAGGAAATGCCCCAAAGCGCAACGTGGAAACATCCAAATTTTTGAAAGAAAACAGGTGTTTTTTGTGAAGTGCCTACTTGTAGATTTTGGCATCTAGCTCAGCCGGCACCTACGGAAACCAACCAAACCTGTGCATTTCTGAAAACTAGAGACCTAAGGGAATCCAAGGAGGGGTGACTTGCGGGGCTCGGACCAGGTTCTGTTACCCAGAATCCTTTGCAAATCTCAAAATTTGGATAAAAAAACACATGTTCCTCACATTTCTGTGGCAGAAAGTTCTGGAATCTGAGAGGAGCCACAAATTTCCTTCCACCCAGCGTTCCCCCAAGTCTCCCGATAAAAATGATACCTCACTTGTGTGGGTAGACCTACCGCCCGCGACAGGTAACGCCCCAAAGCGCAACGTGGACACATCCAAATTTTTGAAAGAAAACAGAGGTGTTTTTTGCGAAGTGCCTACCTGTAGATTTTAGCCTCTAGCTCAGCCAGCACCTAGGGAAACCTACCGAACCTGTGCATTTCTGAAAACTAGAGACCTAGGGGAATCCAAGGAGGGGTGACTTGCGGGGCTCGGACCAGGTTCTGTTACCCAGAATCCTTTGCAAACATCAAAATTTGGCAAAAAAAACACATGTTCCTCACATTTCTGTGGCAGAAAGTTCTGGAATCTGAGAGGAGCCACAAATTTCCTTCCACCCAGCGTTCCCCCAAGTCTCCCGATAAAAATGATACCTCACTTGTGTGGGTAGGCCTAGTGCCCGCGACAGGTAACGCCCCAAAGCGCAACGTGGACACATCCAAATTTTTGAAAGAAAACAGAGGTGTTTTTTGCGAAGTGCCTACCTGTAGATTTTAGCCTCTAGCTCAGCCAGCACCTGGGGAAACCTACCAAACCTGTGCATTTCTGAAAACTAGAGACCTAGGGGATTCCAAGGAGGGGTGACTTGCGGGGCTCGGACCAGGTTCTGTTACCCAGAATCCTTTGCAAACATCAAAATTTGGCAAAAAAAACACATGTTCCTCACATTTCTGTGGCAGAAAGTTCTGGAATCTGAGAGGAGCCACAAATTTCCTTCCACCCAGCGTTCCCCCAAGTCTCCCGATAAAAATGATACCTCACTTGTGTGGGTAGGCCTAGTGCCCGCGACAGGAAACGCCCCAAAGCGCAACGTGGACACATCCACACTTTTCAAAGAAAACAGAGGTGTTTTTTGCGAAGTGCCTACCTGTTGATTTTGGCCTCTAGCTCAGCCGGCACCTAGGGAAACCTACAAAACCAGTGCATTTCTGAAAACTAGAGACCTAGGGGAATCCAAGTAGGGGTGACTTGCGGGGCTGGGACCAGGTTCTGTTACCCAGAATCCTTTGCAAATCTCAAAATTTGGATAAAAAAACACATGTTCCTCACATTTCTGTGGCAGAAAGTTCTGGAATCTGAGAGGAGCCACAAATTTCCTTCCACCCAGCGTTCCCCCAAGTCTCCCGATAAAAATGATACCTCACTTGTGTGGGTAGGCCTAGTGCCCGCGACAGGAAACGCCCCAAAGCGCAACGTGGACACATCCACACTTTTGAAAGAAAACAGAGGTGTTTTTTGCGAAGTGCCTACCTGTTGATTTTGGCCTCTTGCTCAGCCGGCACCCAGGGAAACCTACCAAACCTGTGCATTTCTGAAAACTAGAGACCTAGGGGAATCCAAGGAGGGGTGACTTGCGGGGCTCGGACCAGGTTCTGTTACCCAGAATCCTTTGCAAACATCAAAATTTGGCAAAAAAAACACATGTTCCTCACATTTCTGTGGCAGAAAGTTCTGGAATCTGAGAGGAGCCACAAATTTCCTTCCACCCAGCGTTCCCCCAAGTCTCCCGATAAAAATGATACCTCACTTGTGTGGGTAGGCCTAGTGCCCGCGACAGGAAACGCCCCAAAGCGCAACGTGGACACATCCACACTTTTGAAAGAAAACAGAGGTGTTTTTTGCGAAGTGCCTACTTGTAGATTTTGGCCTCTAGCTCAGCCGGCACCTAGGGAAACCTACCAAACCTGTGCATTTCTGAAAACTAGAGACCTAGGGGAATCCAAGGAGGGGTGACTTGCGGGGCTCGGACCAGGTTCTGTTACCCAGAATCCTTTGCAAACCTCAAAATTTGGCTAAAAAAACACATGTTCTTCACATTTCTGTGGCAGAAAGTTCTGGAATCTGAGAGAAGCCACAAATGTCCTTCCACCCAGCGTTCCCCCAAGTCTCCAGATAGAAATGATGCCTCACTTGTGTGGGTAGGCCTAGCGTCCGAGACAGGAAACGCACTAAAGCGCAACGTGGACACATCCAAATTTTAGAAAGGAAATTGAGGTGTTTTTTTGCTTAGTGCCTACCTGTATATTTTGGCCTCTAGCTCAGCCGGCACCTAGGGAAACCTACCAAACCTGTGCATTTCTGAAAACTAGAGACCTAGGGGAATCCAAGGAGGGGTGACTTGCGGGGCTCGGACCAGGTTCTGTTACCCAGAATCCTTTGCAAACCTCAAAATTTGGCTAAAAAAACACATGTTCCTCACATTTCTGTGGCAGAAAGTTCTGGAATCTGAGAGGAGCCACAAATTTCCTTCCACCCAGCGTTCCCCCAAGTCTCCCGATAAAAATGATACATCATTTGTGTGGGTAGGCCTAGCGCCCGCGACAGGAAACACCCCAAAGCGCAACGTGGACACATCCAAATTTTTGAAAGAAAACAGAGGTGTTTTTTGCGAAGTGCCTACCTGTAGATTTTGGCCTCTAGCTCAGCCGGCACCTAGGGAAACCTACCAAACCTGTGCATTTCTTCAAACTAGAGACCTAGGGGAATCCAAGGAGGGGTGACTTGCGGGGCTCGGACCAGGTTCTGTTACCCAGAATCCTTTGCAAACCTCAAAATTTGGCTAAAAAAACAGATGTTCCTCACATTTCTGTGGCAGAAAGTTCTGGAATCTGAGAGGAGCCACAAATTTCTTTCCACCCAGCGTTCCCCCAAGTCTCCCGATAAAAATGATACCTCACTTGTGTGGGTAGGCCTAGCGCCCGCGACAGGAAACGCCCCAAAGCGCAACGTGGACACATCCACATTTTTGAAAGAAAACAGAGGTGTTTTTTGCGAAGTGCCTACCTGTAGATTTTGGCCTCTAGCTCAGCCGGCACCTAGGGAAACCTACCAAACCTGTGCATTTCTGAAAACTAGAGACCTAGGGGAATCCAAGGAGGGGTGACTTGCGGGGCTCGGACCAGGTTCTGTTACCCAGAATCCTTTGCAAACCTCAAAATTTGGCTAAAAAAACAGATGTTCCTCACATTTCTGTGGCAGAAAGTTCTGGAATCTGAGAGGAGCCACAAATTTCCTTCCACCCAGCGTTCCCCCAAGTCTCCCGATAAAAATGATACCTCACTTGTGTGGGTAGGCCTAGCGCGCGCGACAGGAAATGCCCCAAAGCGCAACGTGGAAACATCCAAATTTTTGAAAGAAAACAGGTGTTTTTTGTGAAGTGCCTACTTGTAGATTTTGGCATCTAGCTCAGCCGGCACCTACGGAAACCAACCAAACCTGTGCATTTCTGAAAACTAGAGACCTAAGGGAATCCAAGGAGGGGTGACTTGCGGGGCTCGGACCAGGTTCTGTTACCCAGAATCCTTTGCAAATCTCAAAATTTGGATAAAAAAACACATGTTCCTCACATTTCTGTGGCAGAAAGTTCTGGAATCTGAGAGGAGCCACAAATTTCCTTCCACCCAGCGTTCCCCCAAGTCTCCCGATAAAAATGATACCTCACTTGTGTGGGTAGACCTACCGCCCGCGACAGGTAACGCCCCAAAGCGCAACGTGGACACATCCAAATTTTTGAAAGAAAACAGAGGTGTTTTTTGCGAAGTGCCTACCTGTAGATTTTAGCCTCTAGCTCAGCCAGCACCTAGGGAAACCTACCGAACCTGTGCATTTCTGAAAACTAGAGGCCTAGGGGAATCCAAGGAGGGGTGACTTGCGGGGCTCGGACCAGGTTCTGTTACCCAGAATCCTTTGCAAACCTCAAAATTTGGCTAAAAAAACACATGTTCCTCACATTTCTGTGGCAGAAAGTTCTGGAATCTGAGAGGAGCCACAAATTTCCTTCCACCCAGCGTTCCCCCAAGTCTCCCGATAAAAATGATACCTCACTTGTTTGGGTAGGCCTAGCGCGCGCGACAGGAAATGCCCCAAAGCGCAACGTGGAAACATCCAAATTTTTGAAAGAAAACAGGTGTTTTTTGGGAAGTGCCTACTTGTAGATTTTGGCATCTAGCTCAGCCGGCACCTACGGAAACCAACCAAACCTGTGCATTTCTGAAAACTAGAGACCTAAGGGAATCCAAGGAGGGGTGACTTGCGGGGCTCGGACCAGGTTCTGTTACCCAGAATCCTTTGCAAATCTCAAAATTTGGATAAAAAAACACATGTTCCTCACATTTCTGTGGCAGAAAGTTCTGGAATCTGAGAGGAGCCACAAATTTCCTTCCACCCAGCGTTCCCCCAAGTCTCCCGATAAAAATGATACCTCACTTGTGTGGGTAGGCCTACCGCCCGCGACAGGAAACGCCCCAAAGCGCAACGTGGACACATCCAAATTTTTGAAAGAAAACAGAGGTGTTTTTTGCGAAGTGCCTAACTGTAGATTTTGGCCTCTAGCTCAGCCAGCACCTAGGGAAACCTACCGAACCTGTGCATTTCTGAAAACTAGAGGCCTAGGGGAATCCAAGGAGGGGTGACTTGCGGGGCTCGGACCAGGTTCTGTTACCCAGAATCCTTTGCAAACCTCAAAATTTGGCTAAAAAAACACATGTTCCTCACATTTCTGTGGCAGAAAGTTCTGGAATCTGAGAGGAGCCACAAATTTCCTTCCACCCAGCGTTCCCCCAAGTCTCCCGATAAAAATGATACTTCACTTGTGTGGGTAGGCCTAGCGCCCGCGACAGGAAACGCCCCAAAGCGCAACGTGGACACATCCAAATTTTTGAAAGAAAACAGAGGTGTTTTTTGCGAAGTGCCTACCTGTAGATTTTGGCCTCTAGCTCAGCCGGCACCTAGGGAAACCTCCCAAACCTGTGCATTTCTGAAAACTAGAGACCTAGGGGAATCCAAGGAGGTGTGACTTGCGGGGCTCGGACCAGGTTCTGTTACCCAGAATCCTTTGCAAACCTCAAAATTTGGCTAAAAAAACACATGTTCCTCACATTTCTGTGGCAGAAAGTTCTGGAATCTGAGAGGAGCCACAAATTTCCTTCCACCCAGCGTTCCCCCAAGTCTCCCGATAAAAATGATACCTCACTTGTGTGGGTAGGCCTAGCGCGCGCGACAGGAAATGCCCCAAAGCGCAACGTGGACACATCCAAATTTTTGAAAGAAAACAGGTGTTTTTTGTGAAGTGCCTACTTGTAGATTTTGGCCTCTAGCTCAGACGGCACCTAGGGAAACCAACCAAACCTGTGCATTTCTGAAAACTAGAGACCTAAGGGAATCCAAGGAGGGGTGACTTGCGGGGCTCGGACCAGGTTCTGTTACCCAGAATCCTTTGCAAATCTCAAAATTTTGCTAAAAAAACACATGTTCCTCACATTTCTGTGGCAGAAAGTTCTGGAATCTGAGAGGAGCCACAAATTTCCTTCCACCCAGCGTTCCCCCAAGTCTCCCGATAAAAATGATACCTCACTTGTGTGGGTAGGCCTACCGCCCGCGACAGGAAACGCCCCAAAGCGCAACGTGGACACATCCAAATTTTTGAAAGAAAACAGAGGTGTTTTTTGCGAAGTGCCTACCTGTAGATTTTGGCCTCTAGCTCAGCCAGCACATAGGGAAACCTACCAAACCTGTGCATTTCTGAAAACTAGAGGCCTAGGGGAATCCAAGGAGGGGTGACTTGCGGGGCTCGGACCAGGTTCTGTTACCCAGAATCCTTTGTAAACCTCAAAATTTGGCTAAAAAAACACATGTTCTTCACATTTCTGTGGCAGAAAGTTCTGGAATCTGAGAGGAGCCACAAATTTCCTTCCACCCAGCGTTCCCCCAAGTCTCCCGATAAAAATGATACCTCACTTGTGTGGGTAGGCCTAGCGCCCGCGACAGGAAACGCCCCAAAGCGCAACGTGGACACATCCACATTTTTGAAAGAAAACAGAGGTGTTTTTTGCGAAGTGCCTACTTGTAGATTTTGGCCTCTAGCTCAGCCGGCACCTAGGGAAACTTACCAAACCTGTGCATTTCTGAAAACTAGAGACCTAGGGGAATCCAAGGAGGGGTGACTTGCGGGGCTCGGACCAGGTTCTGTTACCCAGAATCCTTTGCAAACCTCAAAATTTGGCTAAAAAAACAGATGTTACTCACATTTCTGTGGCAGAATGTTCTGGAATCTGAGAGGAGCCACAAATTTCTTTCCACCCAGCGTTCCCCCAAGTCTCCCGATAAAAATGATACCTCACTTGTGTGGGTAGGCCTAGCGCCCGCGACAGGAAACGCCCCAAAGCGCAACGTGGACACATCCAAATTTTTGAAAGAAAACAGAGGTGTTTTTTGCGAAGTGCCTACCTGTAGATTTTGGCCTCTAGCTCAGCCGGCACCTAGGGAAACCTCCCAAACCTGTGCATTTCTGAAAACTAGAGACCTAGGGGAATCCAGGGAGGTGTGACTTGCGGGGCTCGGACCAGGTTCTGTTACCCAGAATCCTTTGCAAACCTCAAAATTTGGCTAAAAAAACACATGTTCCTCACATTTCTGTGGCAGAAAGTTCTGGAATCTGAGAGGAGCCACAAATTTCCTTCCACCCAGCGTTCCCCCAAGTCTCCCGATAAAAATGATACCTCACTTGTGTGGGTAGGCCTAGCGCGCGCGACAGGAAATGCCCCAAAGCGCAACGTGGACACATCCAAAGTTTTGAAAGAAAACAGGTGTTTTTTGTGAAGTGCCTACTTGTAGATTTTGGCCTCTAGCTCAGCCGGCACCTAGGGAAACCAACCAAACCTGTGCATTTCTGAAAACTAGAGACCTAAGGGAATCCAAGGAGGGGTGACTTGCGGGGCTCGGACCAGGTTCTGTTACCCAGAATCCTTTGCAAATCTCAAAATTTTGCTAAAAAAACACATGTTCCTCACATTTCTGTGGCAGAAAGTTCTGGAATCTGAGAGGAGCCACAAATTTCCTTCCACCCAGCGTTCTCCCAAGTCTCCCGATAAAAATGATACCTCACTTGTGTGGGTAGGCCTACAGCCCGCGACAGGAAACGCCCCAAAGCGCAACGTGGACACATCCAAATTTTTGAAAGAAAACAGAGGTGTTTTTTGCGAAGTGCCTACCTGTAGATTTTGGCCTCTAGCTCAGCCGGCACCTAGGGAAACCTCCCAAACCTGTGCATTTCTGAAAACTAGAGACCTAGGGGAATCCAGGGAGGTGTGACTTGCGGGGCTCGGACCAGGTTCTGTTACCCAGAATCCTTTGCAAACCTCAAAATTTGGCTAAAAAAACACATGTTCCTCACATTTCTGTGGCAGAAAGTTCTGGAATCTGAGAGGAGCCACAAATTTCCTTCCACCCAGCGTTCCCCCAAGTCTCCCGATAAAAATGATACCTCACTTGTGTGGGTAGGCCTAGCGCGCGCGACAGGAAACGCCCCAAAGCGCAACGTGGACACATCCAAATTTTTGAAAGAAAACAGAGGTGTTTTTTGCCAAGTGCCTACTTGTAGATTTTGGCCTCTAGCTCAGCCGGCACCTAGGGAAACCTACCAAACCTGTGCATTTCTGAAAACTAGAGACCTAGGGGAATCCAAGGAGGGGTGACTTGCGGGGCTCGGACCAGGTTCTGTTACCCAGAATCCTTTGCAAACCTCAAAATTTGGCTAAAAAAACAGATGTTCCTCACATTTCTGTGGCAGAATGTTCTGGAATCTGAGAGGAGCCACAAATTTCTTTCCACCCAGCGTTCCCCCAAGTCTCCCGATAAAAATGATACCTCACTTGTGTGGGTAGGCCTAGCGCCCGCGACAGGAAACGCCCCAAAGCGCAACGTGGACACATCCACATTTTTGAAAGAAAACAGAGGTGTTTTTTGCGAAGTGCCTACCTGTAGATTTTGGCCTCTAGCTCAGCCGGCACCTAGGGAAACCTACCAAACCTGTGCATTTCTGAAAACTAGAGACCTAGGGGAATCCAAGGAGGTGTGACTTGCGGGGCTCGGACCAGGTTCTGTTACCCAGAATCCTTTGCAAACCTCAAAATTTGGCTAAAAAAACACATGTTCCTCACACTTCTGTGGCAGAAAGTTCTGGAATCTGAGAGGAGCCACAAATTTCCTTCCACCCAGCGTTCCCCCAAGTCTCCCGATAAAAATGATACCTCATTTGTGTGGGTAGGCCTAGCGCCCGCGACAGGAAACACCCCAAAGCGCAACGTGGACACATCCAAATTTTTGAAAGAAAACAGAGGTGTTTTTTGCGAAGTGCCTACCTGTAGGTTTTGGCCTCTAGCTCAGCCGGCACCTAGGGAAACCTACCAAACCTGTGCATTTCTGAAAACTAGAGACCTAGGGGAATCCAAGGAGGGGTGACTTGCGGGGCTCGGACCAGGTTCTGTTACCCAGAATCCTTTGCAAACCTCAAAATTTGGCTAAAAAAACACATGTTGCTCACATTTCTGTGGCAGAAAGTTCTGGAATCTGAGAGGAGCCACAAATTTCCTTCCACCCATTGTTCCCCCAAGTCTCCCGATAAAAATGATACCTCATTTGTGTGGGTAGGCCTAGCGCCCGCGACAGGAAACACCCCAAAGCGCAACGTGGACACATCCACATTTTTGAAAGAAAACAGAGGTGTTTTTTGCGAAGTGCCTACCTGTAGGTTTTGGCCTCTAGCTCAGCCGGCACCTAGGGAAACCTACCAAACCTGTGCATTTCTGAAAACTAGAGACCTAGGGGAATCCAAGGAGGGGTGACTTGCGGGGCTCGGACCAGGTTCTGTTACCCAGAATCCTTTGCAAACCTCAAAATTTGGCTAAAAAAACAGATGTTCCTCACATTTCTGTGGCAGAAATTTCTGGAATCTGAGAGGAGCCACAAATTTCTTTCCACCCAGCGTTCCCCCAAGTCTCCCGATAAAAATGATACCTCACTTGTGTGGGTAGGCCTAGCGCCCGCGACAGGAAACGCCCCAAAGCGCAACGTGGACACATCCACATTTTTGAAAGAAAACAGAGGTGTTTTTTGCGAAGTGCCTACCTGTAGATTTTGGCCTCTAGCTCAGCCGGCACCTAGGGAAACCTACCAAACCTGTGCATTTCTGAAAACTAGAGACCTAGGGGAATCCAAGGAGGTGTGACTTGCGGGGCTCGGACCAGGTTCTGTTACCCAGAATCCTTTGCAAACCTCAAAATTTGGCTAAAAAAACACATGTTGCTCACATTTCTGTGGCAGAAAGTTCTGGAATCTGAGAGGAGCCACAAATTTCCTTCCACCCATTGTTCCCCCAAGTCTCCCGATAAAAATGATACCTCATTTGTGTGGGTAGGCCTAGCGCCCGCGACAGGAAACACCCCAAAGCGCAACGTGGACACATCCAAATTTTTGAAAGAAAACAGAGGTGTTTTTTGCGAAGTGCCTACCTGTAGGTTTTGGCCTCTAGCTCAGCCGGCACCTAGGGAAACCTACCAAACCTGTGCATTTCTGAAAACTAGAGACCTAGGGGAATCCAAGGAGGGGTGACTTGCGGGGCTCGGACCAGGTTCTGTTACCCAGAATCCTTTGCAAACCTCAAAATTTGGCTAAAAAAACAGATGTTCCTCACATTTCTGTGGCAGAAATTTCTGGAATCTGAGAGGAGCCACAAATTTCTTTCCACCCAGCGTTCCCCCAAGTCTCCCGATAAAAATGATACCTCACTTGTGTGGGTAGGCCTAGCGCCCGCGACAGGAAACGCCCCAAAGCGCAACGTGGACACATCCACATTTTTGAAAGAAAACAGAGGTGTTTTTTGCGAAGTGCCTACCTGTAGATTTTGGCCTCTAGCTCAGCCGGCACCTAGGGAAACCTACCAAACCTGTGCATTTCTGAAAACTAGAGACCTAGGGGAATCCAAGGAGGTGTGACTTGCGGGGCTCGGACCAGGTTCTGTTACCCAGAATCCTTTGCAAACCTCAAAATTTGGCTAAAAAAACACATGTTCCTCACATTTCTGTGGCAGAAAGTTCTGGAATCTGAGAGGAGCCACAAATTTCCTTCCACCCAGCGTTCCCCCAAGTCTCCCGATAAAAATGATACCTCACTTGTGTGGGTAGGCCTAGCGCCCGCGACAGGAAACACCCCAAAGCGCAACGTGGACACATCCAAATTTTTGAAAGAAAACAGAGGTGTTTTTTGCGAAGTGCCTACCTGTAGGTTTTGGCCTCTAGCTCAGCCGGCACCTAGGGAAACCTACCAAACCTGTGCATTTCTGAAAACTAGAGACCTAGGGGAATCCAAGGAGGGGTGACTTGCGGGGCTCGGACCAGGTTCTGTTACCCAGAATCCTTTGCAAACCTCAAAATTTGGCTAAAAAAACAGATGTTCCTCACATTTCTGTGGCAGAAATTTCTGGAATCTGAGAGGAGCCACAAATTTCTTTCCACCCAGCGTTCCCCCAAGTCTCCCGATAAAAATGATACCTCACTTGTGTGGGTAGGCCTAGCGCCCGCGACAGGAAACGCCCCAAAGCGCAACGTGGACACATCCACATTTTTGAAAGAAAACAGAGGTGTTTTTTGCGAAGTGCCTACCTGTAGATTTTGGCCTCTAGCTCAGCCGGCACCTAGGGAAACCTACCAAACCTGTGCATTTCTGAAAACTAGAGACCTAGGGGAATCCAAGGAGGTGTGACTTGCGGGGCTCGGACCAGGTTCTGTTACCCAGAATCCTTTGCAAACCTCAAAATTTGGCTAAAAAAACACATGTTCCTCACATTTCTGTGGCAGAAAGTTCTGGAATCTGAGAGGAGCCACAAATTTCCTTCCACTCAGCGTTCCCCAAAGTCTCCCGATAAAAATGATACCTCACTTGTGTGGGTAGGCCTAGCGCCCGCGACAGGAAACGCCCCAAAGCGCAACGTGGACACATCCAAATTTTTGAAAGAAAACAGAGGTGTTTTTTGCGAAGTGCCTACCTGTAGATTTTGGACTCTAGCTCAGCCGGCACCCATGGAAACCTACCAAACCTGTGCATTTCTGAAAACTAGAGACCTAGCGGAATCCAAGGAGGGGTGACTTGCGGGGCTCGGACCAGGTTCTGTTACCCAGAATCCTTTGCAAACCTCAAAATTTGGCTAAAAAAACACATGTTCCTCACATTTCTGTGGCAGAAAGTTCTGGAATCTGAGAGGAGCCACAAATTTCCTTCCACCCAGCGTTCCCCCAAGTCTCCCGATAAAAATGATACCTCACTTGTGTGGGTAGGCCTAGCGCCCGCGACAGGAAACGACCCAAAGCGCAACATGGACACATCCAAATTTTTGAAAGAAAACAGAGGTGTTTTTTGCGAAGTGCCTACCTGTAGATTTTGGCCTCTAGCTCAGCCGGCACCTAGGGAAACCTACCAAACCTGTGCATTTCTGAAAACTAGAGACCTAGGGGAATCTAAGGAGGTGCGACTTGCGGGGCTCGGACCAGGTTCTGTTACCCAGAATCGTTTGCAAACCTCAAACTTTGGCTAAAAAAACACATGTTCCTCACATTTCTGTGGCAGAAAGTTCTGGAATCTGAGAGGAGCCACAAATTTCCTTCCACCCAGCGTTCCCCCAAGTCTCCCGATAAAAATGATACCTCACTTGTGTGGGTAGGCCTTGCGCCCGCGACAGGAAATGCCCCAAAGCGCAACGTGGACACATCCAATTTTTTGAAATAAAACTGAGGTGTTTTTTGTGAAGTGCCTACTTGTAGATTTTGGCCTCTAGCTCAGCCGGCACCTAGGGAAACCTACCAAACCTGTGCATTTCTGAAAACTAGAGACCTAGGGGAATCCAAGGAGGGGTGACTTGCGGGGCTCGGACCAGGTTCTGTTACCCAGAATCCTTTGCAAACCTCAAAATTTGGCTAAAAAAACACATGTTCTTCACATTTCTGTGGCAGAAAGTTCTGGAATCTGAGAGAAGCCACAAATTTCCTTCCACCCAGCGTTCCCCCAAGTCTCCAGATAGAAATGATGCCTCACTTGTGTGGGTAGGCCTAGCGTCCGAGACAGGAAACGCACTAAAGCGCAACGTGGACACATCCAAATTTTTGAAAGAAAATTGAGGTGTTTTTTTGCTTAGTGCCTACCTGTATATTTTGGCCTCTAGCTCAGCCGGCACCTAGGGAAACCTACCAAACCTGTGCATTTCTGAAAACTAGAGACCTAGGGGAATCCAAGGAGGGGTGACTTGCGGGGCTCGGACCAGGTTCTGTTACCCAGAATCCTTTGCAAACCTCAAAATTTGGCTAAAAAAACACATGTTGCTCACATTTCTGTGGCAGAAAGTTCTGGAATCTGAGAGGAGCCACAAATTTCCTTCCACCCATTGTTCCCCCAAGTCTCCCGATAAAAATGATACCTCATTTGTGTGGGTAGGCCTAGCGCCCGCGACAGGAAACACCCCAAAGCGCAACGTGGACACATCCAAATTTTTGAAAGAAAACAGAGGTGTTTTTTGCGAAGTGCCTACCTGTAGGTTTTGGCCTCTAGCTCAGCCGGCACCTAGGGAAACCTACCAAACCTGTGCATTTCTGAAAACTAGAGACCTAGGGGAATCCAAGGAGGGGTGACTTGCGGGGCTCGGACCAGGTTCTGTTACCCAGAATCCTTTGCAAACCTCAAAATTTGGCTAAAAAAAACAGATGTTCCTCACATTTCTGTGGCAGAAATTTCTGGAATCTGAGAGGAGCCACAAATTTCTTTCCACCCAGCGTTCCCCCAAGTCTCCCGATAAAAATGATACCTCACTTGTGTGGGTAGGCCTAGCGCCTGCGACAGGAAACGCCCCAAAGCGCAACGTGGACACATCCACATTTTTTAAAGAAAACAGAGGTGTTTTTTGCGAAGTGCCTACCTGTAGATTTTGGCCTCTAGCTCAGCCGACACCTAGGGAAACCTACCAAACCTGTGCATTTCTGAAAACTAGAGACCTAGGGGAATCCAAGGAGGTGTGACTTGCGGGGCTCGGACCAGGTTCTGTTACCCAGAATCCTTTGCAAACCTCAAAATTTGGCTAAAAAAACACATGTTCCTCACATTTCTGTGGCAGAAAGTTCTGGAATCTGAGAGGAGCCACAAATTTCCTTCCACCCAGCGTTCCCCCAAGTCTCCCGATAAAAATGATACCTCACTTGTGTGGGTAGGCCTAGCGCCCGCGACAGGAAACACCCCAAAGCGCAACGTGGACACATCCAAATTTTTGAAAGAAAACAGAGGTGTTTTTTGCGAAGTGCCTACCTGTAGGTTTTGGCCTCTAGCTCAGCCGGCACCTAGGGAAACCTACCAAACCTGTGCATTTCTGAAAACTAGAGACCTAGGGGAATCCAAGGAGGGGTGACTTGCGGGGCTCGGACCAGGTTCTGTTACCCAGAATCCTTTGCAAACCTCAAAATTTGGCTAAAAAAACAGATGTTCCTCACATTTCTGTGGCAGAAATTTCTGGAATCTGAGAGGAGCCACAAATTTCTTTCCACCCAGCGTTCCCCCAAGTCTCCCGATAAAAATGATACCTCACTTGTGTGGGTAGGCCTAGCGCCCGCGACAGGAAACGCCCCAAAGCGCAACGTGGACACATCCACCTTTTTGAAAGAAAACAGAGGTGTTTTTTGCGAAGTGCCTACCTGTAGATTTTGGCCTCTAGCTCAGCCGGCACCTAGGGAAACCTACCAAACCTGTGCATTTCTGAAAACTAGAGACCTAGGGGAATCCAAGGAGGTGTGACTTGCGGGGCTCGGACCAGGTTCTGTTACCCAGAATCCTTTGCAAACCTCAAAATTTGGCTAAAAAAACACATGTTCCTCACATTTCTGTGGCAGAAAGTTCTGGAATCTGAGAGGAGCCACAAATTTCCTTCCACTCAGCGTTCCCCCAAGTCTCCCGATAAAAATGATACCTCACTTGTGTGGGTAGGACTAGCGCCCGCGACAGGAAACGCCCCAAAGCGCAACGTGGACACATCCAAATTTTTGAAAGAAAACAGAGGTGTTTTTTGCGAAGTGCCTACCTGTAGATTTTGAACTCTAGCTCAGCCGGCACCCATGGAAACCTACCAAACCTGTGCATTTCTGAAAACTAGAGACCTAGCGGAATCCAAGGAGGGGTGACTTGCGGGGCTCGGACCAGGTTCTGTTACCCAGAATCCTTTGCAAACCTCAAAATTTGGCTAAAAAAACACATGTTCCTCACATTTCTGTGGCAGAAAGTTCTGGAATCTGAGAGGAGCCACAAATTTCCTTCCACCCAGCGTTCCCCCAAGTCTCCCGATAAAAATGATACCTCACTTGTGTGGGTAGGCCTAGCGCCCGCGACAGGAAACGACCCAAAGCGCAACATGGACACATCCAAATTTTTGAAAGAAAACAGAGGTGTTTTTTGCGAAGTGCCTACCTGTAGATTTTGGCCTCTAGCTCAGCCGGCACCTAGGGAAACCTACCAAACCTGTGCATTTCTGAAAACTAGAGACCTAGGGGAATCTAAGGAGGTGTGACTTGCGGGGCTCGGACCAGGTTCTGTTACCCAGAATCGTTTGCAAACCTCAAACTTTGGCTAAAAAAACACATGTTCCTCACATTTCTGTGGCAGAAAGTTCTGGAATCTGAGAGGAGCCACAAATTTCCTTCCACCCAGCGTTCCCCCAAGTCTCCCGATAAAAATGATACCTCACTTGTGTGGGTAGGCCTTGCGCCCGCGACAGGAAATGCCCCAAAGCGCAACGTGGACACATCCAAATTTTTGAAATAAAACAGAGGTGTTTTTTGTGAAGTGCCTACTTGTAGATTTTGGCCTCTAGCTCAGCCGGCACCTAGGGAAACCTACCAAACCTGTGCATTTCTGAAAACTAGAGACCTAGGGGAATCCAAGGAGGGGTGACTTGCGGGGCTCGGACCAGGTTCTGTTACCCAGAATCCTTTGCAAACCTCAAAATTTGGCTAAAAAAACACATGTTCTTCACATTTCTGTGGCAGAAAGTTCTGGAATCTGAGAGAAGCCACAAATTTCCTTCCACCCAGCTTTCCCCCAAGTCTCCAGATAGAAATGATGCCTCACTTGTGTGGGTAGGCCTAGCGTCCGAGACAGGAAACGCACTAAAGCGCAACGTGGACACATCCAAATTTTTGAAAGAAAATTGAGGTGTTTTTTTGCTTAGTGCCTACCTGTATATTTTGGCCTCTAGCTCAGCCGGCACCTAGGGAAACCTACCAAACCTGTGCATTTCTGAAAACTAGAGACCTAGGGGAATCCAAGGAGGGGTGACTTGCGGGGCTCGGACCAGGTTCTGTTACCCAGAATCCTTTGCAAACCTCAAAATTTGGCTAAAAAAACACATGTTCCTCACATTTCTCTGGCAGAAAGTTCTGGAATCTGAGAGGAGCCACAAATTTCATTCCACCCAGCGTTCCCCCAAGTCTCCCGATAAAAATGATACCTCACTTGTGTGGGTAGGACTAGCGCCCGCGACAGGAAACGCCCCAAAGCACAACGTGGACACATCCAAATTTTTGAAAGAAAACAGAGGTGTTTTTTGCGAAGTGCCTACCTGTTGATTTTGGCCTCTAGATCAGCCGGCACCTAGGGAAACCTACCAAACCTGTGCATTTCTGAAAACTAGAGACCTAGGGGAATCCAAGGAGGGGTGACTTGCGGGGCTCGGACCAGGTTCTGTTACACAGAATCCTTTGCAAACCTCAAAATGTGGCTAAAAAAACACATGTTCCTCACATTTCTGTGGCAGAAAGTTCTGGAATCTGAGAGGAGCCACAAATTTCCTTCCACTCAGCGTTCCCCCAAGTCTCCCGATAAAAATGATACCTCACTTGTGTGGGTAGGCCTAGCGCCCGCGACAGGAAACACCCCAAAGCGCAACGTGGACACATCCACATTTTTGAAAGAAAACAGAGGTGTTTTTTGCGAAGTGCCTACCTGTAGGTTTTGGCCTCTAGCTCAGCCGGCACCTAGGGAAACCTACCAAACCTGTGCATTTCTGAAAACTAGAGACCTAGGGGAATCCAAGGAGGGGTGACTTGCGGGGCTGGGACCAGGTTCTGTTACCCAGAATCCTTTGCAAACCTCAAAATTTGGCTAAAAAAACAGATGTTCCTCACATTTCTGTGGCAGAAATTTCTGGAATCTGAGAGGAGCCACAAATTTCTTTCCACCCAGCATTCCCCCAAGTCTCCCGATAAAAATGATACCTCACTTGTGTGGGTAGGCCTAGCGCCCGCGACAGGAAACGCCCCAAAGCGCAACGTGGACACATCCACATTTTTGAAAGAAAACAGAGGTGTTTTTTGCGAAGTGCCTACCTGTAGATTTTGGCCTCTAGCTCAGCCGGCACCTAGGGAAACCTACCAAACCTGTGCATTTCTGAAAACTAGAGACCTAGGGGAATCCAAGGAGGTGTGACTTGCGGGGCTCGGACCAGGTTCTGTTACCCAGAATCCTTTGCAAACCTCAAAATTTGGCTAAAAAAACACATGTTCCTCACATTTCTGTGGCAGAAAGTTCTGGAATCTGAGAGGAGCCACAAATTTCCTTCCACCCAGCGTTCCCCCAAGTCTCCCGATAAAAATGATAGCTCACTTGTGTGGGTAGGCCTACCGCCCGCGACAGGAAACGCCCCAAAGCGCAACGTGGACATATCCAAATTTTTGAAAGAAAACAGAGGTGTTTTTTGCGAAGTGCCTACCTGTAGATTTTGGCCTCTAGCTCAGCCAGCACCTAGGGAAACCTACCGAACCTGTGCATTTCTGAAAACTATAGGCCTAGGGGAATCCAAGGAGGGGTGACTTGCGGGGCTCGGACTAGGTTCTGTTACCCAGAATCCTTTGCAAACCTCAAAATTTGGCTAAAAAAACACATGTTCCTCACATTTCTGTGGCAGAAAGTTCTGGAATCTGAGAGGAGCCACGAATTTCCTTCCACCCAGCGTTCCCCCAAGTCTCCCGATAAAAATGATACCTCACTTGTGTGGGTAGGCCTAGCGCCCGTGACAGGAAACGCCCCAAAGCGCAAAGTGGACACATCCCAAATTTTTGAAAGAAAACAGAGGTGTTTTTTGCGAAGTGCCTACCTGTAGATTTTGGCCTCTAGCTCAGCCGGCACCTAGGGAAACCTACCAAACCTGTGCATTTCTGAAAACTAGAGACCTAGGGGAATCCAAGGAGGTGTGACTTGTGGGGCTCGGACCAGGTTCTGTTACCCAGAATCCTTTGCAAACCTCAAAATTTGGCTAAAAAAACACATGTTCCTCACATTTCTGTGGCAGAAAGTTCTGGAAACTGAGAGGAGCCACAAATTTCCTTCCACCCAGCGTTCCCCCAAGTCTCCCGATAAAAATGATACCTCACTTGTGTGGGTAGGCCTAGCGCGCGCGACAGGAAATGCCCCAAAGCGCAACGTGGACACATCCAAATTTTTGAAAGAAAACAGGTGTTTTTTGTGAAGTGCCTACTTGTAGATTTTGGCCTCTAGCTCAGCCGGCACCTAGGGAAACCAACCAAACCTGTGCATTTCTGAAAACTATAGACCTAAGGGAATCCAAGGAGGGGTGACTTGCGGGGCTCGGACCAGGTTCTGTTACCCAGAATCCTTTGCAAATCTCAAAATTTTGCTAAAAAAAACACATGTTCCTCACATTTCTGTGGCAGAAAGTTCTGGAATCTGAGAGGAGCCACAAATTTCCTTCCACCCAGCGTTCCCCCAAGTCTCCCGATAAAAATGATACCTCACTTGTGTGGGTAGGCCTACCGCCCGCGACAGGAAACGCCCCAAAGCGCAACGTGGACACATCCAAATTTTTGAAAGAAAACAGAGGTGTTTTTTGCGAAGTGCCTACCTGTAGATTTTGGCCTCTAGCTCAGCCAGCACCTAGGGAAACCTACCAAACCTGTGCATTTCTGAAAACTAGAGGCCTAGGGGAATCCAAGGAGGGGTGACTTGCGGGACTCGGGACCAGGTTCTGTTACCCAGGATCCTTTGCAAACCTCAAAATTTGGCTAAAAAAACACATGTTCTTCACATTTCTGTGGCAGAAAGTTCTGGAATCTGAGAGGAGCCACAAATTTCCTTCCACCCAGCGTTCCCCCAAGTCTCCCGATAAAAATGATACCTCACTTGTGTGGGTAGGCCTAGCGCCCGCGACAGGAAACGACCCAAAGCGCAACGTGGACACATCCAAATTTTTGAAAGAAAATAGAGGTGTTTTTTGCGAAGTGCCTACTTGTAGATTTTGGCCTCTAGCTCAGCCGGCACCTAGGGAAACCTACCAAACCTGTGCATTTCTGAAAACTAGAGACCTAGGGGAATCCAAGGAGGGGTGACTTGCGGGGCTCGGACCAGGTTCTGTTACCCAGAATCCTTTGCAAACATCAAAATTTGGCTAAAAAAACACATGTTCCTCACATTTCTGTGGCAGAAAGTTCTGGAATCTGAGAGGAGCCACAAATTTCCTTCCACCCAGCGTTCCCCCAAGTCTCCCGATAAAAATGATACCTCACTTGTGTGGGTAGGCCTAGCGCCCGCGACAGGAAACGCCCCAAAGCGCAACGTGGACACATCCACATTTTTGAAAGAAAACAGAGGTTTTTTTTGCGAAGTGCCTACTTGTAGATTTTGGCCTCTAGCTCAGCCGGCACCTAGGGAAACCTACCAAACCTGTGCATTTCTGAAAACTAGAGACCTAGGGGAATCCAAGGAGGGGTGACTTGCGGGGCTCGGACCAGGTTCTGTTACCCAGAATCCTTTGCAAACCTCAAAATTTGGCTAAAAAAACAGATGTTCCTCACATTTCTGTGGCAGAATGTTCTGGAATCTGAGAGGAGCCACAAATTTCTTTCCACCCAGCGTTCCCCCAAGTCTCCCGATAAAAATGATACCTCACTTGTGTGGGTAGGCCTAGCGCCCGCGACAGGAAACGCCCCAAAGCGCAACGTGGACACATCCAAATTTTTGAAAGAAAACAGAGGTATTTTTTGCGAAGTGCCTACCTGTAGATTTTTGCCTCTAGCTCAGCTGGCACCTAGGGAAACCTACCAAACCTGTGCATTTCTGAAAACTAGAGACCTAGGGGAATCCAAGGAGGTGTGACTTGCGGGGCTCGGACCAGGTTCTGTTACCCAGAATCCTTTGCAAACCTCAAAATTTGGCTAAAAAAACACATGTTCCTCACATTTCTGTGGCAGAAAGTTCTGGAATCTGAGAGGAGCCTCAAATTTCCTTCCACCCAGCGTTCCCCCAAGTCTCCCGATAAAAATGATACCTCACTTGTGTGGGTAGGCCTAGCGCGCGCGACAGGAAATGCCCCAAAGCGCAACGTGGACACATCCAAATTTTTGAAAGAAAACAGGTGTTTTTTGTGAACCTACTTGTAGATTTTGGCCTCTAGCTCAGCCGGCACCTAGGGAAACCAACCAAACCTGTGCATTTCTGAAAACTAGAGACCTAAGGGAATCCAAGGAGGGGTGACTTGCGGGGCTCGGACCAGGTTCTGTTACCCAGAATCCTTTGCAAATCTCAAAATGTTGCTAAAAAAACACATGTTCCTCACATTTCTGTGGCAGAAAGTTCTGGAATCTGAGAGGAGCCACAAATTTCCTTCCACCCAGCGTTCCCCCAAGTCTCCCGATAAAAATGATACCTCACTTGTGTGGGTAGGCCTACCGCCCGCGACAGGAAACGCCCCAAAGCGCAACGTGGACACATCCAAATTTTTGAAAGAAAACAGAGGTGTTTTTTGCGAAGTGCCTACCTGTAGATTTTGGCCTCTAGCTCAGCCAGCACCTAGGGAAACCTACCAAACCTGTGCATTTCAGAAAACTAGAGGCCTAGGGGAATCCAAGGAGGGGTGACTTGCGGGGCTCGGACCAGGTTCTGTTACCCAGAATCCTTTGCAAACCTCAAAATTTGGCTAAAAAAATACATGTTCTTCACATTTCTGTGGCAGAAAGTTCTGGAATCTGAGAGGAGCCACAAATTTCCTTCCACCCAGCGTTCCCCCAAGTCTCCCGATAAAAATGATACCTCACTTGTGTGGGTAGGCCTAGCGCCCGCGACAGGAAACGCTCCAAAGCGCAACGTGGACACATCCAAATTTTTGAAAGAAAACAGAGGTGTTTTTTGCGAAGTGCCTACTTGTAGATTTTGGCCTCTAGCTCAGCCGGGCACCTAGGGAAACCTACCAAACCTGTGCATTTCTGAAAACTAGAGACCTAGGGGAATCCAAGGAGGGGTGACTTGCGGGGCTCGGACCAGGTTCTGTTACCCAGAATCCTTTGCAAACCTCAAAATTTGGCTAAAAAAAACAGATGTTCCTCACATTTCTGTGGCAGAATGTTCTGGAATCTGAGAGGAGCCACAAATTTCTTTCCACCCAGCGTTCCCCCAAGTCTCCCAATAAAAATGATACCTCACTTGTGTGGGTAGGCCTAGCGCCCGCGACAGGAAACGCCCCAAAGCGCAACGTGGACACATCCACATTTTTGAAAGAAAACAGAGGTGTTATTTGCGAAGTGCCTACCTGTAGATTTTGGCCTCTAGCTCAGCCGGCACCTAGGGAAACCTACCAAACCTGTGCATTTCTGAAAACTAGAGACCTAGGGGAATCCAAGGAGGTGTGACTTGCGGGGCTCGGACCAGGTTCTGTTACCCAGAATCCTTTGCAAACCTCAAAATTTGGCTAAAAAAACACATGTTCCTCACACTTCAGTGGCAGAAAGTTCTGGAATCTGAGAGGAGCCACAAATTTCCTTCCACCCAGCGTTCCCCCAAGTCTCCCGATAAAAATTATACCTCACTTGAGTGGGTAGGCCTAGCGCGCGCGACAGGAAATGCCCCAAAGCGCAACGTGGACACATCCACATTTTTGAAAGAAAACAGAGGTTTTTTTTTGCGAAGTGCCTACTTGTAGATTTTGGCCTCTAGCTCAGCCGGCACCTAGGGAAACCTACCAAACCTGTGCATTTCTGAAAACTAGAGACCTAGGGGAATCCAAGGAGGGGTGACTTGCGGGGCTCGGACCAGGTTCTGTTACCCAGAATCCTTTGCAAACCTCAAAATTTTGCTAAAAAAACAGATGTTCCTCACATTTCTGTGGCAGAATGTTCTGGAATCTGAGAGGAGCCACAAATTTCTTTCCACCCAGCGTTCCCCCAAGTCTCCCGATAAAAATGATACCTCACTTGTGTGGGTAGGCCTAGCGCCCGCGACAGGAAACGCCCCAAAGCGCAACGTGGACACATCCAAATTTTTGAAAGAAAACAGAGGTATTTTTTGCGAAGTGCCTACCTGTAGATTTTTGCCTCTAGCTCAGCTGGCACCTAGGGAAACCTACCAAACCTGTGCATTTCTGAAAACTAGAGACCTAGGGGAATCCAAGGAGGTGTGACTTGCGGGGCTCGGACCAGGTTCTGTTACCCAGAATCCTTTGCAAACCTCAAAATTTGGCTAAAAAAACACATGTTCCTCACATTTCTGTGGCAGAAAGTTCTGGAATCTGAGAGGAGCCTCAAATTTCCTTCCACCCAGCGTTCCCCCAAGTCTCCCGATAAAAATGATACCTCACTTGTGTGGGTAGGCCTAGCGCGCGCGACAGGAAATGCCCCAAAGCGCAACGTGGACACATCCAAATTTTTGAAAGAAAACAGGTGTTTTTTGTGAAGTGCCTACTTGTAGATTTTGGCCTCTAGCTCAGCCGGCACCTAGGGAAACCAACCAAACCTGTGCATTTCTGAAAACTAGAGACCTAAGGGAATCCAAGGAGGGGTGACTTGCGGGGCTCGGACCAGGTTCTGTTACCCAGAATCCTTTGCAAATCTCAAAATTTTGCTAAAAAAACACATGTTCCTCACATTTCTGTGGCAGAAAGTTCTGGAATCTGAGAGGAGCCACAAATTTCCTTCCACCCAGCGTTCCCCCAAGTCTCCCGATAAAAATGATACCTCACTTGTGTGGGTAGGCCTACCGCCCGCGACAGGAAACGCCCCAAAGCGCAACGTGGACACATCCAAATTTTTGAAAGAAAACAGAGGTGTTTTTTGCGAAGTGCCTACCTGTAGATTTTGGCCTCTAGCTCAGCCAGCACCTAGGGAAACCTACCAAACCTGTGCATTTCAGAAAACTAGAGGCCTAGGGGAATCCAAGGAGGGGTGACTTGCGGGGCTCGGACCAGGTTCTGTTACCCAGAATCCTTTGCAAACCTCAAAATTTGGCTAAAAAAATACATGTTCTTCACATTTCTGTGGCAGAAAGTTCTGGAATCTGAGAGGAGCCACAAATTTCCTTCCACCCAGCGTTCCCCCAAGTCTCCCGATAAAAATGATACCTCACTTGTGTGGGTAGGCCTAGCGCCCGCGACAGGAAACGCTCCAAAGCGCAACGTGGACACATCCAAATTTTTGAAAGAAAACAGAGGTGTTTTTTGCGAAGTGCCTACTTGTAGATTTTGGCCTCTAGCTCAGCCGGCACCTAGGGAAACCTACCAAACCTGTGCATTTCTGAAAACTAGAGACCTAGGGGAATCCAAGGAGGGGTGACTTGCGGGGCTCGGACCAGGTTCTGTTACCCAGAATCCTTTGCAAACCTCAAAATTTGGCTAAAAAAACAGATGTTCCTCACATTTCTGTGGCAGAATGTTCTGGAATCTGAGAGGAGCCACAAATTTCTTTCCACCCAGCGTTCCCCCAAGTCTCCCGATAAAAATGATACCTCACTTGTGTGGGTAGGCCTAGCGCCCGCGACAGGAAACGCCCCAAAGCGCAACGTGGACACATCCACATTTTTGAAAGAAAACAGAGGTGTTTTTTGCGAAGTGCCTACCTGTAGATTTTGGCCTCTAGCTCAGCCGGCACCTAGGGAAACCTACCAAACCTGTGCATTTCTGAAAACTAGAGACCTAGGGGAATCCAAGGAGGTGTGACTTGCGGGGCTCGGACCAGGTTCTGTTACCCAGAATCCTTTGCAAACCTCAAAATTTGGCTAAAAAAACACATGTTCCTCACACTTCTGTGGCAGAAAGTTCTGGAATCTGAGAGGAGCCACAAATTTCCTTCCACCCAGCGTTCCCCCAAGTCTCCCGATAAAAATTATACCTCACTTGAGTGGGTAGGCCTAGCGCGCGCGACAGGAAATGCCCCAAAGCGCAACGTGGACACATCCAAATTTTTGAAAGAAAACAGGTGTTTTTTGTGAAGTGCCTACTTGTAGATTTTGGCCTCTAGCTCAGCCGGCACCTAGGGAAACCAACCAAACCTGTGCATTTCTGAAAACTAGAGACCTAAGGGAATCCAAGGAGGGGTGACTTGCGGGGCTCGGACCAGGTTCTGTTACCCAGAATCCTTTGCAAATCTCAAAATTTTGCTAAAAAAACACATGTTCCTCACATTTCTGTGGCAGAAAGTTCTGGAATCTGAGAGGAGCCACAAATTTCCTTCCACCCAGCGTTCCCCCAAGTCTCCCGATAAAAATGATACCTCACTTGTGTGGGTAGGCCTAGCGCCCGCGACAGGAAACGCCCCAAAGCGCAACGTGGACACATCCAAATTTTTGAAAGAAAACAGAGGTGTTTTTTGCGAAGTGCCTACTTGTAGATTTTGGCCTCTAGCTCAGCCGGCACCTAGGGAAACCTACCAAACCTGTGCATTTCTGAAAACCAGAGACCTAGGGGAATCCAAGGAGGGGTGACTTGTGGGGCTCGGACCAGGTTCTGTTACCCAGAATCCTTTGCAAACATCAAAATTTGGCTAAAAAAACACATGTTCCTCACATTTCTGTGGCAGAAAGTTCTGGAATCTGAGAGGAGCCACAAATTTCCTTCCACCCAGCGTTCCCCCAAGTCTCCCGATAAAAATGATACCTCACTTGTGTGGGTAGGCCTAGCGCCCGCGACAGGAAACGCCCCAAAGCGCAACGTGGACACATCCAAATTTTTGAAAGAAAACAGAGGTGTTTTTTGCGAAGTGCCTACTTGTAGATTTTGGCCTCTAGCTCAGCCGGCACCTAGGGAAACCTACCAAACCTGTGCATTTCAGAAAACTAGAGACCTAGGGGAATCCAAGGAGGGGTGTCTTGCGGGGCTCGGACCAGGTTCTGTTACCCAGAATCCTTTGCAAACCTCAAAATTTGGCTAAAAAAACAGATGTTCCTCACATTTCTGTGGCAGAATGTTCTGGAATCTGAGAGGAGCCACAAATTTCTTTCCACCCAGCGTTCCCCCAAGTCTCCCGATAAAAATGATACCTCACTTGTGTGGGTAGGCCTAGCGCCCGCGACAGGAAACGCCCCAAAGCGCAACGTGGACACATCCAAATTTTTGAAAGAAAACAGAGGTGTTTTTTGCGAAGTGCCTACCTGTAGATTTTGGCCTCTAGCTCAGCCGGCACCTAGGGAAACCAACCAAACCTGTGCATTTCTGAAAACTAGAGACCTAGGGGAATCCAAGGAGGTGTGACTTGCGGGGCTCGGACCAGGTTCTGTTACCCAGAATCCTTTGCAAACCTCAAAATTTGGCTAAAAAAACACATGTTCCTCACATTTCTGTGGCAGAAAGTTCTGGAATCTGAGAGGAGCCACAAATTTCCTTCCACCCAGCGTTCCCCCAAGTCTCCCGATAAAAATGATACCTCACTTGTGTGGGTAGGCCTAGCGCGCGCGACAGGAAATGCCCCAAAGCGCAACGTGGAAACATCCACATTTTTTAAAGAAAACAGGTGTTTTTTGTGAAGTGCCTACTTGTAGATTTTGGCCTCTAGCTCAGCCGGCACCTAGGGAAACCAACCAAACCTGTGCATTTCTGAAAACTAGAGACCTAAGGGAATCCAAGGAGGGGTGACTTGCGGGGCTCGGACCAGGTTCTGTTACCCAGAATCCTTTGCAAATCTTAAAATTTTGCTAAAAAAACACATGTTCCTCACATTTCTGTGGCAGAAAGTTCTGGAATCTGAGAGGAGCCACAAATTTCCTTCCACCCAGCGTTCTCCCAAGTCTCCCGATAAAAATGATACCTCACTTGTGTGGGTAGGCCTAGCGCCCGCGACAGGAAACGCCCCAAAGCGCAACGTGGACGCATCCAAATTTTTGAAAGAAAACAGAGGTGTTTTTTGCGAAGTGCCTACTTGTAGATTTTGGCCTCTAGCTCAGCCGGCACCTGGGGAAACCTACCAAACCTGTGCATTTCTGAAAACTAGAGACCTAGGGGATTCCAAGGAGGGGTGACTTGCGGGACTCGGACCAGGTTCTGTTACCCAGAATCCTTTGCAAACATCAAAATTTGGCTAAAAAAACACATGTTCCTCACATTTCTGTGGCAGAAAGTTCTGGAATCTGAGAGGAGCCACAAATTTCCTTCCACCCAGCGTTCCCCCAAGTCTCCCGATAAAAATGATACCTCACTTGTGTGGGTAGGCCTAGTGCCCGCGACAGGAAACGCCCCAAAGCGCAACGTGGACACATCCACACTTTTCAAAGAAAACAGAGGTGTTTTTTGCGAAGTGCCTACCTGTTGATTTTGGCCTCTAGCTCAGCCGGCACCTAGGGAAACCTACAAAACCAGTGCATTTCTGAAAACTAGAGACCTAGGGGAATCCAAGTAGGGGTGACTTGCAGGGCTGGGACCAGGTTCTGTTACCCAGAATCCTTTGCAAATCTCAAAATTTGGATAAAAAAACACATGTTCCTCACATTTCTGTGGCAGAAAGTTCTGGAATCTGAGAGGAGCCACAAATTTCCTTCCACCCAGCGTTCCCCCAAGTCTCCCGATAAAAATGATACCTCACTTGTGTGGGTAGGCCTAGTGCCCGCGACAGGAAACGCCCCAAAGCGCAACGTGGACACATCCACACTTTTGAAAGAAAACAGAGGTGTTTTTTGCGAAGTGCCTACCTGTTGATTTTGGCCTCTTGCTCAGCCGGCACCCAGGGAAACCTACCAAACCTGTGCATTTCTGAAAACTAGAGACCTAGGGGAATCCAAGGAGGGGTGACTTGCGGGGCTCGGACCAGGTTCTGTTACCCAGAATCCTTTGCAAACATCAAAATTTGGCTAAAAAAACACATGTTCCTCACATTTCTGTGGCAGAAAGTTCTGGAATCTGAGAGGAGCCACAAATTTCCTTCCACCCAGCGTTCCCCCAAGTCTCCCGATAAAAATGATACCTCACTTGTGTGGGTAGGCCTAGTGCCCGCGACAGGAAACGCCCCAAAGCGCAACGTGGACACATCCACACTTTTGAAAGAAAACAGAGGTGTTTTTTGCGAAGTGCCTACTTGTAGATTTTGGCCTCTAGCTCAGCCGGCACCTAGGGAAACCTACCAAACCTGTGCATTTCTGAAAACTAGAGACCTAGGGGATTCCAAGGAGGGGTGACTTGCGGGGCTCGGACCAGGTTCTGTTACCCAGAATCCTTTGCAAACATCAAAATTTGGCTAAAAAAACACATGTTCCTCACATTTCTGTGGCAGAAAGTTCTGGAATCTGAGAGGAGCCACAAATTTCCTTCCACCCAGCGTTCCCCCAAGTCTCCCGATAAAAATGATACCTCACTTGTGTGGGTAGGCCTAGTGCCCGCGACAGGAAACGCCCCAAAGCGCAACGTGGACACATCCACACTTTTGAAAGAAAACAGAGGTGTTTTTTGCGAAGTGCCTACTTGTAGATTTTGGCCTCTAGCTCAGCCGGCACCTAGGGAAACCAACCAAACCTGTGCATTTCTGAAAACTAGAGACCTAAGGGAATCCAAGGAGGGGTGACTTGCGGGGCTCGGACCAGGTTCTGTTACCCAGAATCCTTTGCAAATCTCAAAATTTTGCTAAAAAAACACATGTTCCTCACATTTCTGTGGCAGAAAGTTCTGGAATCTGAGAGGAGCCACAAATTTCCTTCCACCCAGCGTTCTCCCAAGTCTCCCGATAAAAATGATACCTCACTTGTGTGGGTAGGCCTAGCGCCCGCGACAGGAAACGCCCCAAAGCGCAACGTGGACGCATCCAAATTTTTGAAAGAAAACAGAGGTGTTTTTTGCGAAGTGCCTACTTGTAGATTTTGCCCTCTAGCTCAGCCGGCACCTGGGGAAACCTACCAAACCTGTGCATTTCTGAAAACTAGAGACCTAGGGGATTCCAAGGAGGGGTGACTTGCGGGGCTCGGACCAGGTTCTGTTACCCAGAATCCTTTGCAAACATCAAAATTTGGCTAAAAAAACACATGTTCCTCACATTTCTGTGGCAGAAAGTTCTGGAATCTGAGAGGAGCCACAAATTTCCTTCCACCCAGCGTTCCCCCAAGTCTCCCGATAAAAATGATACCTCACTTGTGTGGGTAGGCCTAGTGCCCGCGACAGGAAACGCCCCAAAGCGCAACGTGGACACATCCACACTTTTCAAAGAAAACAGAGGTGTTTTTTGCGAAGTGCCTACCTGTTGATTTTGGCCTCTAGCTCAGCCGGCACCTAGGGAAACCTACAAAACCAGTGCATTTCTGAAAACTAGAGACCTAGGGGAATCCAAGTAGGGGTGACTTGCGGGGCTGGGACCAGGTTCTGTTACCCAGAATCCTTTGCAAATCTCAAAATTTGGATAAAAAAACACATGTTCCTCACATTTCTGTGGCAGAAAGTTCTGGAATCTGAGAGGAGCCACAAATTTCCTTCCACCCAGCGTTCCCCCAAGTCTCCCGATAAAAATGATACCTCACTTGTGTGGGTAGGCCTAGTGCCCGCGACAGGAAACGCCCCAAAGCGCAACGTGGACACATCCACACTTTTGAAAGAAAACAGAGGTGTTTTTTGCGAAGTGCCTACCTGTTGATTTTGGCCTCTTGCTCAGCCGGCACCCAGGGAAACCTACCAAACCTGTGCATTTCTGAAAACTAGAGACCTAGGGGAATCCAAGGAGGGGTGACTTGCGGGGCTCGGACCAGGTTCTGTTACCCAGAATCCTTTGCAAACATCAAAATTTGGCTAAAAAAACACATGTTCCTCACATTTCTGTGGCAGAAAGTTCTGGAATCTGAGAGGAGCCACAAATTTCCTTCCACCCAGCGTTCCCCCAAGTCTCCCGATAAAAATGATACCTCACTTGTGTGGGTAGGCCTAGTGCCCGCGACAGGAAACGCCCCAAAGCGCAACGTGGACACATCCACACTTTTGAAAGAAAACAGAGGTGTTTTTTGCGAAGTGCCTACTTGTAGATTTTGGCCTCTAGCTCAGCCGGCACCTAGGGAAACCTACCAAACCTGTGCATTTCTGAAAACTAGAGACCTAGGGGAATCCAAGGAGGGGTGACTTGCGGGGCTCGGACCAGGTTCTGTTACCCAGAATCCTTTGCAAACCTCAAAATTTGGCTAAAAAAACACATGTTCTTCACATTTCTGTGGCAGAAAGTTCTGGAATCTAGGAGAAGCCACAAATGTCCTTCCACCCAGCGTTCCCCCAAGTCTCCAGATAGAAATGATGCCTCACTTGTGTGGGTAGGCCTAGCGTCCGAGACAGGAAACGCACTAAAGCGCAACGTGGACACATCCAAATTTTAGAAAGGAAATTGAGGTGTTTTTTTGCTTAGTGCCTACCTGTATATTTTGGCCTCTAGCTCAGCCGGCACCTAGGGAAACCTACCAAACCTGTGCATTTCTGAAAACTAGAGACCTAGGGGAATCCAAGGAGGGGTGACTTGCGGGGCTCGGACCAGGTTCTGTTACCCAGAATCCTTTGCAAACCTCAAAATTTGGCTAAAAAAACACATGTTCCTCACATTTCTGTGGCAGAAAGTTCTGGAATCTGAGAGGAGCCACAAATTTCCTTCCACCCAGCGTTCCCCCAAGTCTCCCGATAAAAATGATACATCATTTGTGTGGGTAGGCCTAGCGCCCGCGACAGGAAACACCCCAAAGCGCAACATGGACACATCCAAATTTTTGAAAGAAAACAGAGGTGTTTTTTGCGAAGTGCCTACCTGTAGATTTTGGCCTCTAGCTCAGCCGGCACCTAGGGAAACCTACCAAACCTGTGCATTTCTGAAAACTAGAGACCTAGGGGAATCCAAGGAGGGGTGACTTGCGGGGCTCGGACCAGGTTCTGTTACCCAGAATCCTTTGCAAACCTCAAAATTTGGCTAAAAAAACAGATGTTCCTCACATTTCTGTGGCAGAAAGTTCTGGAATCTGAGAGGAGCCACAAATTTCTTTCCACCCAGCGTTCCCCCAAGTCTCCCGATAAAAATGATACCTCACTTGTGTGGGTAGGCCTAGCGCCCGCGACAGGAAACGCCCCAAAGCGCAACGTGGACACATCCACATTTTTGAAAGAAAACAGAGGTGTTTTTTGCGAAGTGCCTACCTGTAGATTTTGGCCTCTAGCTCAGCCGGCACCTAGGGAAACCTACCAAACCTGTGCATTTCTGAAAACTAGAGACCTAGGGGAATCCAAGGAGGGGTGACTTGCGGGGCTCGGACCAGGTTCTGTTACCCAGAATCCTTTGCAAACCTCAAAATTTGGCTAAAAAAACAGATGTTCCTCACATTTCTGTGGCAGAAAGTTCTGGAATCTGAGAGGAGCCACAAATTTCCTTCCACCCAGCGTTCCCCCAAGTCTCCCGATAAAAATGATACCTCACTTGTGTGGGTAGGCCTAGCGCGCGCGACAGGAAATGCCCCAAAGCGCAACGTGGAAACATCCAAATTTTTGAAAGAAAACAGGTGTTTTTTGTGAAGTGCCTACTTGTAGATTTTGGCATCTAGCTCAGCCGGCACCTACGGAAACCAACCAAACCTGTGCATTTCTGAAAACTAGAGACCTAAGGGAATCCAAGGAGGGGTGACTTGCGGGGCTCGGACCAGGTTCTGTTACCCAGAATCCTTTGCAAATCTCAAAATTTGGATAAAAAAACACATGTTCCTCACATTTCTGTGGCAGAAAGTTCTGGAATCTGAGAGGAGCCACAAATTTCCTTCCACCCAGCGTTCCCCCAAGTCTCCCGATAAAAATGATACCTCACTTGTGTGGGTAGACCTACCGCCCGCGACAGGTAACGCCCCAAAGCGCAACGTGGACACATCCAAATTTTTGAAAGAAAACAGAGGTGTTTTTTGCGAAGTGCCTACCTGTAGATTTTAGCCTCTAGCTCAGCCAGCACCTAGGGAAACCTACCGAACCTGTGCATTTCTGAAAACTAGAGGCCTAGGGGAATCCAAGGAGGGGTGACTTGCGGGGCTCGGACCAGGTTCTGTTACCCAGAATCCTTTGCAAACCTCAAAATTTGGCTAAAAAAACACATGTTCCTCACATTTCTGTGGCAGAAAGTTCTGGAATCTGAGAGGAGCCACAAATTTCCTTCCACCCAGCGTTCCCCCAAGTCTCCCGATAAAAATGATACCTCACTTGTTTGGGTAGGCCTAGCGCGCGCGACAGGAAATGCCCCAAAGCGCAACGTGGAAACATCCAAATTTTTGAAAGAAAACAGGTGTTTTTTGGGAAGTGCCTACTTGTAGATTTTGGCATCTAGCTCAGCCGGCACCTACGGAAACCAACCAAACCTGTGCATTTCTGAAAACTAGAGACCTAAGGGAATCCAAGGAGGGGTGACTTGCGGGGCTCGGACCAGGTTCTGTTACCCAGAATCCTTTGCAAATCTCAAAATTTGGATAAAAAAACACATGTTCCTCACATTTCTGTGGCAGAAAGTTCTGGAATCTGAGAGGAGCCACAAATTTCCTTCCACCCAGCGTTCCCCCAAGTCTCCCGATAAAAATGATACCTCACTTGTGTGGGTAGGCCTACCGCCCGCGACAGGAAACGCCCCAAAGCGCAACGTGGACACATCCAAATTTTTGAAAGAAAACAGAGGTGTTTTTTGCGAAGTGCCTAACTGTAGATTTTGGCCTCTAGCTCAGCCAGCACCTAGGGAAACCTACCGAACCTGTGCATTTCTGAAAACTAGAGGCCTAGGGGAATCCAAGGAGGGGTGACTTGCGGGGCTCGGACCAGGTTCTGTTACCCAGAATCCTTTGCAAACCTCAAAATTTGGCTAAAAAAACACATGTTCCTCACATTTCTGTGGCAGAAAGTTCTGGAATCTGAGAGGAGCCACAAATTTCCTTCCACCCAGCGTTCCCCCAAGTCTCCCGATAAAAATGATACTTCACTTGTGTGGGTAGGCCTAGCGCCCGCGACAGGAAACGCCCCAAAGCGCAACGTGGACACATCCAAATTTTTGAAAGAAAACAGAGGTGTTTTTTGCGAAGTGCCTACCTGTAGATTTTGGCCTCTAGCTCAGCCGTCACCTAGGGAAACCTCCCAAACCTGTGCATTTCTGAAAACTAGAGACCTAGGGGAATCCAAGGAGGTGTGACTTGCGGGGCTCGGACCAGGTTCTGTTACCCAGAATCCTTTGCAAACCTCAAAATTTGGCTAAAAAAACACATGTTCCTCACATTTCTGTGGCAGAAAGTTCTGGAATCTGAGAGGAGCCACAAATTTCCTTCCACCCAGCGTTCCCCCAAGTCTCCCGATAAAAATGATACCTCACTTGTGTGGGTAGGCCTAGCGCGCGCGACAGGAAATGCCCCAAAGCGCAACGTGGACACATCCAAATTTTTGAAAGAAAACAGGTGTTTTTTGTGAAGTGCCTACTTGTAGATTTTGGCCTCTAGCTCAGACGGCACCTAGGGAAACCAACCAAACCTGTGCATTTCTGAAAACTAGAGACCTAAGGGAATCCAAGGAGGGGTGACTTGCGGGGCTCGGACCAGGTTCTGTTACCCAGAATCCTTTGCAAATCTCAAAATTTTGCTAAAAAAACACATGTTCCTCACATTTCTGTGGCAGAAAGTTCTGGAATCTGAGAGGAGCCACAAATTTCCTTCCACCCAGCGTTCCCCCAAGTCTCCCGATAAAAATGATACCTCACTTGTGTGGGTAGGCCTACCGCCCGCGACAGGAAACGCCCCAAAGCGCAACGTGGACACATCCAAATTTTTGAAAGAAAACAGAGGTGTTTTTTGCGAAGTGCCTACCTGTAGATTTTGGCCTCTAGCTCAGCCAGCACCTAGGGAAACCTACCAAACCTGTGCATTTCTGAAAACTAGAGGCCTAGGGGAATCCAAGGAGGGGTGACTTGCGGGGCTCGGACCAGGTTCTGTTACCCAGAATCCTTTGCAAACCTCAAAATTTGGCTAAAAAAACACATGTTCTTCACATTTCTGTGGCAGAAAGTTCTGGAATCTGAGAGGAGCCACAAATTTCCTTCCACCCAGCGTTCCCCCAAGTCTCCCGATAAAAATGATACCTCACTTGTGTGGGTAGGCCTAGCGCCCGCGACAGGAAACGCCCCAAAGCGCAACGTGGACACATCCACATTTTTGAAAGAAAACAGAGGTGTTTTTTGCGAAGTGCCTACTTGTAGATTTTGGCCTCTAGCTCAGCCGGCACCTAGGGAAACTTACCAAACCTGTGCATTTCTGAAAACTAGAGACCTAGGGGAATCCAAGGAGGGGTGACTTGCGGGGCTCGGACCAGGTTCTGTTACCCAGAATCCTTTGCAAACCTCAAAATTTGGCTAAAAAAACAGATGTTACTCACATTTCTGTGGCAGAATGTTCTGGAATCTGAGAGGAGCCACAAATTTCTTTCCACCCAGCGTTCCCCCAAGTCTCCCGATAAAAATGATACCTCACTTGTGTGGGTAGGCCTAGCGCCTGCGACAGGAAACGCCCCAAAGCGCAACGTGGACACATCCAAATTTTTGAAAGAAAACAGAGGTGTTTTTTGCGAAGTGCCTACCTGTAGATTTTGGCCTCTAGCTCAGCCGGCACCTAGGGAAACCTCCCAAACCTGTGCATTTCTGAAAACTAGAGACCTAGGGGAATCCAGGGAGGTGTGACTTGCGGGGCTCGGACCAGGTTCTGTTACCCAGAATCCTTTGCAAACCTCAAAATTTGGCTAAAAAAACACATGTTCCTCACATTTCTGTGGCAGAAAGTTCTGGAATCTGAGAGGAGCCACAAATTTCCTTCCACCCAGCGTTCCCCCAAGTCTCCCGATAAAAATGATACCTCACTTGTGTGGGTAGGCCTAGCGCGCGCGACAGGAAATGCCCCAAAGCGCAACGTGGACACATCCAAATTTTTGAAAGAAAACAGGTGTTTTTTGTGAAGTGCCTACTTGTAGATTTTGGCCTCTAGCTCAGCCGGCACCTAGGGAAACCAACCAAACCTGTGCATTTCTGAAAACTAGAGACCTAAGGGAATCCAAGGAGGGGTGACTTGCGGGGCTCGGACCAGGTTCTGTTACCCAGAATCCTTTGCAAATCTCAAAATTTTGCTAAAAAAACACATGTTCCTCACATTTCTGTGGCAGAAAGTTCTGGAATCTGAGAGGAGCCACAAATTTCCTTCCACCCAGCGTTCTCCCAAGTCTCCCGATAAAAATGATACCTCACTTGTGTGGGTAGGCCTACAGCCCGCGACAGGAAACGCCCCAAAGCGCAACGTGGACACATCCAAATTTTTGAAAGAAAACAGAGGTGTTTTTTGCGAAGTGCCTACCTGTAGATTTTGGCCTCTAGCTCAGCCAGCACCTAGGGAAACCTACCAAACCTGTGCATTTCTGAAAACTAGAGGCCTAGGGGAATCCAAGGAGGGGTGACTTGCGGGGCTCGGACCAGGTTCTGTTACCCAGAATCCTTTGCAAACCTCAAAATTTGACTAAAAAAACACATGTTCCTCACATTTCTGTGGCAGAAAGATCTGGAATCTGAGAGGAGCCACAAATTTCCTTCCACCCAGCGTTCACCCAAGTCTCCCGATAAAAATGATACCTCACTTGTGTGGGTAGGCCTTGCGCCCGCGACAGGAAACGCCCCAAAGCGCAACGTGGACACATCCAAATTTTTGAAAGAAAACAGAGGTGTTTTTTGCGAAGTGCCTACTTGTAGATTTTGGCCTCTAGCTCAGCCGGCACCTAGGGAAACCTACCAAACCTGTGCATTTCTGAAAACTAGAGACCTAGGGGATTCCAAGGAGGGGTGACTTGCGGGGCTCGGACCAGGTTCTGTTACCCAGAATCCTTTGCAAACATCAAAATTTGGCTAAAAAAACACATGTTCCTCACATTTCTGTGGCAGAAAGTTCTGGAATCTGAGAGGAGCCACAAATTTCCTTCCACCCAGCGTTCCCCCAAGTCTCCCGATAAAAATGATACCTCACTTGTGTGGGTAGGCCTAGTGCCCGCGACAGGAAACGCCCCAAAGCGCAACGTGGACACATCCACACTTTTCAAAGAAAACAGAGGTGTTTTTTGCGAAGTGCCTACCTGTTGATTTTGGCCTCTAGCTCAGCCGGCACCCAGGGAAACCTACCAAACCTGTGCATTTCTGAAAACTAGAGACCTAGGGGAATCCAAGGAGGGGTGACTTGCGGGGCTCGGACCAGGTTCTGTTACCCAGAATCCTTTGCAAACCTCAAAATTTGGCTAAAAAAACACATGTTCCTCACATTTCTGTGGCAGAAAGTTCTGGAATCTGAGAGGAGCCACAAATTTCCTTCCACCCAGCGTTCCCCCAATTCTCCCGATAAAAATGATACCTCACTTGTGTGGGTAGGCCTAGCGCCCGCGACAGGAAACACCCCAAAGCGCAACGTGGACACATCCAAATTTTTGAAAGAAAACAAAGGTGTTTTTTGCGAAGTGCCTACCTGTAGATTTTGGCCTCTAGCTCAGCCGGCACCTAGGGAAACCTACAAAACCTGTGCATTTCTGAAAACTAGAGACCTAGGGGAATCCAAGTAGGGGTGACTTGCGGGGCTGGGACCAGGTTCTGTTACCCAGAATCCTTTGCAAATCTCAAAATTTGGATAAAAAAACACATGTTCCTCACATTTCTGTGGCAGAAAGTTCTGGAATCTGAGAGGAGCCACAAATTTCCTTCCACCCGGCGTTACCCCAAGTCTCCCGATAAAGATGATACAAACACTTGTGTGGGTAGGCCTAGTGCCCGCGACAGGAAACGCCCCAAAGCGCAACGTGGACACATCCACACTTTTGAAAGAAAACAGAGGTGTTTTTTGCGAAGTGCCTACCTATTGATTTTGACCTCTTGCTCAGCCGGCACCCAGGGAAACCTACCAAACCTGTGCATTTCTGAAAACTAGAGACCTAGGGGAATCCAAGGAGGGGTGACTTGCGGGGCTCGGACCAGGTTCTGTTACCCAGAATCCTTTGCAAACATCAAAATTTGGCTAAATAAACACATGTTCCTCACATTTCTGTGGCAGAAAGTTCTGGAATCTGAGAGGAGCCACAAATTTCCTTCAACCCAGCGTTCCCCCAAGTCTCCCGATAAAAATGATACCTCACTTGTGTGGGTAGGCCTAGTGCCCGCGACAGGAAACGCCCCAAAGCACAACGTGGACACATCCACACTTTTGAAAGAAAACAGAGGTGTTTTTTGCGAAGTGCCTACCTGTTGATTTTGGCCTCTAGCTCAGCCGGCACCCAGGGAAACCTACCAAACCTGTGCATTTCTGAAAACTAGAGACCTAGGGGAATCCAAGGAGGGGTGACTTGCGGGGCTCGGACCAGGTTCTGTTACCCAGAATCCTTTGCAAATCTCAAAATTTGGATAAAAAAACACATGTTCCTCACATTTCTGTGGCAGAAAGTTCTGGAATCTGAGAGGAGCCACAAATTTCCTTCCACCCAGCGTTTCCCCAAGTCTCCCGATAAAAATGATACCTCACTTGTGTGGGTAGGCCTAGTGCCCGCGACAGGAAACGCCCCAAAGCGCAACGTGGACACATCCACACTTTTGAAAGAAAACAGAGGTGTTTTTTGCGAAGTGCCTACCTGTTGATTTTGGCCTCTTGCTCAGCCGGCACCCAGGGAAACCTACCAAACCTGTGCATTTCTGAAAACTAGAGACCTAGGGGAATCCAAGGAGGGGTGACTTGCGGGGCTCGGACCAGGTTCTGTTACCCAGAATCCTTTGCAAACATCAAAATTTGGCTAAAAAAACACATGTTCTTCACATTTCTGTGGCAGAAAGTTCTGGAATCTGAGAGGAGCCACAAATTTCCTTCCACCCAGCGTTCCCCCAAGTCTCCCGATAAAAATGATACCTCACTTGTGTGGGTAGGCCTAGCGCCCGCGACAGGAAACGCCCCAAAGCGCAACGTGGACACATCCACATTTTTGAAAGAAAACAGAGGTGTTTTTTGCGAAGTGCCTACTTGTAGATTTTGGCCTCTAGCTCAGCCGGCACCCAGGGAAACCTACCAAACCTGTGCATTTCTGAAAACTAGAGACCTAGGGGAATCCAAGGAGGGGTGACTTGCGGGGCTCGGACCAGGTTCTGTTACCCAGAATCCTTTGCAAATCTCAAAATTTGGATAAAAAAACACATGTTCCTCACATTTCTGTGGCAGAAAGTTCTGGAATCTGAGAGGAGCCACAAATTTCCTTCCACCCAGCGTTCCCCCAAGTCTCCCGATAAAAATGATACCTCACTTGTGTGGGTAGGCCTACCGCCCGCGACAGGAAACGCCCCAAAGCGCAACGTGGACACATCCAAATTTTTGAAAGAAAACAGAGGTGTTTTTTGCGAAGTGCCTACCTGTAGATTTTGGCCTCTAGCTCAGCCAGCACCTAGGGAAACCTACCAAACCTGTGCATTTCTGAAAACTAGAGGCCTAGGGGAATCCAAGGAGGGGTGACTTGCGGGGCTCGGACCAGGTTCTGTTACCCAGAATCCTTTGCAAACCTCAAAATTTGGCTAAAAAAACACATGTTCTTCACATTTCTGTGGCAGAAAGTTCTGGAATCTGAGAGGAGCCACAAATTTCCTTCCACCCAGCGTTCCCCCAAGTCTCCCGATAAAAATGATACCTCACTTGTGTGGGTAGGCCTAGCGCCCGCGACAGGAAACGCCCCAAAGCGCAACGTGGACACATCCACATTTTTGAAAGAAAACAGAGGTGTTTTTTGCGAAGTGCCTACTTGTAGATTTTGGCCTCTAGCTCAGCCGGCACCTAGGGAAATTTACCAAACCTGTGCATTTCTGAAAACTAGAGACCTAGGGGAATCCAAGGAGGGGTGACTTGCGGGGCTCGGACCAGGTTCTGTTACCCAGAATCCTTTGCAAACCTCAAAATTTGGCTAAAAAAACAGATGTTACTCACATTTCTGTGGCAGAATGTTCTGGAATCTGAGAGGAGCCACAAATTTCTTTCCACCCAGCGTTCCCCCAAGTCTCCCGATAAAAATGATACCTCACTTGTGTGGGTAGGCCTAGCGCCCGCGACAGGAAACGCCCCAAAGCGCAACGTGGACACATCCAAATTTTTGAAAGAAAACAGAGGTGTTTTTTGCGAAGTGCCTACCTGTAGATTTTGGCCTCTAGCTCAGCCGGCACCTAGGGAAACCTCCCAAACCTGTGCATTTCTGAAAACTAGAGACCTAGGGGAATCCAGGGAGGTGTGACTTGCGGGGCTCGGACCAGGTTCTGTTACCCAGAATCCTTTGCAAACCTCAAAATTTGGCTAAAAAAACACATGTTCCTCACATTTCTGTGGCAGAAAGTTCTGGAATCTGAGAGGAGCCACAAATTTCCTTCCACCCAGCGTTCCCCCAAGTCTCCCGATAAAAATGATACCTCACTTGTGTGGGTAGGCCTAGCGCGCGCGACAGGAAATGCCCCAAAGCGCAACGTGGACACATCCAAATTTTTGAAAGAAAACAGGTGTTTTTTGTGAAGTGCCTACTTGTAGATTTTGGCCTCTAGCTCAGCCGGCACCTAGGGAAACCAACCAAACCTGTGCATTTCTGAAAACTAGAGACCTAAGGGAATCCAAGGAGGGGTGACTTGCGGGGCTCGGACCAGGTTCTGTTACCCAGAATCCTTTGCAAATCTCAAAATTTTGCTAAAAAAACACATGTTCCTCACATTTCTGTGGCAGAAAGTTCTGGAATCTGAGAGGAGCCACAAATTTCCTTCCACCCAGCGTTCTCCCAAGTCTCCCGATAAAAATGATACCTCACTTGTGTGGGTAGGCCTAGTGCCCGCGACAGGAAACGCCCCAAAGCACAACGTGGACACATCCACACTTTTGAAAGAAAACAGAGGTGTTTTTTGCGAAGTACCTACCTGTTGATCTTGGCCTCTAGCTCAGCCGGCACCCAGGGAAACCTACCAAACCTGTGCATTTCTGAAAACTAGAGACCTAGGGGAATCCAAGGAGGGGTGACTTGCGGGGCTCGGACCAGGTTCTGTTACCCAGAATCCTTTGCAAATCTCAAAATTTGGATAAAAAAACACATGTTCCTCACATTTCTGTGGCAGAAAGTTCTGGAATCTGAGAGGAGCCACAAATTTCCTTCCACCCAGCGTTCCCCCAAGTCTCCCGATAAAAATGATACCTCACTTGTTTGGGTAGGCCTAGCGCGCGCGACAGGAAATGCCCCAAAGCGCAACGTGGAAACATCCAAATTTTTGAAAGAAAACAGGTGTTTTTTGGGAAGTGCCTACTTGTAGATTTTGGCATCTAGCTCAGCCGGCACCTACGGAAACCAACCAAACCTGTGCATTTCTGAAAACTAGAGACCTAAGGGAATCCAAGGAGGGGTGACTTGCAGGGCTCGGACCAGGTTCTGTTACCCAGAATCCTTTGCAAATCTCAAAATTTGGATAAAAAAACACATGTTCCTCACATTTCTGTGGCAGAAAGTTCTGGAATCTGAGAGGAGCCACAAATTTCCTTCCACCCAGCGTTCCCCCAAGTCTCCCGATAAAAATGATACCTCACTTGTGTGGGTAGGCCTACCGCCCGCGACAGGAAATGCCCCAAAGCGCAACGTGGACACATCCAAATTTTTGAAAGAAAACAGAGGTGTTTTTTGCGAAGTGCCTAACTGTAGATTTTGGCCTCTAGCTCAGCCAGCACCTAGGGAAACCTACCGAACCTGTGCATTTCTGAAAACTAGAGGCCTAGGGGAATCCAAGGAGGGGTGACTTGCGGGGCTCGGACCAGGTTCTGTTACCCAGAATCCTTTGCAAACCTCAAAATTTGGCTAAAAAAACACATGTTCCTCACATTTCTGTGGCAGAAAGTTCTGGAATCTGAGAGGAGCCACAAATTTCCTTCCACCCAGCGTTCCCCCAAGTCTCCCGATAAAAATGATACTTCACTTGTGTGGGTAGGCCTAGCGCCCGCGACAGGAAACGCCCCAAAGCGCAACGTGGACACATCCAAATTTTTGAAAGAAAACAGAGGTGTTTTTTGCGAAGTGCCTACCTGTAGATTTTGGCCTCTAGCTCAGCCGGCACCTAGGGAAACCTCCCAAACCTGTGCATTTCTGAAAACTAGAGACCTAGGGGAATCCAAGGAGGTGTGACTTGCGGGGCTCGGACCAGGTTCTGTTACCCAGAATCCTTTGCAAACCTCAAAATTTGGCTAAAAAAACACATGTTCCTCACATTTCTGTGGCAGAAAGTTCTGGAATCTGAGAGGAGCCACAAATTTCCTTCCACCCAGCGTTCCCCCAAGTCTCCCGATAAAAATGATACCTCACTTGTGTGGGTAGGCCTAGCGCCCGCGACAGGAAACGCCCCAAAGCGCAACGTGGACACATCCAAATTTTTGAAAGAAAACAGAGGTGTTTTTTGCGAAGTGCCTACCTGTAGATTTTGGCCTCTAGCTCAGCCGGCACCTAGGGAAACCTCCCAAACCTGTGCATTTCTGAAAACTAGAGACCTAGGGGAATCCAGGGAGGTGTGACTTGCGGGGCTCGGACCAGGTTCTGTTACCCAGAATCCTTTGCAAACCTCAAAATTTGGCTAAAAAAACACATGTTCCTCACATTTCTGTGGCAGAAAGTTCTGGAATCTGAGAGGAGCCACAAATTTCCTTCCACCCAGCGTTCCCCCAAGTCTCCCGATAAAAATGATACCTCACTTGTGTGGGTAGGCCTAGCGCGCGCGACAGGAAATGCCCCAAAGCGCAACGTGGACACATCCAAATTTTTGAAAGAAAACAGGTGTTTTTTGTGAAGTGCCTACTTGTAGATTTTGGCCTCTAGCTCAGCCGGCACCTAGGGAAACCAACCAAACCTGTGCATTTCTGAAAACTAGAGACCTAAGGGAATCCAAGGAGGGGTGACTTGCGGGGCTCGGACCAGGTTCTGTTACCCAGAATCCTTTGCAAATCTCAAAATTTTGCTAAAAAAACACATGTTCCTCACATTTCTGTGGCAGAAAGTTCTGGAATCTGAGAGGAGCCACAAATTTCCTTCCACCCAGCGTTCTCCCAAGTCTCCCGATAAAAATGATACCTCACTTGTGTGGGTAGGCCTAGTGCCCGCGACAGGAAACGCCCCAAAGCACAACGTGGACACATCCACACTTTTGAAAGAAAACAGAGGTGTTTTTTGCGAAGTACCTACCTGTTGATCTTGGCCTCTAGCTCAGCCGGCACCCAGGGAAACCTACCAAACCTGTGCATTTCTGAAAACTAGAGACCTAGGGGAATCCAAGGAGGGGTGACTTGCGGGGCTCGGACCAGGTTCTGTTACCCAGAATCCTTTGCAAATCTCAAAATTTGGATAAAAAAACACATGTTCCTCACATTTCTGTGGCAGAAAGTTCTGGAATCTGAGAGGAGCCACAAATTTCCTTCCACCCAGCGTTCCCCCAAGTCTCCCGATAAAAATGATACCTCACTTGTTTGGGTAGGCCTAGCGCGCGCGACAGGAAATGCCCCAAAGCGCAACGTGGAAACATCCAAATTTTTGAAAGAAAACAGGTGTTTTTTGGGAAGTGCCTACTTGTAGATTTTGGCATCTAGCTCAGCCGGCACCTACGGAAACCAACCAAACCTGTGCATTTCTGAAAACTAGAGACCTAAGGGAATCCAAGGAGGGGTGACTTGCGGGGCTCGGACCAGGTTCTGTTACCCAGAATCCTTTGCAAATCTCAAAATTTGGATAAAAAAACACATGTTCCTCACATTTCTGTGGCAGAAAGTTCTGGAATCTGAGAGGAGCCACAAATTTCCTTCCACCCAGCGTTCCCCCAAGTCTCCCGATAAAAATGATACCTCACTTGTGTGGGTAGGCCTACCGCCCGCGACAGGAAACGCCCCAAAGCGCAACGTGGACACATCCAAATTTTTGAAAGAAAACAGAGGTGTTTTTTGCGAAGTGCCTAACTGTAGATTTTGGCCTCTAGCTCAGCCAGCACCTAGGGAAACCTACCGAACCTGTGCATTTCTGAAAACTAGAGGCCTAGGGGAATCCAAGGAGGGGTGACTTGCGGGGCTCGGACCAGGTTCTGTTACCCAGAATCCTTTGCAAACCTCAAAATTTGGCTAAAAAAACACATGTTCCTCACATTTCTGTGGCAGAAAGTTCTGGAATCTGAGAGGAGCCACAAATTTCCTTCCACCCAGCGTTCCCCCAAGTCTCCCGATAAAAATGATACTTCACTTGTGTGGGTAGGCCTAGCGCCCGCGACAGGAAACGCCCCAAAGCGCAACGTGGACACATCCAAATTTTTGAAAGAAAACAGAGGTGTTTTTTGCGAAGTGCCTACCTGTAGATTTTGGCCTCTAGCTCAGCCGGCACCTAGGGAAACCTCCCAAACCTGTGCATTTCTGAAAACTAGAGACCTAGGGGAATCCAAGGAGGTGTGACTTGCGGGGCTCGGACCAGGTTCTGTTACCCAGAATCCTTTGCAAACCTCAAAATTTGGCTAAAAAAACACATGTTCCTCACATTTCTGTGGCAGAAAGTTCTGGAATCTGAGAGGAGCCACAAATTTCCTTCCACCCAGCGTTCCCCCAAGTCTCCCGATAAAAATGATACCTCACTTGTGTGGGTAGGCCTAGCGCGCGCGACAGGAAATGCCCCAAAGCGCAACGTGGACACATTCAAATTTTTGAAAGAAAACAGGTGTTTTTTGTGAAGTGCCTACTTGTAGATTTTGGCCTCTAGCTCAGACGGCACCTAGGGAAACCAACCAAACCTGTGCATTTCTGAAAACTAGAGACCTAAGGGAATCCAAGGAGGGGTGACTTGCGGGGCTCGGACCAGGTTCTGTTACCCAGAATCCTTTGCAAATCTCAAAATTTGGATAAAAAAACACATGTTCCTCACATTTCTGTGGCAGAAAGTTCTGGAATCTGAGAGGAGCCACAAATTTCCTTCCACCCAGCGTTCCCCCAAGTCTCCCGATAAAAATGATACCTCACTTGTGTGGGTAGGCCTACCGCCCGCGACAGGAAACGCCCCAAAGCGCAACGTGGACACATCCAAATTTTTGAAAGAAAACAGAGGTGTTTTTTGCGAAGTGCCTACCTGTAGATTTTGGCCTCTAGCTCAGCCAGCACCTAGGGAAACCTACCAAACCTGTGCATTTCTGAAAACTAGAGGCCTAGGGGAATCCAAGGAGGGGTGACTTGCGGGGCTCGGACCAGGTTCTGTTACCCAGAATCCTTTGCAAACCTCAAAATTTGGCTAAAAAAACACATGTTCTTCACATTTCTGTGGCAGAAAGTTCTGGAATCTGAGAGGAGCCACAAATTTCCTTCCACCCAGCGTTCCCCCAAGTCTCCCGATAAAAATGATACCTCACTTGTGTGGGTAGGCCTAGCGCCCGCGACAGGAAACGCCCCAAAGCGCAACGTGGACACATCCACATTTTTGAAAGAAAACAGAGGTGTTTTTTGCGAAGTGCCTACTTGTAGATTTTGGCCTCTAGCTCAGCCGGCACCTAGGGAAACTTACCAAACCTGTGCATTTCTGAAAACTAGAGACCTAGGGGAATCCAAGGAGGGGTGACTTGCGGGGCTCGGACCAGGTTCTGTTACCCAGAATCCTTTGCAAACCTCAAAATTTGGCTAAAAAAACAGATGTTACTCACATTTCTGTGGCAGAATGTTCTGGAATCTGAGAGGAGCCACAAATTTCTTTCCACCCAGCGTTCCCCCAAGTCTCCCGATAAAAATGATACCTCACTTGTGTGGGTAGGCCTAGCGCCCGCGACAGGAAACGCCCCAAAGCGCAACGTGGACACATCCAAATTTTTGAAAGAAAACAGAGGTGTTTTTTGCCAAGTGCCTACCTGTAGATTTTGGCCTCTAGCTCAGCCGGCACCTAGGGAAACCTCCCAAACCTGTGCATTTCTGAAAACTAGAGACCTAGGGGAATCCAGGGAGGTGTGACTTGCGGGGCTCGGACCAGGTTCTGTTACCCAGAATCCTTTGCAAACCTCAAAATTTGGCTAAAAAAACACATGTTCCTCACATTTCTGTGGCAGAAAGTTCTGGAATCTGAGAGGAGCCACAAATTTCCTTCCACCCAGCGTTCCCCCAAGTCTCCCGATAAAAATGATACCTCACTTGTGTGGGTAGGCCTAGCGCGCGCGACAGGAAATGCCCCAAAGCGCAACGTGGACACATCCAAATTTTTGAAAGAAAACAGGTGTTTTTTGTGAAGTGCCTACTTGTAGATTTTGGCCTCTAGCTCAGCCGGCACCTAGGGAAACCAACCAAACCTGTGCATTTCTGAAAACTAGAGACCTAAGGGAATCCAAGGAGGGGTGACTTGCGGGGCTCGGACCAGGTTCTGTTACCCAGAATCCTTTGCAAATCTCAAAATTTTGCTAAAAAAACACATGTTCCTCACATTTCTGTGGCAGAAAGTTCTGGAATCTGAGAGGAGCCACAAATTTCCTTCCACCCAGCGTTCTCCCAAGTCTCCCGATAAAAATGATACCTCACTTGTGTGGGTAGGCCTACAGCCCGCGACAGGAAACGCCCCAAAGCGCAACGTGGACACATCCAAATTTTTGAAAGAAAACAGAGGTGTTTTTTGCGAAGTGCCTACCTGTAGATTTTGGCCTCTAGCTCAGCCAGCACCTAGGGAAACCTACCAAACCTGTGCATTTCTGAAAACTAGAGGCCTAGGGGAATCCAAGGAGGGGTGACTTGCGGGGCTCGGACCAGGTTCTGTTACCCAGAATCCTTTGCAAACCTCAAAATTTGACTAAAAAAACACATGTTCCTCACATTTCTGTGGCAGAAAGATCTGGAATCTGAGAGGAGCCACAAATTTCCTTCCACCCAGCGTTCACCCAAGTCTCCCGATAAAAATGATACCTCACTTGTGTGGGTAGGCCTTGCGCCCGCGACAGGAAACGCCCCAAAGCGCAACGTGGACACATCCAAATTTTTGAAAGAAAACAGAGGTGTTTTTTGCGAAGTGCCTACTTGTAGATTTTGGCCTCTAGCACAGCCGGCACCTAGGGAAACCTACCAAACCTGTGCATTTCTGAAAACTAGAGACCTAGGGGATTCCAAGGAGGGGTGACTTGCGGGGCTCGGACCAGGTTCTGTTACCCAGAATCCTTTGCAAACATCAAAATTTGGCTAAAAAAACACATGTTCCTCACATTTCTGTGGCAGAAAGTTCTGGAATCTGAGAGGAGCCACAAATTTCCTTCCACCCAGCGTTCCCCCAAGTCTCCCGATAAAAATGATACCTCACTTGTGTGGGTAGGCCTAGTGCCCGCGACAGGAAACGCCCCAAAGCGCAACGTGGACACATCCACACTTTTCAAAGAAAACAGAGGTGTTTTTTGCGAAGTGCCTACCTGTTGATTTTGGCCTCTAGCTCAGCCGGCACCCAGGGAAACCTACCAAACCTGTGCATTTCTGAAAACTAGAGACCTAGGGGAATCCAAGGAGGGGTGACTTGCGGGGCTCGGACCAGGTTCTGTTACCCAGAATCCTTTGCAAACCTCAAAATTTGGCTAAAAAAACACATGTTCCTCACATTTCTGTGGCAGAAAGTTCTGGAATCTGAGAGGAGCCACAAATTTCCTTCCACCCAGCGTTCCCCCAATTCTCCCGATAAAAATGATACCTCACTTGTGTGGGTAGGCCTAGCGCCCGCGACAGGAAACACCCCAAAGCGCAACGTGGACACATCCAAATTTTTGAAAGAAAACAAAGGTGTTTTTTGCGAAGTGCCTACCTGTAGATTTTGGCCTCTAGCTCAGCCGGCACCTAGGGAAACCTACAAAACCTGTGCATTTCTGAAAACTAGAGACCTAGGGGAATCCAAGTAGGGGTGACTTGCGGGGCTGGGACCAGGTTCTGTTACCCAGAATCCTTTGCAAATCTCAAAATTTGGATAAAAAAACACATGTTCCTCACATTTCTGTGGCAGAAAGTTCTGGAATCTGAGAGGAGCCACAAATTTCCTTCCACCCAGCGTTCCCCCAAGTCTCCCGATAAAAATGATACCTCACTTGTGTGGGTAGGCCTAGTGCCCGCGACAGGAAACGCCCCAAAGCGCAACGTGGACACATCCACACTTTTGAAAGAAAACAGAGGTGTTTTTTGCGAAGTGCCTACCTATTGATTTTGACCTCTTGCTCAGCCGGCACCCAGGGAAACCTACCAAACCTGTGCATTTCTGAAAACTAGAGACCTAGGGGAATCCAAGGAGGGGTGACTTGCGGGGCTCGGACCAGGTTCTGTTACCCAGAATCCTTTGCAAACATCAAAATTTGGCTAAATAAACACATGTTCCTCACATTTCTGTGGCAGAAAGTTCTGGAATCTGAGAGGAGCCACAAATTTCCTTCAACCCAGCGTTCCCCCAAGTCTCCCGATAAAAATGATACCTCACTTGTGTGGGTAGGCCTAGTGCCCGCGACAGGAAACGCCCCAAAGCACAACGTGGACACATCCACACTTTTGAAAGAAAACAGAGGTGTTTTTTGCGAAGTGCCTACCTGTTGATTTTGGCCTCTAGCTCAGCCGGCACCCAGGGAAACCTACCAAACCTGTGCATTTCTGAAAACTAGAGACCTAGGGGAATCCAAGGAGGGGTGACTTGCGGGGCTCGGACCAGGTTCTGTTACCCAGAATCCTTTGCAAATCTCAAAATTTGGATAAAAAAACACATGTTCCTCACATTTCTGTGGCAGAAAGTTCTGGAATCTGAGAGGAGCCACAAATTTCCTTCCACCCAGCGTTTCCCCAAGTCTCCCGATAAAAATGATACCTCACTTGTGTGGGTAGGCCTAGTGCCCGCGACAGGAAACGCCCCAAAGCGCAACGTGGACACATCCACACTTTTGAAAGAAAACAGAGGTGTTTTTTGCGAAGTGCCTACCTGTTGATTTTGGCCTCTTGCTCAGCCGGCACCCAGGGAAACCTACCAAACCTGTGCATTTCTGAAAACTAGAGACCTAGGGGAATCCAAGGAGGGGTGACTTGCGGGGCTCGGACCAGGTTCTGTTACCCAGAATCCTTTGCAAACATCAAAATTTGGCTAAAAAAACACATGTTCTTCACATTTCTGTGGCAGAAAGTTCTGGAATCTGAGAGGAGCCACAAATTTCCTTCCACCCAGCGTTCCCCCAAGTCTCCCGATAAAAATGATACCTCACTTGTGTGGGTAGGCCTAGCGCCCGCGACAGGAAACGCCCCAAAGCGCAACGTGGACACATCCAAATTTTTGAAAGAAAACAGAGGTGTTTTTTGCCAAGTGCCTACCTGTAGATTTTGGCCTCTAGCTCAGCCGGCACCTAGGGAAACCTCCCAAACCTGTGCATTTCTGAAAACTAGAGACCTAGGGGAATCCAGGGAGGTGTGACTTGCGGGGCTCGGACCAGGTTCTGTTACCCAGAATCCTTTGCAAACCTCAAAATTTGGCTAAAAAAACACATGTTCCTCACATTTCTGTGGCAGAAAGTTCTGGAATCTGAGAGGAGCCACAAATTTCCTTCCACCCAGCGTTCCCCCAAGTCTCCCGATAAAAATGATACCTCACTTGTGTGGGTAGGCCTAGCGCGCGCGACAGGAAATGCCCCAAAGCGCAACGTGGACACATCCAAATTTTTGAAAGAAAACAGGTGTTTTTTGTGAAGTGCCTACTTGTAGATTTTGGCCTCTAGCTCAGCCGGCACCTAGGGAAACCAACCAAACCTGTGCATTTCTGAAAACTAGAGACCTAAGGGAATCCAAGGAGGGGTGACTTGCGGGGCTCGGACCAGGTTCTGTTACCCAGAATCCTTTGCAAATCTCAAAATTTTGCTAAAAAAACACATGTTCCTCACATTTCTGTGGCAGAAAGTTCTGGAATCTGAGAGGAGCCACAAATTTCCTTCCACCCAGCGTTCTCCCAAGTCTCCCGATAAAAATGATACCTCACTTGTGTGGGTAGGCCTACAGCCCGCGACAGGAAACGCCCCAAAGCGCAACGTGGACACATCCAAATTTTTGAAAGAAAACAGAGGTGTTTTTTGCGAAGTGCCTACCTGTAGATTTTGGCCTCTAGCTCAGCCAGCACCTAGGGAAACCTACCAAACCTGTGCATTTCTGAAAACTAGAGGCCTAGGGGAATCCAAGGAGGGGTGACTTGCGGGGCTCGGACCAGGTTCTGTTACCCAGAATCCTTTGCAAACCTCAAAATTTGACTAAAAAAACACATGTTCCTCACATTTCTGTGGCAGAAAGATCTGGAATCTGAGAGGAGCCACAAATTTCCTTCCACCCAGCGTTCACCCAAGTCTCCCGATAAAAATGATACCTCACTTGTGTGGGTAGGCCTTGCGCCCGCGACAGGAAACGCCCCAAAGCGCAACGTGGACACATCCAAATTTTTGAAAGAAAACAGAGGTGTTTTTTGCGAAGTGCCTACTTGTAGATTTTGGCCTCTAGCACAGCCGGCACCTAGGGAAACCTACCAAACCTGTGCATTTCTGAAAACTAGAGACCTAGGGGATTCCAAGGAGGGGTGACTTGCGGGGCTCGGACCAGGTTCTGTTACCCAGAATCCTTTGCAAACATCAAAATTTGGCTAAAAAAACACATGTTCCTCACATTTCTGTGGCAGAAAGTTCTGGAATCTGAGAGGAGCCACAAATTTCCTTCCACCCAGCGTTCCCCCAAGTCTCCCGATAAAAATGATACCTCACTTGTGTGGGTAGGCCTAGTGCCCGCGACAGGAAACGCCCCAAAGCGCAACGTGGACACATCCACACTTTTCAAAGAAAACAGAGGTGTTTTTTGCGAAGTGCCTACCTGTTGATTTTGGCCTCTAGCTCAGCCGGCACCCAGGGAAACCTACCAAACCTGTGCATTTCTGAAAACTAGAGACCTAGGGGAATCCAAGGAGGGGTGACTTGCGGGGCTCGGACCAGGTTCTGTTACCCAGAATCCTTTGCAAACCTCAAAATTTGGCTAAAAAAACACATGTTCCTCACATTTCTGTGGCAGAAAGTTCTGGAATCTGAGAGGAGCCACAAATTTCCTTCCACCCAGCGTTCCCCCAATTCTCCCGATAAAAATGATACCTCACTTGTGTGGGTAGGCCTAGCGCCCGCGACAGGAAACACCCCAAAGCGCAACGTGGACACATCCAAATTTTTGAAAGAAAACAAAGGTGTTTTTTGCGAAGTGCCTACCTGTAGATTTTGGCCTCTAGCTCAGCCGGCACCTAGGGAAACCTACAAAACCTGTGCATTTCTGAAAACTAGAGACCTAGGGGAATCCAAGTAGGGGTGACTTGCGGGGCTGGGACCAGGTTCTGTTACCCAGAATCCTTTGCAAATCTCAAAATTTGGATAAAAAAACACATGTTCCTCACATTTCTGTGGCAGAAAGTTCTGGAATCTGAGAGGAGCCACAAATTTCCTTCCACCCAGCGTTCCCCCAAGTCTCCCGATAAAAATGATACCTCACTTGTGTGGGTAGGCCTAGTGCCCGCGACAGGAAACGCCCCAAAGCGCAACGTGGACACATCCACACTTTTGAAAGAAAACAGAGGTGTTTTTTGCGAAGTGCCTACCTATTGATTTTGACCTCTTGCTCAGCCGGCACCCAGGGAAACCTACCAAACCTGTGCATTTCTGAAAACTAGAGACCTAGGGGAATCCAAGGAGGGGTGACTTGCGGGGCTCGGACCAGGTTCTGTTACCCAGAATCCTTTGCAAACATCAAAATTTGGCTAAATAAACACATGTTCCTCACATTTCTGTGGCAGAAAGTTCTGGAATCTGAGAGGAGCCACAAATTTCCTTCAACCCAGCGTTCCCCCAAGTCTCCCGATAAAAATGATACCTCACTTGTGTGGGTAGGCCTAGTGCCCGCGACAGGAAACGCCCCAAAGCACAACGTGGACACATCCACACTTTTGAAAGAAAACAGAGGTGTTTTTTGCGAAGTGCCTACCTGTTGATTTTGGCCTCTAGCTCAGCCGGCACCCAGGGAAACCTACCAAACCTGTGCATTTCTGAAAACTAGAGACCTAGGGGAATCCAAGGAGGGGTGACTTGCGGGGCTCGGACCAGGTTCTGTTACCCAGAATCCTTTGCAAATCTCAAAATTTGGATAAAAAAACACATGTTCCTCACATTTCTGTGGCAGAAAGTTCTGGAATCTGAGAGGAGCCACAAATTTCCTTCCACCCAGCGTTTCCCCAAGTCTCCCGATAAAAATGATACCTCACTTGTGTGGGTAGGCCTAGTGCCCGCGACAGGAAACGCCCCAAAGCGCAACGTGGACACATCCACACTTTTGAAAGAAAACAGAGGTGTTTTTTGCGAAGTGCCTACCTGTTGATTTTGGCCTCTTGCTCAGCCGGCACCCAGGGAAACCTACCAAACCTGTGCATTTCTGAAAACTAGAGACCTAGGGGAATCCAAGGAGGGGTGACTTGCGGGGCTCGGACCAGGTTCTGTTACCCAGAATCCTTTGCAAACATCAAAATTTGGCTAAAAAAACACATGTTCTTCACATTTCTGTGGCAGAAAGTTCTGGAATCTGAGAGGAGCCACAAATTTCCTTCCACCCAGCGTTCCCCCAAGTCTCCCGATAAAAATGATACCTCACTTGTGTGGGTAGGCCTAGCGCCCGCGACAGGAAACGCCCCAAAGCGCAACGTGGACACATCCACATTTTTGAAAGAAAACAGAGGTGTTTTTTGCGAAGTGCCTACTTGTAGATTTTGGCCTCTAGCTCAGCCGGCACCCAGGGAAACCTACCAAACCTGTGCATTTCTGAAAACTAGAGACCTAGGGGAATCCAAGGAGGGGTGACTTGCGGGGCTCGGACCAGGTTCTGTTACCCAGAATCCTTTGCAAATCTCAAAATTTGGATAAAAAAACACATGTTCCTCACATTTCTGTGGCAGAAAGTTCTGGAATCTGAGAGGAGCCACAAATTTCCTTCCACCCAGCGTTCCCCCAAGTCTCCCGATAAAAATGATACCTCACTTGTGTGGGTAGGCCTACCGCCCGCGACAGGAAACGCCCCAAAGCGCAACGTGGACACATCCAAATTTTTGAAAGAAAACAGAGGTGTTTTTTGCGAAGTGCCTACCTGTAGATTTTGGCCTCTAGCTCAGCCAGCACCTAGGGAAACCTACCAAACCTGTGCATTTCTGAAAACTAGAGGCCTAGGGGAATCCAAGGAGGGGTGACTTGCGGGGCTCGGACCAGGTTCTGTTACCCAGAATCCTTTGCAAACCTCAAAATTTGGCTAAAAAAACACATGTTCTTCACATTTCTGTGGCAGAAAGTTCTGGAATCTGAGAGGAGCCACAAATTTCCTTCCACCCAGCGTTCCCCCAAGTCTCCCGATAAAAATGATACCTCACTTGTGTGGGTAGGCCTAGCGCCCGCGACAGGAAACGCCCCAAAGCGCAACGTGGACACATCCACATTTTTGAAAGAAAACAGAGGTGTTTTTTGCGAAGTGCCTACTTGTAGATTTTGGCCTCTAGCTCAGCCGGCACCTAGGGAAACTTACCAAACCTGTGCATTTCTGAAAACTAGAGACCTAGGGGAATCCAAGGAGGGGTGACTTGCGGGGCTCGGACCAGGTTCTGTTACCCAGAATCCTTTGCAAACCTCAAAATTTGGCTAAAAAAACAGATGTTACTCACATTTCTGTGGCAGAATGTTCTGGAATCTGAGAGGAGCCACAAATTTCTTTCCACCCAGCGTTCCCCCAAGTCTCCCGATAAAAATGATACCTCACTTGTGTGGGTAGGCCTAGCGCCCGCGACAGGAAACGCCCCAAAGCGCAACGTGGACACATCCAAATTTTTGAAAGAAAACAGAGGTGTTTTTTGCGAAGTGCCTACCTGTAGATTTTGGCCTCTAGCTCAGCCGGCACCTAGGGAAACCTCCCAAACCTGTGCATTTCTGAAAACTAGAGACCTAGGGGAATCCAGGGAGGTGTGACTTGCGGGGCTCGGACCAGGTTCTGTTACCCAGAATCCTTTGCAAACCTCAAAATTTGGCTAAAAAAACACATGTTCCTCACATTTCTGTGGCAGAAAGTTCTGGAATCTGAGAGGAGCCACAAATTTCCTTCCACCCAGCGTTCCCCCAAGTCTCCCGATAAAAATGATACCTCACTTGTGTGGGTAGGACTAGCGCGCGCGACAGGAAATGCCCCAAAGCGCAACGTGGACACATCCAAATTTTTGAAAGAAAACAGGTGTTTTTTGTGAAGTGCCTACTTGTAGATTTTGGCCTCTAGCTCAGCCGGCACCTAGGGAAACCAACCAAACCTGTGCATTTCTGAAAACTAGAGACCTAAGGGAATCCAAGGAGGGGTGACTTGCGGGGCTCGGACCAGGTTCTGTTACCCAGAATCCTTTGCAAATCTCAAAATTTTGCTAAAAAAACACATGTTCCTCACATTTCTGTGGCAGAAAGTTCTGGAATCTGAGAGGAGCCACAAATTTCCTTCCACCCAGCGTTCTCCCAAGTCTCCCGATAAAAATGATACCTCACTTGTGTGGGTAGGCCTACAGCCCGCGACAGGAAACGCCCCAAAGCGCAACGTGGACACATCCAAATTTTTGAAAGAAAACAGAGGTGTTTTTTGCGAAGTGCCTACCTGTAGATTTTGGCCTCTAGCTCAGCCAGCACCTAGGGAAACCTACCAAACCTGTGCATTTCTGAAAACTAGAGGCCTAGGGGAATCCAAGGAGGGGTGACTTGCGGGGCTCGGACCAGGTTCTGTTACCCAGAATCCTTTGCAAACCTCAAAATTTGACTAAAAAAACACATGTTCCTCACATTTCTGTGGCAGAAAGATCTGGAATCTGAGAGGAGCCACAAATTTCCTTCCACCCAGCGTTCACCCAAGTCTCCCGATAAAAATGATACCTCACTTGTGTGGGTAGGCCTTGCGCCCGCGACAGGAAACGCCCCAAAGCGCAACGTGGACACATCCAAATTTTTGAAAGAAAACAGAGGTGTTTTTTGCGAAGTGCCTACTTGTAGATTTTGGCCTCTAGCTCAGCCGGCACCTAGGGAAACCTACCAAACCTGTGCATTTCTGAAAACTAGAGACCTAGGGGATTCCAAGGAGGGGTGACTTGCGGGGCTCGGACCAGGTTCTGTTACCCAGAATCCTTTGCAAACATCAAAATTTGGCTAAAAAAACACATGTTCCTCACATTTCTGTGGCAGAAAGTTCTGGAATCTGAGAGGAGCCACAAATTTCCTTCCACCCAGCGTTCCCCCAAGTCTCCCGATAAAAATGATACCTCACTTGTGTGGGTAGGCCTAGTGCCCGCGACAGGAAACGCCCCAAAGCGCAACGTGGACACATCCACACTTTTCAAAGAAAACAGAGGTGTTTTTTGCGAAGTGCCTACCTGTTGATTTTGGCCTCTAGCTCAGCCGGCACCCAGGGAAACCTACCAAACCTGTGCATTTCTGAAAACTAGAGACCTAGGGGAATCCAAGGAGGGGTGACTTGCGGGGCTCGGACCAGGTTCTGTTACCCAGAATCCTTTGCAAACCTCAAAATTTGGCTAAAAAAACACATGTTCCTCACATTTCTGTGGCAGAAAGTTCTGGAATCTGAGAGGAGCCACAAATTTCCTTCCACCCAGCGTTCCCCCAATTCTCCCGATAAAAATGATACCTCACTTGTGTGGGTAGGCCTAGCGCCCGCGACAGGAAACACCCCAAAGCGCAACGTGGACACATCCAAATTTTTGAAAGAAAACAAAGGTGTTTTTTGCGAAGTGCCTACCTGTAGATTTTGGCCTCTAGCTCAGCCGGCACCTAGGGAAACCTACAAAACCTGTGCATTTCTGAAAACTAGAGACCTAGGGGAATCCAAGTAGGGGTGACTTGCGGGGCTGGGACCAGGTTCTGTTACCCAGAATCCTTTGCAAATCTCAAAATTTGGATAAAAAAACACATGTTCCTCACATTTCTGTGGCAGAAAGTTCTGGAATCTGAGAGGAGCCACAAATTTCCTTCCACCCAGCGTTCCCCCAAGTCTCCCGATAAAAATGATACCTCACTTGTGTGGGTAGGCCTAGTGCCCGCGACAGGAAACGCCCCAAAGCGCAACGTGGACACATCCACACTTTTGAAAGAAAACAGAGGTGTTTTTTGCGAAGTGCCTACCTATTGATTTTGACCTCTTGCTCAGCCGGCACCCAGGGAAACCTACCAAACCTGTGCATTTCTGAAAACTAGAGACCTAGGGGAATCCAAGGAGGGGTGACTTGCGGGGCTCGGACCAGGTTCTGTTACCCAGAATCCTTTGCAAACATCAAAATTTGGCTAAATAAACACATGTTCCTCACATTTCTGTGGCAGAAAGTTCTGGAATCTGAGAGGAGCCACAAATTTCCTTCAACCCAGCGTTCCCCCAAGTCTCCCGATAAAAATGATACCTCACTTGTGTGGGTAGGCCTAGTGCCCGCGACAGGAAACGCCCCAAAGCACAACGTGGACACATCCACACTTTTGAAAGAAAACAGAGGTGTTTTTTGCGAAGTGCCTACCTGTTGATTTTGGCCTCTAGCTCAGCCGGCACCCAGGGAAACCTACCAAACCTGTGCATTTCTGAAAACTAGAGACCTAGGGGAATCCAAGGAGGGGTGACTTGCGGGGCTCGGACCAGGTTCTGTTACCCAGAATCCTTTGCAAATCTCAAAATTTGGATAAAAAAACACATGTTCCTCACATTTCTGTGGCAGAAAGTTCTGGAATCTGAGAGGAGCCACAAATTTCCTTCCACCCAGCGTTTCCCCAAGTCTCCCGATAAAAATGATACCTCACTTGTGTGGGTAGGCCTAGTGCCCGCGACAGGAAACGCCCCAAAGCGCAACGTGGACACATCCACACTTTTGAAAGAAAACAGAGGTGTTTTTTGCGAAGTGCCTACCTGTTGATTTTGGCCTCTTGCTCAGCCGGCACCCAGGGAAACCTACCAAACCTGTGCATTTCTGAAAACTAGAGACCTAGGGGAATCCAAGGAGGGGTGACTTGCGGGGCTCGGACCAGGTTCTGTTACCCAGAATCCTTTGCAAACATCAAAATTTGGCTAAAAAAACACATGTTCCTCACATTTCTGTGGCAGAAAGTTCTGGAATCTGAGAGGAGCCACAAATTTCCTTCAACCCAGCGTTCCCCCAAGTCTCCCGATAAAAATGATACCTCACTTGTGTGGGTAGGCCTAGTGCCCGCGACAGGAAACGCCCCAAAGCACAACGTGGACACATCCACACTTTTGAAAGAAAACAGAGGTGTTTTTTGCGAAGTACCTACCTGTTGATCTTGGCCTCTAGCTCAGCCGGCACCCAGGGAAACCTACCAAACCTGTGCATTTCTGAAAACTAGAGACCTAGGGGAATCCAAGGAGGGGTGACTTGCGGGGCTCGGACCAGGTTCTGTTACCCAGAATCCTTTGCAAATCTCAAAATTTGGATAAAAAAACACATGTTCCTCACATTTCTGTGGCAGAAAGTTATGGAATCTGAGAGGAGCCACAAATTTCCTTCCACCCAGCGTTCCCCCAAGTCTCCCGATAAAAATGATACCTCACTTGTGTGGGTAGGCCTACCGCCCGCGACAGGAAACGCCCCAAAGCGCAACGTGGACACATCCACACTTTTGAAAGAAAACAGAGGTGTTTTTTGCGAAGTGCCTACCTGTTGATTTTGGCTTCTAGCTCAGCCGGCACCCAGGGAAACCTACCAAACCTGTGCATTTCTGAAAACTAGAGACCTAGGGGAATCCAAGGAGGGGTGACTTGCGGGGCTCGGACCAGGTTCTGTTACCCAGAATCCTTTGCAAATCTCAAAATTTGGATAAAAAAACACATGTTCCTCACATTTCTGTGGCAGAAAGTTCTGGAATCTGAGAGGAGCCACAAATTTCCTTCCACCCAGCGTTCCCCCAAGTCTCCCGATAAAAATGATACCTCACTTGTGTGGGTAGGCCTAGCGCCCGCGACAGGAAACGCCCCAAAGCGCAACGTGGACACATCCAAATTTTTGAAAGAAAACAGAGGTGTTTTTTGCGAAGTGCCTACCTGTAGATTTTGGCCTCTAGCTCAGCCGGCACCTAGGGAAACCTACCAAACCTGTGCATTTCTGAAAACTAGAGACCTAGGGGAATCCAAGGAGGGGTGACTTGCGGGGCTCGGACCAGGTTCTGTTACCCAGAATCCTTTGCAAACCTCAAAATTTGGCTAAAAAAACAGATGTTCCTCACATTTCTGTGGCAGAAAGTTCTGGAATCTGAGAGGAGCCACAAATTTCCTTCCACCCAGCGTTCGTCTCCCGATAAAAATGATACCTCACTTGTGTGGGTAGGCCTAGCGCCCGCAACAGGAAACGCCCCAAAGCGCAACGTGGACACATCCAAATTTTTGAAAGAAAACAGGGGTGTTTTTTGCGAAGTGCCTACCTGTAGATTTTGGCCTCTAGCTCAGCCGGCACCTAGGGAAACCTACAAAACCTGTGCATTTCTGACAACTAGAGACCTAGGGGAATCCAAGGAGGGGTGACTTGCGGGGCTCAGACCAGGTTCTGTTACCCAGAATCCTTTGCAAACCTCAAAATATGGGTAAAAAAACACATTTTCCTCATATTTCTTTGACAGAAAGTTCTGGAATCTGAGAGGAGCCACAAATGTCCTTCCACCCAGCGTTCCCCTAAGTCTCCCCGATAAAAATGATACCTCACTTGTGTGGGTAGGCCTAGCGCCCTCGTCAGGAAACGCCCCAAAGCGCAACGTGGACACCTCACATTTTTTAAAAGAAAACAGTGCCTACCTGTGGATTTTGGCCTGTAGCTCAGCCGGCACCTAGGGAAACCTACCAACCCTGTGCATTTTTTAATACTAGAGACCTAGAGGAATCCAAGATGGGGTGACTTGTGGGGCTCTGACCAGGTTCTGTTACCCAGAATCTTTGCAAACCTCAAAATTTGGCTAAAAAAACACATGTTCCTCACATTTCTGTGGCAGAAAATTCTGGAATCTGAGAGGAGCCACAAATTTCCTTCCACCCAGCGTTCCCTTAAGTCTCTCGATAAAAATGGTACCTCACTTCTGTGGGTAGGCCTAGCGCCCACGAAAGGAAATGGCCCAAAACACAACGTGGACACAACATATTTTTTCACAGAAAACAGAGGTGTTTTTTGCAAAGTGCCTACTTGTGGAGTTTCGCCTCTGGCTCAGCCGGCCCCAGGGGGGGGGGCAGAAATGCCCTAAAATAAATTCCCCCCCCAGGGAGCGACCCTTGCCTAAGGGGTCGCTCCTCTTGTGTGAAATTCACGCAAAGAAAAAACTCCCTGTTGTCTAGTGGTTTCTGGCCTCATCAAAATAGGCCAATCTGCCCCCAAGGGGGGGCAGAAATGGCCTAAATATAATTTTCCCCCAAGGGGAGCGACCCTTGCCTAAGGGGTCGCTCCCTTATGACAATTTCAGAAAAAAGAAAAAAAAATCTCTGGTGTCTAGTGGGGTTTCAAAAGCCGGATTGCAAGCAATCTGGCTTTTGAAACCCTTGGAGAGACTTCAAAATACATTTCCTTCCCTTTGAAGCCCCTCCGGGCCTCCCCCACGTGATTGAAAGAGAAATGCTTAGCATTTCTCTTTCAATCGCGCTGGAAGCTCTGCTTCCAGCGCGATGGGGGAGGCCCCTGTGACTAATCAGCGCGCGCTCGTGCGCTGACGTCACAGGGGGGCGGGGGGGCGGGGGTGGAAGGGGAAGGTCTTCCCCTTCCATCCCTGCCTTGGGGGCGGAGGGGGGTGCACGGGGGGCACGCTAGCGCTCCCCCAAGTTCCCCTGTGCCTTGGACAAGATGATCTCGTCCAAGGCACAGTGGAACTGTAGCCTTGGACGAGATCATCTCATCCAAGGCACAGAACAGGTTAAATGTACAAAACCATAGAAATTAACCAGTTATAGTCAGAGTTACCTCAAGTAGCTATAACTTGCGCCTTAAGGTAACTATAACTCGCGCCCTCGCCATGCACTCCACAAATTACGGCACTCATGACATCTTTGATAACATCATTAAAAAAGTCACTCTAACAATTGCTGTAACATTATTGATCACATACCTGTGCATGGCGGGGCACAAGTTTTAGTTACCTTAGGGCACGAGTTATAGTTACTTGAGGTAACTCTAACTATCTAACTATAACTGGTGAATTTCTATGGTTTTGTACATTTATCATGTGAGCCTAACTATAACGTCCCTATAACCTTTGGTTTTTTAAGTGAAAAAAAAACACTTATATATATATATATATATATATATGTATGTATATATGCTAAATGGATTCCCCGGATCCATTTTTGCAAGAAAACTCCTTATACTTCAGTGATTCAGGATTAAAATCTAATTTCAATAAAACTGAGATTTTACCCCTGAATACCTATTGCTAGCAACATATGTTTGAAAACACGATCTTTACATGGTGTCCCTTCAAGCTTAAATACCTTCGTATTTTGTACTCTCTAACTATTTTAGAAACTCTTCTGGGCTCATTACGAGTTTGGCTGTCAGACAAGTATATGACTAAACTCACGGGATTGAGGTGGCCATCAACCCATCTGCCTAACCCCCCCACCGTACTATGATGTTCCCGCCGCTCAGCCCAGTGGGAACAGTGCTACGGTACGGTATTGGCCTTGGTTCCCTGAGGCCAATACCATAGGACAACAGCACCCTCGGAATGTGCACTGTCTGTAAAGCAGACAGTGTACATTACAAGGGTGCTGGGCAGAGGAGCCCCTCCACTCCCCATGCCCCATCATGGAAAGGCTGGCAGAAGCAGGAGTCGTGATAAGCACAGCAGCACTGAGTTCAGCGCTGCCATGGCTGACCACAAGTCTGATCACCATCAGCCCACCGTGAACCATGTTCCTGGTGGTCCTCTGGCAGTCTGACCACCAGGGTCATAATGTGGTGGTTAGACCACCTGGAATGCGGCGGTCCAACTGCAACCGGGAGCCTGAAGGTCCCTGGACCGCCAGACTCATAATAAGGCCCTTTGTCATAATTTTGTCATGATAAAATCCAAAAAACAATTATTATCGTCAACCTGGTCTCTGCTATATTTATCATAGTGGTGAGGGCTTGACACCAATAAAATGATGATTGTACCTCACATCCGATATACTATTTCCATGTTACCATTTAAAGTTCCTAACAACTATTTTAAACAATTGACTCTGTTTGTACAAAATTTCTATGAAATAATAGAATTCCCCATATTGCTCTAAACCCAAATGCCCAAAAGTTGAAGGGGGGGTTGGACTTCCTGATTCTAAACTATATCATTTCTGTTTTTGATCAGACAGTCCTGTCCTTTGATTAATGATTCCCAGGGTATATTAAAACCTATGTGGATTATTTTTGAATGGTATTAAATTAATGATTTTTCATACAAAGGTATTATTTATATTTCAGACTGTACCTTAATATCTAAGAATCCCATTTTAAAATACTCACATTTTCTCTTAACTAGGATATTTCCAATATTGTTTTGTATACTCCTCTGTTTGGCATAATACCTTTTTAAATTACATAATCAATGGTACTATTTTAAACACTAGAAGGAAAAAGGTATTACTTACACAGAAGAATTTGTGAAGAATAATAACATTGGAAAGTCTACTTACATACAAACCCAATATAATTTACTTAACTCATTTGTAGTGGTGCAAACATTTATTTTCTCTTCTATTCAATCTGTTTTCTCTAAGTTCTATATAATGTCTGATTCATTATTACCAGTACCAACTGTTTCCCCTGATAATGTTTTACATGGTACCATTCCTAAAACTTGGCTAATTTATAGGACTCTACATGCTCCACCTTGCAGTAGAACAAAAAGTCCTTTCAAATTGTTATGGAAAAATTATTTATTTGTCTCATTCTCTCCCACATTTTGGGACAAACTGTGGCTTAACATATTCACAACCCTTGAGGCCGCTCGCATTATACAGTCACTATTTTTTCTATACTGTAGAGCTATTGTCACTCCAGAAAATGTTGCTAGATTTAAATCCTCTATATCCCATCTTTTTTGGTATTATTCTAAATATAACGGCTCTTAAATACACATGTTATACGATTGCTGCCATGCTGAAGCTTTCTGGAGTTTAGTGTGGCCCAAATGTTCACAAAATTTCCATGTTTGTTACAGAAAGTTTTTCTCGGTTCACTAGCACCTGTTAGTAATCACTGATCCACTATGCCTCTATTATCAGATCTTCTCATTGCGCATTTTTTTAAAGTTATTCTTGTTGGAAAGGTGTTTCTAACGTGTTTATACTTACATGATGGAGTTTAGTTTGTAATGAACATAGACTACAGACTTTATCCGCCTCTACCATTCATCAAAAAGTTACGTCTGAATTATATTGGCTACCCTTTACTACTGTTCTTTCAATGCACTCATCACTTTCCTAGATTATTTTCTGCTTGCTCTTGTCGTTCCTCCTTCCCTTCTCCCTTCTCTTATATTCTTTCTTTATTTCGTTTTACTATATTTTCCTCTTTTTGAATTAAAAAATATAGTTACAGTTGTCTATGCTTCTCTTATGTTTGCTATTGGCTTAATAAGCATCTCATTAGACTGCTGTTAATTCTTATTTATTGCAATTGCCTTCTGTCCTCAATAAAAAGTTATTTAAAAAAATGGAAAAGTGAAGGGAGGGACATGCAAATACAAAAAAGCTCTTACACAGTGAGTCCAATGTTATTATCAAACTACACTTCTAAAGTTATTACAAACAAAAATAGTCCAAAATAGTAGTAAATGTACTTCCTCTCAGCTTTGTAGTAAGTCTAGCACCACACATGGAAAATCACAGTTACTGCAACTCATTCCTGTAGAAAATATTTCAGACATGGATTTAATATGTCAATCCTTGGGAAATATATGTATATATATACACACACACTAGTAGTAAACACTGAGCTTATGTCACGTTCTTCTCCCCAGTAGGATGACGTGCACTCCATTAGACAGCAACCACGGAAACACCCAAAAAACGGTCCTCATATATAAATATAGATATATACATATTACTTTTAACTTTTATTTTAATTTTTAATTAAATTTACTACATTTTAATTAAATATTCTGATGCTAATTCAAATATTTTCATGATTTAATAGATATTTAATTTCATACATTAATCTGCTGGATCATTTTGTCTTATTAGTTCTACTGTAATACTAATTATTTTAAAATACGTTTATTTGCATTTTACATTAAAAGATTTGTACAAGTTCAATGAACTTATTATATTTCCCTAGGCTGAGATCTCTGCTATTGTGTGAAAACTTACAAGTAGTCACTTTAAACTCAGAAATTCTGTCTTGGATGTCTCCAATCTCTGGTTTCATGGGGTGACTTACATGTGAATCTACATTCGGAAACGGTGAATAGCGAAAAAGTGTAAACTTTCATCTACGTGCAAAAGTAAATTTAAACATACTTAAATCAACACTTGCAAATTTACCTTTGTGCTAGGCCTCAAACACTTCACATATCTGACAATTAAATATTTTCATCTAATGCCCAACAGTAATCTTAATCATCTAAAATATACTTGAATTGATCACATTCTCATGTCGTTTAACATAGGTCCTCAATAAGTATTATTAGTAAGGTTTCCAGGTGCAGCAAAGAACTTGAGATTTTGCTACCTCAAAATGTCACAACCAGGATAAGGAATGTTTTATGTATGTGGGCTAGAAACAGTGGATACCTCTGGATTTAACATAGAGATCGCTAAAGGATTAACCACTAAACTGTATTCAGGAGAACATACAATGAGTTTAAAAATAAATGACATCAGAATTAGAACGTATTGAATATTTCACATGCAATATAAATAACAGTGGAAAAGGAGAAATAGGATGGAGACTAAATGAGAATAAGCAAAAAGTGGAAAATATCAGAACACCATTATTCAAGGTTTGAAAACCAATACAGAACAATAGGCACTTACTTACAGACATACTCACATTAGACACACATTTACCATGTAAAAAGCACAGAAAATGATGAAGTTATCAAACGATATGATCAAAGGGAATCTCATAAAAGATCATTGATTTTCTCGATAGACGAAAGTATATCACTACACACTCTAACCACATGATGGCACCACAGCCCAAGAGAAATGTCAGAACAACTGGGCACACGATTCAACGTGCATTAATTAATATGATGGCAAAGAACAAAGGTAAAAAAAAATTCGAAAATTAAACAGACACATGTGCCAATGTATTTAATTAGAACGAATTGCATGATTCATGCGGAATCACGACTAAATGTGCGCATAAAATTACAAGTGTCAGAAAGCCATGCGCTACTGACGCCAAAGACGATCCTGAAACGAAATTCAAAAGCAGCCCATTTCCAATAGGAAACATATAAAGATGATAAAACGGACTGTATGATCCCTGAGAAATACTGAGATGAATGATTTGCTAAAAGCTGACACGCGATAGAAAAAAAAAGCATAAGCTTATGACAGTGAAAGATAGCAAGTTGAAAATTGTACGTAATTGTCAATGAGCACAATACAAAATGCAATTGGATATGAGAAGCGTTTCATCTTCAAAAATACCAGCATTTCTTTGAAATAAATAAGCCTCAAACATCACATTCACTTTGTTGTAAAACGAATAAAATGAAAACGAAGTTGTAAAACCTGGTTGTCATTGCGTTCCCGTGGTATTAGATCTTTATACATTTTTGTGATGTGTTTTTGTGGATAGATAGACAGACAGGCAGATAGATAGAGTGAGGAACGGCAAGATAGATAGATAGACTGATTGATTAATTGTGTTGACGAAGTAATTCAAGACACTACGGCCCACATTTTTACATTTTAGCACCGCATTTGCGTCATTTTTTTACGCAAAAGCGGCGCTAAGAAAGTATAAATCTGGGCCTACATCTGTGGACAATTTTCTACTTATGCCCAGATTTATACTTTTTTAGCGCTGCATTTGCATCATTTTGTGACGCAAAAGCGGCACAAACTTACGAAATACAATTATATTTTGCAAGTTTGCGCCGCTTTTGTGTAAAAAAAAATTACGCACATGCAGCGCTAAAAAAGTATAAATATGGGCCTTAATTCGGATTATGGTTTTAAAGACTTCACAAGACCTCCAAGTCAAGAGGTTGACGGGTATACATTTAGGCCCATATTTATACTTTTTGACGCTAAACTGCGCTAACGCAGTTTAGCGTAAAAAAATTTAGCGACGTCTAACGCCATTCTGAAGCGCCATGCGGGCGCCGTATTTATGGAATGGCGTTAGCCGGCGCTAGCAGACCGGCGCTGCCTGGTGTGCGTGGAAAAAACCCACGTAGACCAGGCACCGCCGGCGTAGGGGGAAAATGGCGTTAGGGCGTCTTAAAATGGGGCAAGTCAGGTTGAGGCAAAAAAATCGCCTCAACCCGATTTGCGCCATTATTTTCGACGCCCAGACGCCATTTAAATGACTCCTGTCTTAGTAAAGACAGGAGTCATGCCCCCTTGCCCAATGGCCATGCCCAGGGGACTTATGTCCCCTGGGCATGGTCATTGGGCATAGTGGCATGTAGGGGGGCACAAATAAGGCCCCCCTATGCCACCAAAAAAAATAAAAAAAATAAAAAATTATACTTACCTGAACTTACCTGAATGTCCCTGGGATGGGTCCCTCCATCATTGGGTGTCCTCCTGGGGTGGGCAAGGGTGGCAGGGGGGGTCCCTGGGGGCATGGGAGGGCACCTGTGGGCTCATTTTGAGCCCACAGGCCCCTTAACGCCTACCCTGACCCAGGCGTTAAATAGTGGCGCAAATGCCGGGTTTTTTGACCCACCACCTCCCGGGCGTGATTTTTGCCCGGGAGTATAAATACGACGCATTTGCGTCGCCGTCATTTTTTTAGACGGGAACGCCTTCCTTGCATCTCATTAACGCAAGGAAGGCGTTCACGCAAAAAAATGACGCTATTTGCCCATACTTTGGCGCTAGACGCGTCTAACGCCAAAGTATAAATATGGCGTTAGTTTTGCGCCGAATTTGCGTCGAAAAAAACGACCCTAATTCGGCGCAAACGGAGTATAAATACGGGCCTTACTACGGAGGTTGTATGGACAAATCTGAGTAGTTTAGGGAAATACACTACAGACGTTCCTCAGATGGGCACAATGGCGTAAACCTCATGCTTACAACACAACTGTGAGATAAACCACGACTAAATGGGACACTCCTTAATTTTATATTGTTCTACAGTATGTACTGTCTCAAAACCTTCAGGGAAGGCTCTGAAAATAAACATCCACACCTTATAAATGTGCCTGCCACCTAGAATTTGTCCATAGCACTGAACTGAAAATATTTAACACGGGCACGTGGCCAGATATCAACAGGTGGCTAGTATATTTTCTATAGGAGCTTAGATTCAGCACAGATTTGTCTGGTACAAGCTTTGGTTTTAAGCCACAACCTACTTGTGAACATACCTCTGTAGCTTATTTCAGATGCGCTCAGCCTTCACCTTGTTTAATATTGAGTCCTGCTTCCATCGCATACTTTTGGTGATTTCTAAATGGTCAGCTCTGCCAAGTAACGCGCATCAGGCGTTTTAATGTGGTGGTCCACATCACCTCATTAAAATGCATTAATCACACATTTTTAGTACCATAATCACTGGCGTGCTGTGAGTGGTGAAAAAGGATGGCAGGGACTGTCAAAGCTGCATTTAATTTTAACAGCGAGGCATCCGAGTGCTGAATAAGTGGCAGCTGTACTGTGGCAGGGATGTCAGTGCAGCTCTCAAGATAAGACAGGAGCATCGTAAGCTCTGGAATCAGTCCCTGTGATTTACCTGCTCTGAGTCACGCCCACGCCGGTCTCCCCAGAGTGGCTGTCCAGTTGTATATGCCAGGATTCTAGGGATTATAATGAAGGGGAGATGAAGGGGCCCGATGATCTGATCTCTCAAGATCACAGGCATCGACAGTACAGCGGGCTTCCGAAGGAGGTGTGTTTACACCCTGCCACGCTGTCTCCTCTGTTGGTGTAAGTCTGTCTCACTGTAAAGACAGTGCTGCAAGGTAACTACTGGCCACAAGTCAGGTCTGCATTCAATTATTTTAAGACATAAAATGCATACGAGGGTCCAGTGTTGCTCTTAAGGATGCAGCGTGCACTGTCTGTAACTCTGAATTGCCCAGAGAGCATACTGTGTCACATGAGATGGGCATCTGTTGTGTTAGAAAGTTATTGATGAGATATCACTAGGTATTACATCTAAGGTGCCGTGCAGGCCGGGGATCACTTCAATCAAGCTGGCCTCTATGTTTCTCTTTAGCGTGTAGTTTTGCAGCACTTTATGACTGGTCAGGGTGATATAAGAATGAAACACACTCACTGCAGAGTTTGGTTGGTTTATTGGTGACCTCAATCAGTCACTGAGGTGGCGGGCAGCAACTTTGTTTTTCTTTGCAGTGTCCGCCACTGCCAGAGCAGACAAGGGGCACCGAGACTTCGTCCACGCCCAGACCCTCAGTGCTGCTGGGCCTGTTGAGCAGGTCACACTCTAAGACAGCAGCAGATCCATGTCTAACAGCAATTGTCCAGTGACCTGCTGCTCTCTACAGACTAGTAAATGTCACTAGTACCTTCTCCAATCCTTATTTAATTTGCTTTTGGTGGGTCATGATCATAGGGTAAATTGGGCACTAGCTGCTCTTCTGGTGCTTTGCAGCAGTTTTAAGATCTGCTTAGGCTTTCTCGTTTCTCAAATAGGTGTAATTTTTTATATTTATGTGCTTCCCTCATCTTCATTGCTTGATTTTGCTCACGGGAAAGGGCCATTCATAGTTGTTGAATGTCACTCATAATTACACTGAAATTATGAAAATGTCACACATAAGCAATCTGAAACCTTGGCAGCTATGAACGATGCACCATATAACATTCAACAAGCCTAATACCACCTCTAAGGCTCATGTTATTTCCATGCAATTGACCCCGATGTGAAGACTTGGTAACTCTATATGTCTATGGTGTTATCTTTGATGTCAGTGATGTCATCAATGAGGTCATCATTGAAATCACCAATGATGTCATTTAATATGCCATGAATGATGTAATATGTGAGGTGATGGACCCGGCCTTTTTTGCAGGGTCTCCCCCAAATTTTTGCCTTCTGTTGCTGAACCTGTTTATGTTGGCATTAGGACTCTGTGCACTTTTTCCCACTGGATGGCAGCAGCTGAACTACTCCTAAGATGAAAGATGAAATCCTGCAGTTTTGGGCTCTTTGCCACTGCAAAAATATCTGTTTGTGTGAGATTTTGCCACCTGTGAGGACTGCCAAAGTGAAGCCCCTGTAAACCTAGCTCTTTATGGTACAGCAATCGCCAGCTACAACTGGAAATGTGAGGTCTGCACTCTGTGCTACAGCACATCTCCAGCAACGACCGTCCACAATGCCCAACTGGCTTTTCGCACTACAGAGATGACAGCTCTCACTGGCTGGCTGGCCGGCCTGCTCTTCCCGTTACAGCGATCACCATCAGCAATGCTCTCCCTTCTCCTCACTAGCCTGGTCCCTGTTTGTGGCTCAGGCCCCATTGGGGTCAACCTGAACTTGTGACTTTCCACCAGTGTAGCACAACCAGATGACTGTACGTGTGCTTTTAGGCCCTGTATCTAGCTAAAATTTTAAAATTGCATATCTCCAGTTCAACTGATTGGATTTTCGTTGTTCATGTATCATTTAATTAATTAAAATGTACACAGTTTTCCTCATTGATTAGAGATTTTTCTTGTGTTGTGTTTTCACTTTATTACTGTTTTTGAGATGCATAAATAATTTACACATTGCCTCTAAGTTAAGCCTGACTACTTTTTATGCCCAGCTACCAGAGGGTTAAAAACAGGCTAAGTTAGTGACTTTAGTGGGTCACCATGATAAGGTTGGTGCTTGAGTAGGGCTTCCACTCGCCTCAGCCAATAACCCAATTTCCTACATTGGTGTTCAGCGGCCGGATCCAGTGCTTATATTTGTGAGTGTTATTCAGTGATATGTGTAACACTAAATAATCTGGCATCAGATTCAAACTCTTTTTAAATTCTTCTTTATATTTGATTTGGTCATGTTTTCCTTTTCCTAAATTTGAGTCTTCCCTCTCATTATTTTTGTTACAATAGAGTTGGAGCTGAGCAACATTGGCAACCTCAGTCAGGTAGAGCTGCAAAGGCCCAGCAAGGGGAGAGGGCTGAATGTAGGTAAGAAAGCCACCAAGTGGACCTGCAGATGGCCCTCAAAGCCTTTGAGGAGGTCAGAAGGATGCAGGCCACAGCAGAGGATCAAGAAGAGAATGACCCTTAGAATGGTGAGGTGAACTAGGAGAATGAAGAAGAGGGGCAACATTGTCTTGCCACAGTCTCTTAGCTGCAGCATGAAGAGGAGGAGGGCCACTTGCCCACAGGAGTGAGATCCCCTGCCAAGTAAGGGAGCAGCGTGTTCTCCCACAACCTGTCCTTCAAGGAGCTGGAGGACAGGAGCGCTGAGAGAGATTTTCATCTGCAGCCAAGTTGAAATTGGGGGCAGCCAGGGAGGAGGCTACTGCAAACAGAGCCTTGAAGGAGAATAAACTATTACTGGCTCTTAAAGTGAGTCTGAAGAAGCTGGACCTGAAAGCCAAACACACAGAATCCAGCAGTATTGGTAACAGCTTTAATCTAGTGTTCAATTGGTAACATGAGGATACACATTCCTCAGGATCTGGTGCCTAACTATGTGTGTGATATCATCGCCAAATGTTTCAAGGCCTATGAGGTTGCCCAATAGAAGCACATGGTCCCTGAGGAGGATTGGGGAGCAAGTCTCTGGTGGCACATTCCCAATGGAGGGCACAATTTACTATTGTCCCTGGGGAAGGGGGACAGGATGAGGTAGCCCTTCATGAAGGAAGCATTTATCAGGAACTATGGCCTCGTCCTTGAGAAGTATAAGCTGAAAATCAGGGACAGCCAGAAGCAGCGCCACCAGTCCTGGGTGGATTATGTGGATTGCTTCTGCAGGGTACTAGATAGATGGATGTAGAGCAGTGATGTTAGTGATTACAATGGGAGGTATAATTTGGTTGCCAGAGAGCATATATTCTGTGTGAGAAATTGGGGAGTTGGTTGACTGGGGTGTTAACCATGGCAAAGCAACAGCCACAACCCCACTCAGGGTGAACCACAAAATGTCACAAAATTAACCTGTGCTTAGCTCTTGGTTGCTTGGCTCAAAAAGAAGCCAGGATTATCTTAAAGATAATGGGTTAATAATTTGTGCAGCACACAAACATCAAAAAGTGAAAACACAGCATAATAAAAATTGCACACCATTTCAGAATAAATAGTACTGAATTATCTGATAATAAAATGACAAAAATCCAATGAATAGATTTATAGTTATGATTTTGTAAAGTTTTTGTTACAAATTATCATCTAAAAGATCAAAGTGCCAACCATGGAAATCTAGTCATGAGAAACTGGGTTTAAAGTCATGGCAATGGAGTGTGGGTCAGATAGAAAAAGTGGATTGGGCCCAGTAGGCTCTTACATTCAGACTTTAAAGCATTTTCAAGAAAAATATTCTGAGAAGGTAAAGTTCAATGGGGCAAGGCCGCAGGCAATGTACAAGGAACAACCTTTTTTGTCAGGGAGCCACTGGATGAAGCTTCTGTGAAGATTCCAATGTTCACACTTAGGGCCTGATTTGGAGTTTGACAAACATGATGGATATCCATCGGCTATTATGGGATCGTAATATGGTGGACAGGATATCTGTCACATTGATGACGGAGTAACTCCTGCCACCAAACTCGAAACCAGGCCCCAACTCACTTTTATGGAACTTGAAAATATTCAGTGAGTCGAGGTAGGAAGCTGTAGCAGATGAGAGCTCAAAGAAGCCAGATACCACTTTGTCTCTCTCTGCTGCGGAGAACAACATAGTGGGAGCTACCACAAATTCAAACCAACTGGAGATCCATCTCAGGCAGATCAGTAAGCAGGTTAATCTTTGTCTTCCCTCTGTTCTAAGAGCAGTTTTTAGCCAAGAAATTTCCAAGTCCCAAGTTTTGGATTTTGGCACATTTAGCACCACTACCAAGGGTCCAGGACTAGAGGGTACTCACTGAGGCTGGGTCATGGTGTGGGTACAAGATGGTGGGAGCTTGTTCTATCTATGTGGGTCTGAACAGGAGGCCAGTAAACTAGCCTTTGGAATAACTTTGGTTGTCCTGGGTTCAAGTGAAGAAGCAGTCTTCCCAGGTACAGCTAAGCAACCTTGTCAGTTACCCAGCAGGCTACAGCAGCAGACAGTCCTCTGAGAGTGCTTCAGCAGATCCAGAAAGTGAGCTGTAGAGTTGATATAAGGCCCAATTTATATACCTGGTGCCTTCTTTGACGTGTGTGGCATTTCTAGGTGTTTCTTCTTGAAGTGCTTGGAATTTCCTGACTCCCCTGCCCTGGCTCAAAAAATGGCTGCAGAGACATTGTAGTGGTGAAAATCCCTTTGTGTGAAGTCAAAACACAGCCTATTCCTTTGCAAGTGGGGTTATGCCCAGCTCTGCCCCCCAGTCTGCCAGCAGATGGCCCATTCAGGCACACATCATCCTTCCATTGTGTGACTTTCTGGGAGGAACTCGCAAAGTGTAACTGCCAGCTACACCCAGTCATGTGACCCATGGGAGGCTGCAGGCACTAAATAGCAGAGGGCCGGAAAATGCAACTTTCCAAAAGTGGCATTTTCAAAATTGTAAATTAAATACAATTTTACCATTAAAAAGGATTTTTAATTACAGTTTCATAGATACAAAACATGAAATATTTATCTATATCTATGCAAACGTTAGCACTTATTAAATGTAATGGGCGAACCCAATGTTATTCTATTGAACAAGTAGGCCTCACAGTAGTGGAAAATGAAGTTAGGAGTTTTTTACTTCCAGGACATGTAAAACTTATAAATACATACCCAACCTTTCAATTACACTGTACCCTGCCCCATGGGCTAACTTGTGCCTACCTTAGGGGTGACATAATTAATAAAAGCGAAGTTTAAGGCTTGCCAAAGGGGTTATATTGCCAAGTCGAATTTGCAGTTTAAAACTGCAATCAGGCTTAAATGGCAGACCTCAGACATGTTTTAAAGGGGTACTTAAGTGACTGGCACAGCAAGTGCTGCAGGTCCACTAGTAACCTTTATTTACAGGCCCTGGGTATATGGTATACCACTCTACAGGGAACTTACACATATATTAAATATGCCAATCAGGTGTAAAGAAATTTAACTATGCTTAGGAGAGTGAGCACAAGCACTTTAGCACTGGTTAGCAGTGGTAAAAGCATGGAGTCTTAAGGCCAACAAAATTTAATTTTAGCAACACAAATGGAGGGAACAAGGCAAAATGTTTTGGGGAAGGCCATTCTACGGTTGACAGGTCTATCATTCAGTAGTTGTTTTCTAGAGTTGTGCCCACATGTAATGCATTGCAAGCTCATTGACCCCAGGGAACTTGCCAAAGATTAACTTCTGGCTCAGCACCAGGACCACAAAGAGGTATCTGGGAGTAACCTAAAGAAGGGTGATTCAGATTCCCCCAACAGACTGAGCGGGAGGTCCAAGCTGATGCAGACAAATCCCACAGTAAATTTGGGGAGAAAGGTTCCCATGCCCCTTTTGAGAAACGGGGCAGGTTCTGGTGGAAGGTGGCCATCAAGTACCTGATTTGCAGCCCAGGTGCTTGAGTGTTCCCTGTTAGGACACAAGCAAGAGCATTCTTTCTGTCCTAAGAAGCCACCCACTGAGGTGAACTATAAAGGGGTGGCCTGTGTGGCTTTAGTAGAAAATAGACCCAGGATCAAAGGTTACAATGTACCCTAGTTTCCTTAGTAAGGATGTAGACTCAGAGGCTAGGCTTGTGCTCCCTGAGCATGTGAGTCCTCATTCCACCAGATCACAGTAAATGGGATCCCTGTCACTTCTCTGAGGGATACCAGTGCAGCCAGACCAACGTGGTAGAAAGACTGCTTTCCCTGGATATGTATCTGCCAGGACAGGTTTGTAGGGTGAGTGAGGCACTGAAGCACAACTTTGTCTGCCCTATGGTTCCGGTACCCATATGAGTGGGGAGTTTCCCTAAGGAGAGTCATAGTGAGTCTTGGCATGACCATTGACTGCATCGTGGGAAATAAGTAACCACGTTTATTACAGAAACTGGAAGTGGTAGCCACCTAGGGCAGCCTGAAAGCTCAGGTTTCTGAAGGTACCACTGCCACAAGGAGAATAAGGAGGCCCAAATGGAGAGGAAGGAGCAGGAGGTGGAGATAGTCCACAGTAGGGGGAAAAGTGGAAATGGGGTTTCCAGCTCTGAGAACAGACCACCCCATGACTGATGCTGGTTATGAACGGAGGACCTCTCTGTATTGTCACAGGGCCATATGGCCAGAGATCTGCACCAGGCAGACCCCTGCATGACACAGAGTACGTCACCCTTGAGGCGGTGGCTCTCCCCATTTGCTTCCAGGTTTGCCTGCACCCCTGTTCAGCCTAAGGGTACAGACCCTGGGTTGATAGACCAGGCTCAGGCTACACCGCCCAGGACTGGCGGGTAGGAGAGTGGAAGTAATGTGCCTAAAACCCGGGGCTAGTGCCCTGCTCTGAGAAGTCTGGGAGGTCACAGAACCCTCAAGAGCAAGTAGGGAACCCCTTGCCAGCCCCATGGCTAAAAGTAATACCTGCCCAAGGTTCCCACTAAGAGCCTCCACCCTGAAGTGTATGACCCAGGGCATGGCTCTGGACACTGACAAATGCCTGTGGCCTCTGCTCGCTGTTGTCTTTATAGGTAGAATTTTCCCAGGGTTGGGAAAAGAAGTCTGACCCAAGGAGTTGAATGGGCCTCATTACCTTGTTGGCCAGAGTGGTGCAGTCTGCTTACTGGGATGTATCTGTGAGCAAGTTAAGTTTTGGAGCTTTATTGATGGGGTCTACAGATCAGTGTCAGAATCCCTTGCAGGGGACCAGAGGGGACACAGGAGACTACTGGGCCCAACTGGTTTTTGAGGACTTTTACTCATGATGTCTGGGATCTGACCTACTATGGATCCTGAGACACTGGGCCAAGTGGTCAAGTACTACTTCTGCACTTGACTCTCAGTTGTAGCTGTGGACAAGCAGTGGAAGATTCCCTTGGGGGGAATGAAGATACAGATAAGTAAGCATGACTCATAAATCCAAGTGTACTCAGCAATGTCAATAAATCGATGTCCAGTCAAATATATATTTTTTTATGAAAAAATCTATGTACTCAAAGAAGCAACAACATTTGTTAGCAACAAAACAATATCCTCGAGGTTGGGGCTCTAGTGTTCTGGCATATCCCTCTCCTACCCTTGTCCTTGCAATGTAGTCGGGGTTATTCCTCATTCACTGGTGGCGGATCGAGGCAAAGCTGACTAGGAGGAGTTACCCAAGAGTTTCCATTTGACTCTTAGGAATTAGTCTAAAGTGTCAATGGTGCCACACCCTTTCCTGTACCACTGAAGCATACAACATCTAAGTAGTCTTCTACTGAATCAACAAGCACTATGAGGAATTCCGCAGAGTAAAGAAAAAACTGCAAACTCCACCTAACTCCACACGAGCAGGCAGAGTTATGCCTGGCTGCCCATTCTCGCTGAGTGGTGTGACTTGCGCGCTCCGCTTTGCAGTACGAGCGTGAATGGCACCAAGCATTTGCCCATGTGTGCATCCGTCTTGTTTTTCCTCTTATGTGCATGGTGCTGGGTCTAATTTTCAATCCCTACTTTATCTTAGCCATCCTTTCTTTAGCCAACTAATCCCCCCCGGTTTTCCATTTATTTCCTTAGTGTGTGTATTTGTTTGGGGTATTTTATGTTTTTGCCTCTTTTTTGTTTTCTGTGACTTTTCTGTTCCTTTATTCGTTTTCCCCAACTTAGTTTCTCCCTTTATGTTCCTTCTTTTCCCTCTGTCTTTTTCAATTTTCTTCCATCCTGCTCTATAAATGTGGGGGACAAGGTGATGCTAGTGCATGGGGTGTAGCGAACCACATACCCAGCTGGCAACTGCGCCGCCAAGTGGTACAGAGTTGTGCCATTTTTAGCGAGGAGGTGACCACATTTATATTGTTTGGTGCAGTGCCACCTCCGCTCGATGCAGGCAGCAGCCAGCAGGCCTGCGAGTTGGTATGTCCTGCGGAAGCATCAGCTGCTGTGGGGAAGTGTGGGCTGTTGTATCTGCCAATGCACCTTTTTTGGTGCACCCAGCAGCAGCTGATGTACTGCATATTTGATATCCTTGACTGGGAGAGGTACCTTCTTGCCCCAATGAGCGTCAAGGTTGCAGGCTTGGTGAGTACTAGTAATTAACTATTACTAATTTTGTTGTGTCCTGCCCTATAATGCTATTTTTTTCCAATAGAATGCTGTTCACACTCAGAGGTAAATTAAGTTAGCGTAATGTAATGTTATGAATATTATGTATGATCCCATTTGAGTGAGCCAGGTGGTCAGTGCTATTTACTTCTGCGCGTTCCTGTAGGCGCTCACTTGGCCTGACTGATTATTTAAGAAGTTATGCTTGCTGACTCCTCTATCCTCCCATCTCTAAGATAGTGGTACTACTGTGGCAGTAGTGGTAAGTAGTGTTTATCAGTGACTTACTGTTCTCTGTGTCTTTCTTTTTATGTAGCTTGTACTGTCCCAAGCTTTCTTCCTGTGATGTATGCGTGCATTTATGCATTTAAAAGGGAAACAGACTGAATTAGCCCATCAAAGGGGGTTGGGATTCACAAATACGATTTGCAAAACAAAGATCATTCATTGCAATGCAATAATATTTCAAAATGTAGTTTGGGAAATTTGAAATAGGACTTAGGTAAGGTGCCCGAAATTAGGAATAGGTCAACTCGATCATATAGTTTCTAGGCAATCTGATTCAGAAATATATAGACCCTCATTATGACTTTGGCGGTAAATCCCACTTACTGCCATGCTGACTGCCGCCAACATACCGCCGCAGATATCTGCCAACCATATTATGGCACACACATACCAATCTGTCACTATACAGCCACATACACAAGTCCGCAAGCCCAAAGGTCAGTGATAAACTGGCATCCAAACCCAAAACATTTAATTTTAACAGCGAGGCATCCGAGTGCTGAATAAGTGGCAGCTGTACTGTGGCAGGGATGTCAGTGCAGCTCTCAAGATAAGACAGGAGCATCGTAAGCTCTGGAATCAGTCCCTGTGATTTACCTGCTCTGAGTCACGCCCACGCCGGTCTCCCCAGAGTGGCTGTCCAGTTGTATATGCCAGGATTCTAGGGATTATAACTCAGCCATCTCACCCTCCTCCTCCTGCAGAAAAGGCACATGCAGTCGCAAGGCAAGGTTGTGCATCATACAGCATGCCACGATGATGTGGCAGACCTTCTTGGGTGAGTAGCACAGGGGTCCACCTGTTAGAAAGAGGCAATGAAATCTGGCCTTCAGGAGGCCGAAGGTCCTTTCTATAATCCTTCTTGTTCACCCATGTGCCTCACTGTAACGTTCCTTTGCCCTTGTCCTGGCAATCCTCACAGGGGTCAGTAGCCATGAGAGGTTGGGGTAACCAGAGTCCCTTGCAAATATTGAGGGACAACTGTTAGCCACACACTAACCCTTAGGGCCCACACCATACCCATACACCAACATCCACTGGGTGGGAACCAGGGCTTGCCTATTAGCCACACCCTGTGCCTCTGGAGTTGTCCCATCACATTTGGGATCCTGCTATTCCTCCGGATAAAGGAATTATGCACAGACTCAGGATACTTTGCATTGACGTGGGAGATGTACTGGTCTGCCAGGCACACCATCTGGACATTCATGGAGTGAAAACTCTTTCGATTTTTGAACACCTGTTCATTTCACGGGGGACAAATGCAAGATGTGTTCCATCGATTGCCCCAATGATGTTGGGTATATGTCCCATTGCATAGAAGTCAGTTTTCACTGCCGCCAAATCCTCCACCTGGGGAGAAATGATGTAGCTACACATGTCTTTAATCAAGGCAGACAACACTCTTGTCAGCACTATTGAGAATGTTGGTTGTGACATTCCTGCTGCCAAGCCCACTGTCACTTGGAAAGAACCAGTTGCCAAGAAATGGAGCACAGATGGCACTTGCACAAGAGGAGGGGTCCCAGTGGGGTGGCGGATAGCAGATATTAGGTCAGGCTCCAATTGGGCACACAGCTCTGTGATAGTGGCCCTGTCAAGTCTATAGGTGAGGATAATGTGCCTGTCCTCCATTGTTGCCAAGTCCACCAGGGGTCTGTACACGAGGGATGTCCCCAGCTCCTATTCATCTGCAGTGGTTGCAATCTATGGGGCAAAAGAGTGAGCAGCTGGTCATTATCTGTACATTCCAACCACTACAGTTCAATGCAGAATGTGATTATAACATTATTTTGTTGGAGATGTCCAAATAGTGCACTTGTGTACTGTGACGCAGTTAGGATCCATGGCCTACACAGCCCTATGAAATGGCGTCCGCCTGTCCTGTATGGAGGGACAGGTGAAAATGAGGTAATTCCACTGACGTGGTGCGCCGTTGTGGGAGGCGGCCGAGAACCGCCATGCAACTCCTCATTGGTTATCATTGGGGTACAGTGGCCAATGGTGATGTACTCCGGCGGTGACGGTACACACTGCCGCGGACGTGACTGCCATTTTATATCTGTTCATTCACTTCCTACCTGACCTTCAACAGCAGAGGACCTACACTGAAAGTGCTGCTGTGACCTGTGTCTGGAACTGACCATGGCTCATGTTACTGTTGAAATGGCCCCTGCCTTCACCTCAGCAGAGTTGGAGCGACTGGTGGATGGGGTCCTACCCCAGTACTGACTGCTGTATGGGCCTCAAGCCCAACAGGTGAGTACACCATGAGTACGATGCATGGGGCATGAATGCATGGAGTGCTGTGTGTGAAGGTCTCATGTAGGGGGTAGGTGGTAGGTGGGTGGGCCCTAGGCAGCAAGCAGCATGTATGCTGGGCAATGTCTGTGCTAATGGGGATGGGAAGAGGCATGGTGGGCCATAAATGTAACAGGCAGGACGGTCGGACTAATACCTTTCCCTGTGAGTATTTTTGCAGGTCAGCGCCCATCAAAAGAAGAGTATATGGTGTGCCATCACCAAGGACGTGCGGACCCTGGGGTTCTACAGCAGGCAGAGCACCCACTGTCGGAAACAGTGGGAGGACCTGAGACACTGGGCATGGAAGACGGTGAAGGCCCAGCTGGGGATGGCCTCCTAATGAGGAAGGGGTGCCCGTCGAAACCTGACCCCCCTGATGGCCCGCATACTGACGGTGGCCTATCCAGAGCTAGAGGGGTGCTCTGGACAGCCACAAGGGAGTGAGTGCAGTGCCCTTCATTACAACTTACGCCTGGTGGGGTGGCATCCGGGTGGTAGGGTGGGCCCTGTGGGTGCCCCTAGGCCAGGCCTGGCATTGCATAGTGGGTCCCATGTTGGGCAGGATTCTGATGTGAAAGTCCTCCAACTAAGATAGTAGGCATCCACTACTGGACAGGGGTCTGTGGGTCTCAGGTATGCTGCAATTTGCTTTAGGTGTCCCTCTCCATGGGCTGGTGACTAGCAATGTGACTGGTACTGCATTGCCTAATGCGTAGGGCTGTTCCCTGTGTGTGACTGTGTTGTGTACACCAATGGTGGTGTTGTTGCCTCCATTGACCAAGTGTATCCTTTGTCTCTTCCCCCCCTTTTTGTTTTGACCCCCCTGTCCTTATGTGCATTAGCATCATCTGGTGGAGGAGCAGAAGCACCAGCGATGGAGGAAGCTGCATCCCAAAGGACCCAGGAGGCCCAATCCACCAACGGTGAGGGCACCAGTGGGACGGAGGGCGAGGGGAGCACCACGGCGGAGACTGGAGGGGATAGTTCGGACATAGATACCTCCTCCGATGGAAGCTCCCTGGTGGTGGTGGACACCTCTGTGCACGCCCTAGCTACAGGTACAGCCGCCACACCCATACCAGCACCACCCTCCCAGCAGCCTCTCAGTGAGTTTCCCGTGCCCGCTCACCCAGGAGGTGGGCATCTCCTTTGCCCCGGGCACCTTAGGCCCTGCCTTAGTTAGCCCTGCTGCTCTGAGTAAGGAGGCTATTGACCTCCTGCAATCCATCTCCGTCGGGCAATCAACCATTGTGAATGCCATCCAGGGGCTGGCAGCCCAAATGCAACAGTCCACTGCATTTCTGGAGGGCATTCGCAGTGGCTTGGCGGCCCAACAGAGATCAATCCAGGCTCTGGCCTTCTCTCTGATGGCAGCCATTGTCCCTGTTTCCACCCTCCAACTTCCTCTTCCCAATCCCATTCCCCTCAACCCCAACCTATCCCAAGCACACAGTCAGATGAGCCGGCACCCGGGACAACACACAAGAGTGGACATGACAAACACAAGCACTGTACTTCATCCCACAGGCACTCACACAAACACCCTCCAGAAGCAGACATACCAACACCCACTGCCTCCACTGTGTCCCCCTCCTCCTCCTCGTCTACCTCCCTCTGGGTTGCGTCTACACTTACACCTGCATGCACTACATCCTCATCCATTACCACCATCACCAGCACACCTATCAGTACATGCCCCTCACTGGCAGTCACCCCCACCACATCCATGCACATGTCCCCTGTGTCCTCTCCCACTGTGTCTGTGTCCCCTCCTCCCAAAGTACACAAACACAAGCACTCAGACACCTAACAGCCATCCACCTCACAACAGCATCCAGCCCATGCACCTGCACCCAAACACAGCAGACTGACACCTCCTGCCTCCACTTCCTCTTCCTCCACTCCCAAACCATCTCCCTCTTCCCGCGCCAATGTCCCTAAGAAGCTTTTCCACACCACCATTGACCTCTTCCCTATCCCTCCCCTCATTCCCTCATGTCAGGCCAGGGTGGTCAAAACCCAGACAAGCACCCCAGCCACCCAGTCCACGGGCACAGTAGTGTCCCCAGCAACTCCAGGTGGGAAAGGATCCAAGCAACCAGCCAGCCAGACGGAAAGGGTGCTTGCCCCAAGGGCAAGGAGGCAGCCCCAGTTGCAGGAAGGAAGGACAAGGAGGGAGCCCCAGCTGCAGGAAGGAAGGGCAAGGAGGCAGCCCCAGCTGCTGGAAGAAAGGGCAAGGAGCGAGCCCCAACTGCTGGAAGGAAGGGCAAGGATCCAGCCCCAGCTGCTGGAAGGAAGGACAAGGGGCCTGGTTCTAGGACTCAGTCAGAGCCCCTACCACCAACCATGGTGGTGCAGCCATCCGAGGCTGCAGGGGATGGGCTGGAGCCTCCCCCCACCACTGCCAGCACCGCCACCAACACCGCCACCAGCACCAGCAGCCCCAGTGGGCAGCCGTCTGAGGCTGCAGGAGATGGGCTGGAGCCTCCCTCCACCACTGCCAGCAGCGCCACCAGCACTGCCACCAGCACCGCCACAAGCACCAGCAGCCCCAGTGGGCAGCCATCCGAGGCTGCAGGGGATGGGCTGGAGCTTCCTCCCACCACTGCCAGCACTGCCACCAGCACCGCCACCAGCACCAGCAGCCCCAGTGGGCAGCCATTTGAGGCTGCAGGAGATGGGCTGGAGCCTCCCCCACCACTACCAGCTCCACCAACAGCACAACCACTGCCACCACTGAGCAGCCATCACCGCCAGCGGACAGTGTGTAGTCCTGCGTCCATGGGCTGTTGTGCGGCCTGGCCCCTGCGAATCCAGCTGAGAGACTCTGACCTTGCACTCCCCAAGATCTGCATCACAGGGCACGTTGCTCCCTCCAGAACCAGTGGAGAAGCCATCCACTCATCCCATACTCCCCAGGATGACGCTCACTAGGCACGATGCCCCCTCCAGAACCAGTGGAGAAGCCATCCACTCACCCCATCCTCCCCAGGATGAAGCTCACTAGGCATGATGCCCCCTCCAGAACCAGTGGAGAAGCCATACACTCACCCCATCCTTCCCAGGATGAAGCTCACAGGGGATGTTGCCCTCACCAGAGCATGTGGGCAAGTCACCCACTTGAGAGACCGTGGCCTTGCACTCCCCGGGACAAGTCAGTGGGCAACTCACCCACTTGAGAGACTGTGGACTTGCACTCCCCAGGACAAGTCAGTGGGCAAGTCACCCACTTGAGAGACTGTGGACTTGCACTCCCCAGGACCGAGCACAGGGCATGTTGCCCCCTCCAGGACCAGTGGTGTTGTACCACCTTCTGGCTGAGGTGCCCCCCCCCATTCCCCATCCCTTGAGGTGCCTGGCTATTTTTTACCTGATGCCCCTGCAGTGTTCTCTCTGTGTTGTTGCAGGAGTGAGATGGGGCCTTGGACTTTGTGATGTGGCCCTGTGGCCCAAGAACATTGAGGACTGGGCAGTGTCCCTTGATTTGTGGAAATGTATATACTTTTTTATTTGGATGCAGGTATTACTACTATATTTATCTTATTATACTCTTTTTACTCTATTGTAGTTGTCCTTGCATTGTTCCTGAGGGGTACGAAGTGAATATGTTGTATTACTTCATCTGCTTGTGTTTATGGTGTTGGGGGTGGGGGTGTTGTGTGTGCGTGTCACTCTCTTTTCCCTCCACCCTCCCCTGTGTGCTAGGCGGCAGTACTCACCATGGTCGTCTTCACCGGCGTTGGTGTTCGTAGTGGAGAAGCACGTAGAAGAGCAATGGGAAAACATGTAACTCGGGCTCCATGGAGGCGTGGTTCTTCCTTGAGTCTCCAGAGGTGAGTAATTTCCCTTCTGTGCAGTGCTTCCGCCAGGCTTTTGATGTTGTTGGTACCGCCCCGGAAAATCTGGCGGATTGGTGTCTCATAATACAGCGGGCGGAACATTGTCTTCCACCTGGCTGTAGGCGGTTACCGCCGTGGTGCCTGTTGCTTTCGCCCTGGCAGTCGGTGAGTTAAAGTGGCTGTCTGTCTGAGCGGTTTCCTCCATGGTCATAATTTCAAAGTTGTTACTGCCGGCCTGTTGGCAGTATTACCACCACTTTATCACCAACTGTCAGGATTGTAATGAGGGCCATTATGTCAATATGTTACTGTATTTCTCTTTGCCTGTAAAAATATGTTTTAATATTTATTTCTCTAACTTTTAGCTCTCCACATTAGGTTAATTTTGCTTTCTTTCTCTAATGCTGTGACTTTTATTTCAAATGCCCTTCGTTCTATTCAATGTTTATTCTTGCTATCACACCCTGATTTTTTTTTCTATAATTCTTGTTTCTGTAGCTGACTTTCTTCAATTTCTGTACTAATCTGTATCTCAAGCTTTCTTTTGCTTGGTTATGCTGTCCCTCTCACCTAACTTTATTATACCCCGTGAACTGGCACTGTAAGACTAAGACACTAGGGGCCAGATGTACTACCTTTTGTTTTGCGACTCACAATTTGTGATCTGTTTGGGATTCACAAATTGCGAGTCACAAAACAAAATGTACAACAGTGTTAAGTACACCATTTGTGATTCCCAATGGGGTCGCAGATGACCTACCAATATTCATGAAGGAGATTGCAATTTGCAACCCCATTAGAAATGGCTGCACTCACAGGGCAGGTGGCTTTCTGGAGGGAACTGACCACCATGTCTGTGACTGCTTTTTAAATAAAGCAGTTTTTTTAAAATGCACCCCATTTTAATTATAGGAAAATGTGATGCATTTCAAACAAAAAAGTGAAAACTTTTCTTTACATTTTTTCAGAGTAGGCAGTGATCTGTGCGACCACTACCTGCTCTGAAAAAATATTTTTACTTCCATGCACAAGGGGGAAGGGGTCCTTTGGGTACTGTTCTTCTTTGCTTCAGATTGAGAGGGAACAAAGCTAAAGGAATGCAAAAAATGCAGCACTCTTGGTCTGAGTAATAAATTTATTAAGGCACTTCCGAGGTTATACGAAGATAATAATGTGAGCACTTAGGGACATATTAATAATGCCCTAGTGCCACCTTGCACCACATTAAAGTAATTATTTTTTACATCAATGTGGCCCAACAAGGCTGAAATCCCCATGCTGTATTTACAGAGTGGTGCAATGCATGCATTGTGCCACTCTGTAACCCTTTGTGCTACATTTTGCCTGCGCCAGTTATAACTACCTCTTCTTATTCAAGCACGGATAAGTTAGGTACACAATTGTATCTTTAATGCAGGCAACACATTGGAATTTGGTATTGGCACTCTTGTACATACATTATCTTCTGGGGCAGCACTGCTAAGTGATGTAGAAAAAGGATAACTATGCGAGGGAGGCAGGCATTGTCTCCAATGTCATGAAGGTACTGTGGTGGCTTCTTCTCTGAACGTTGGTCCGACTCCAACACAGCCATATATCTGACTAGAAAATAGTGGGGCAGCATAACCTTAAATCCGCCACAAAAAATGCTCCACTAGCCTCTTTTTTTTTGCAAAGAAAGGAGTTCAACTAGAAATAATTCAAATTTCTATTGTGGTACTGACAAGTCTGGGAAGTAAAGTTCATCCTCAAACTCAGTTGGTTCAGATAACACACTTGATTCTGACCAATCATCCTCCTCCTACTGTGGTAAGTCGGGAACAGTGTAATCAGGTGGTATGAAATATTGGTTCTTTTTGGTCCTGGTCAATCTCTCCACATTCTGAGGCAAGAGACTGGTCCTTCTCTCTGTAACAACTGTACCAGCTTCACTGAACACACACTCAGCAGACACACTAGCTACAAGACAAGACAGATACTTTATTTCCAGCCTGCTGAGCTCTAGCTCTTGGCAGCTCTTCCCATACCAATACACTAATGCCAATTTGTGCCTTTGACTCTGCGCTCTACTTCATACCTGCCACTTGTTATCAAGCTAATGCAGAGGTTGGGTCTGATTCTTCTGTTGCTGTTGCTTTTGCTGCTGGTGTTCTTGTTGCTGGTGTTGGCTGCTTTGATGAGACAAGGCTGTCCTCTCTGGAAGTTGACAGCACCTCAGAACTGTAGAGTGGTACTCTAAGTTCCTGTCATTCTTCTTCCTGGTGTCCAGCTTGCACAACAATGTACCTCTTGTATTGATAAATATAAATAAAAGAGGGCAGAATATTGTTGTACCATGGATCAAGTAGTGTGGCGCAGATGTACTCTTTGGACAACGTGATGTCATTTTGCAGCCTTGCATTACAAGCAAACTGAAGGATTCAGCTATCAACAAAGGCACGTGGTTCTGGGTTTTCATTCACAACTCTGAGTGTGAACCTTTCAGACACCTTCTTTGGCTGGTCCTGTAGCAGATGCAACAACAGGATAGCTTGTCCCGTCCTACTGTCCTCCTTGCTAACTTCCCATATGAAAACCTCAAAAGTGAGTGGCATCTGTGTCAGACATTTGGCTATGCCCCATTTGTCCACATCCACAGTCATAGCTTTCTTAATTGAATCCCCTCCTCTTTGAATGAAATATTTGTACTGCTCAAATAGATGTTGCAATATATAAAAGGTCAAGTTTGAGTGTTTTGACACCTCCTGTAGTAGGGATTTGACTGATTCTCTGTTACCAAGCTGAATAATCCGCAGCTGCTTCCGGGCTTTAACAGAATAGCTGAAATGACTACAGATTAATCTGCAGGTGCTCAGTATGTTTCTGACTATGTCTTCTTTTTTGGGAAAGTCTTGCACAACCAGGTTGATGTAGTGTGGCCATTAGGATCCTGAAATAGCCACTGTCTGCCATGGCCTTGATTATGTTACTGCCATTGCCTATGGCAACAAATTAAATTCAGAGACCTCTGGTTCGCAACCATTTAGACACCTTGCTGTTAAATTCTTCCATGATGTTTGAAGCTGTATGTGATCTCTCCATGGTGAACATGGCTACCGTTGCATGCCGCTGAATGCACTTAAATCTTTCTTCAGGGCCAAGACCTGAGGATAGCTTTTGCTTTACCCCTGCAAAATTAATCCAGGGTGCAGTGGTGCACATGTAATCAGTCACCTGTCACATGTCTGTTGTCAGGTGGATATTGTGGACAACACTTTGCTGCAAAGCTTATCGAACCAATTGCAGCACATTGTGATGTAACACTGGAACAGCAACTCTGTTAAAATAGGTCCGACTTGGAACCTTTCATTTCAGGAAAATAGCTGTCACAAATAAAGAATCCTACTCCTTCCACAAAAGAAAATGGGTGGCAGTCCAGCGCTAACATTTTTGCCAGCTTCCCATTGTACAAATGTGCCACTGGGCAGTTGCGGTCGTAGGGCCTATCGTGCCTAAACATGCCTGTACTAGTAGTATGAACTTTATTTCTGGGGCCTCTGATGCAGGTGACTTTCGAGAAGTAGGTAGTGGTCGACTCAATGTGCATCATGGGGCAGCAGTGTATACAGTGGTATCTCCTTCTAACTCTTCCTGTGCCATTGTGAGGTCACTGACGCAGTTGCTTCTGGTTCACTGCTGGGGACAGGGCTGTTTCATGAGGATGTCACCCTCTTCTTTATCACCTCCCACCTTGATTGGACTTGTAGCTGAAGTGTCCCGGCTCTCCTCACCTTCACCACCACAACCACATTCAACATTTTTTTAAAGATAATCCTACCAACTGTATTGCAATACCTTAATGTGAACCAGGCTTACCTTGTCGAGCACTCCTGTGGCAAATGGAGCATATTGCGAAGTTCTCCTCCTGTTTGCTAAGCGTAAAAAAGTCCCAGACTGGGGAGGAGTACTTACCTATTGGGCCAATGCCTGAAGAAGAACTGAAGGTAGGTAGGTTTGTCATCAATTGCCTCTCTGCAGTGCATACGTCTACTGAGGTAGGGGTTGGTTCTAGTCTCAGCTGGGCCTTACAAATATGGGAGCTAATGGTGCTACCTGTGGCACATCTCTTGGAGCAGGTTGAATAGTAATGGTGGGCTCCTCTGTTCCAGTTTCTACAATTACGACTGGTTCATCGTAATCATCATTCCCTTCCATAATTCTAAGGAACGTTTCTTATCCCTTGCCTCTCATGGCATCTAAGGGACTCTGCCTGGGGTCCATTCCATGTCCCTATCATCATCACCAGAAGCGGTACTTGAAGAAGATGTTTGAGTAGCACCCTTCCTTTTCCTTGCTGGAGATCCGGGAGTCAGTGATTCTAAGACTGAAGGTTCTTGCTCTGCAGGAAGCTCGACCTCCTGTTCAGCTGTCTTCAGGAAGATCTACAATTGCTGGCTGCGGCTGCTGTTCACTTTGCTCTGTTTCCTGAAATGACTGGGTACAACTTTGTAAAAGGGACAAATCCATTTCAACATCACTACTCGTCAGCACCACCATCATTGCAGTGATTGCCTCACTGGCAGACTTGATCTAGGTCTTAGATTGGGGTGGTCCTGTTGATGTGGGACTGTTCCTCCCGGAGGCTGGTGTGGTAGACACACGTCTCCTGAAATAGGATGTGGTCGGCACGCCACTGGTGGAAAGCTGCTTCTTCTCACTGACCACTTTCATGAGAGCAACTTCTTTGGGGCCATCCTAAAGCTCTCAGTTAGCAGTGGCACTAAGCTGCACATGTGGAAGATATTGGAGGACTGACGTCACTGTACAGGCCTTGGTTTTGGCAGTACTGCAAGTGATGTCTCTTCTTCTCTTGTGCACTTAAAAGCAAACAAGCGAGTAAAATATTTATTCAAACATGGCATTGTTGCTGTTTGAATTAGTACAGACAAAGGGAATATTAGTGTGGTTGGTAACTTAGATATTAATAAATCAACCACTTTAAAGTCAAACCACACCACCGTACCATAACATTTAGGCCCATATTTATACTTTTTGACGCAAAACTGCGCCAACGCAGTTTTGCGTCAAAAAAATTAGCGCCGGCTAACGCCATTCTGAAGCGCCATGCGGGCGCCGTATTTATTGAATGACGTTAGCCGGCGTTAGCCGCCGGCGCCGTCTGGTGTGCGTTAAAAAAAACGACGTACACCAGGCAGCGCCGGCGTAGGGGGATATGGAGCTTGGGCGTCAAGAAATGGGGCAAGTCAGGTTGAGGCAATTTTTGCGCCTCAACCCGATTTGCGCCATTTTTTCTCACTCCCAACCCCCATAGAAATTACTCCTGTCTTAGCAAAGACAGGAGTCATGCCCCCTTGCCCAATGGCCATGCCCAGGGGACTTCTGTCCCCTGGGCATGGTCATTGGGCATAGTGGCATGTAGGGGGGCACAAATCAGGCCCCCCTATGCCACAATTTTTTTTTAAAAAAAACACTTACCTGAACTTACCTTAATGTCCCTGGGATGGGTCCCTCCAGCCTTGGGTGTCCTCCTGGGGTGGGCATGGGTGACAGGGGGTGTCCCTGGGGGCATGGGGGGGCACCTGTGGGCTCCTTCAGAGCCCACAGATCCCTTAACGCCTGCCTTTTGCAGGCGCTAAAAAACGGCGCAAAAGCGGCCGTACGCCATTTTTTTTGACCCGCCCACTCCCGGGCCTGATTTTTGCCCGGGAGTATAAATCCCACGCACATGCCTCGGAGTCGATTTTTTAGACGGGAACGCCTACCTTGCATATAATTAACGCAAAGTAGGTGTCCACGCTAAAAAATGACGCTAACTCCATGGACTTTGGCGCTAGACGCGTCTAACGCCAAAGTATAAATATGGAGTTAGTTTTGCGTAAAAAAAAACGACGCAATTCCGGCGCAAACAGAGTATAAATATGCCCCTTAATTTCCAATCATCAGGATAACACAGCATGCCGATACAACTCTTTGCTTTAGGTCCATCAATTCTAAAGGAGACACCTGTGGCATTCAGGAAGTGCATGGGTAAATGAAATAATCTTTCAAAAAAATAAGGTTAGTGTGTGCCTATGGCAGGCAGTGTGGTCTGGGGAAAACGGAACAAATAATAATTTAAAAAATGAATAATGCTGATGTATCTGCAGTGCACCGCAGTAGGGGTGTCCAAGAGAAGTGGAATTATTATACCTAGAAAAATGTATGTTGTAGTACGGCTGTGCACCTATGGTGGATGGATGGATCAAGGCAAAAGGCAAAAAAGTAAATAAATACATTTAAACAGTAAAATAGAAAACATTTAAAAATTAAAAAGTCTAAAACAAAAAGTGAAAAAAATGAAGGGCCTCATTATGAGTTTGGCGGTCCTTGGACTGCAATGGCGGTGGCAGTCCAACCGCCAACGGGTCGGTAGTCGCACAGCCATATTACAAGTCATGTTGGTCTATGGAGCAAAGATCGCTGTTGTCCCGCCGGCACCGCCAGACCTCACAGACTACCAGGGTCATGAGGCTGCATAAACAAGCCAGCAGAGCCTTTGTTTCCACTGAATACATTATAAGTTTTCAAACTGACAATGTGACTGTGGCAGTCCAACCACAACGTCTCAGCAGGCGGATATGGAGACTATAAAAGAAGACACTCACCTGCAGGCAGCCTTACACATCCAGTGCCGACATGGAGTACAACATATAGGTCCTGCCACTTCTGCTGATCATCGAAGGTGCACAAAACCATCACTGCCATGGACACTCACACTGCACCGCAACACAACACAAAAACACACGTCCACTTATCTCAGGCACAGGGACAGTGAGGAGTACACAACATTGTCTCACACAACACCAACATCACATCTACAAATACAACTCACATACTCACATTGCACACATGCCATGGATTGTCGTCACATTCAACACACATATGTATGGATGTGGCATGGAACACAAACAACACTACCAGTAAACAGCCCTGCAAAAAACACACACATCACACACATTTTAACACAATGGAAGGACAATGGGATGCAAAATAGTTAAAAAGACAAATATACAAACCGCACTATGCAAACAATACCTGCACGATAAGGATGGGCCAGCAGGAACACCCAGGGAAGGAGACTGCAGTGGGTCACATATCACCTTGCAACTGCCCATACAACAGTTATTGCAAGGGAACTGGTCCTTCAGGTATCTCTGGGACAAACAATATTAGATCCAAATGATATGCCTATCTGCACATTGTTGAAGTGCAAGACAACAAAGCACATACAACTCCAACTGCATGGGACATACCTCCACATGAGGTAGCTGCAAGGTACACTCAGCTAAATGGACACATGCACAGTCAAATGGAAACAAAGGTAGCACAATTTAACACACTCCATGTCTGCATAAACAAAACTCAAGCTAACACACATCAGATGAATACATAATCCATATCAGGGGGACAGGTCTAACACCATGGGCCATAAAAATTAGCGCCGGCTAACGCCATTCTGAAGCGCCATGCGGGCGCCGTATTTATTCAATGACGTTAGCCGGCGTTAGCCGCCGGCGCTGCCTGGTGTTTGTGAAAATAAATTACGTACACCAGGCAGCGCCGGCATAGGGGAATATGGAGCTTGGGCGCCAAAAAATGGGGCAAGTCAGGCTGAGGCAAATTTTTCGCCTCAACCCGATTTGCGCCATTTTTTTCGACTCCCAACCCCCATTGAAATGACTCCTGTCTTAGCAAAGACAGGAGTCATGCCCCCTTGCCCAATGGCCATGCCCAGGGGACTTATGTCCCCTGGGCATGGTCATTGGGCATAGTGGCATGTAGGGGGGCACAAATCAGGCCCCCCTATGCCACAAAAAAAAAAAAAAAAAAAAACTTACCTGAACTTACCTTAATGTTCCTGGGATGGGTCCCTCCAGCCTTGGGCGTCCTCCTGGGGTGGGCAAGGGTGACAGGGGGGGTCCCTGGGGGCATGGGAGGGCACCTATGGGCTCCTTCAGAGCCCACAGGTCCCTTAACGCCTGCCCTGACCAGGCGCTAAAAAACGGCGCAAAAGCGGCTGGACGTCATTTTATTTGACCCGCCCACTCCCGGGCGTGAATTTTGCCCGGGAGTGTAAATACGGCGCACATGCCTCGGAGTCAATTTTTTAGACGGGAACGCCTACCTTGCATATCATTAACGCAAAGTAGGTGTCAACGCAAAAAAATGACGCAAACTCCATGGACTTTGGCGCTAGACGCGTCTAACGCCAAAGTATAAATATGGAGTTAGTTTTGCGTAAAAAAAAACGACGCAATTCCGGCGCAAACAGAGTATAAATATGCCCCCATATGTGTTCACATTGGACAAAATAAGATGAACTACTTACAAAACAGTACACAATGTCATGACACCACCAGCATTTCCCACAAAGTCAGATACTGAAAACAAGAGCAAAACAGTCAGCAAGCACGCTGAAACACACACAACTGTAGGCAGATATCACAAGTTACTCTGAAACAACATTAAGGCAGAAAAGGAATTGAAGGACAAATGTATACTCAAAAAAACAACTGTTTGTGTTTATTGAATCATAAATGTGAAAGTCCAAGGCCATTGGACAGTCCATGCATCTTGGCACAGGCACATCATGGTGCCACCACTTGACTCCTAACTACCACGGAAATTCCAGAGGAAGGGACATCAAGTGGGCAGGCAGGCACCTCATGGATCATATTGGGGGGCGTCAGATTTTGGCCTTGGGTTTGGGAGGGGTGGGCTTCTTCTTTGGGGAAGAGGTATTGGTGCTAGCAGGAGGTGCAGGGGAGCCCTTGGAGGTAGAGGAGAGGGGGTGGGAGGTGGGTGGGTGCCTCTTGGTTTGGTACAGTGATGGAGATAACTAGTGAAAGGTTAATGTTAAATAAAAAACTGTCTTAGGGACACAGGGATGGGCAGTAGAAAGTGGTGGGGATTTGGAAGTCGAGGGAGTGGTTGTCTGCTGTGTTGGTGTGGATGTCATGGGTGCATGCTTCTGGGAGGTATGCTTGTGTTTGGTTGGTGTCTGTTGGATGGGTGAGTAAGTGTGTTTGTGTGTCTTGGCATTCTGGGAGGTGGAGGTGCTGGGGATGGAGTGGTGGATGTGTGTGTCTGTTGGGGTAGTGACTGCAGGTATGCTGGATGTGGTGGATGTCTGTGTGTCTGTCAGGGTGGTGTCTGCAGGTATGGTGCTTGTGGTGGGTGGCTGGGTGTCTGTTGGTGTGGTGTCTGCGGGTATGCTGGGTGTGGTGGGTGTGCTATCTGTAGTTTGCTTGATGTGAGTGTAATGTTAGGGGAGTGGGGGAGTCAGGGGAAGAGGTGACTCTTGTGTCTGTGAGTGTCTGTTGTTTGCTTGCTGGTGAGTTTTTTGATGATTGTGTCTTTGTGTGCTGCTCTTGCTTGTTGAGACGGATGCCTGTGGATCGGTCTGTGTGCTTTGGGTAGGTAGGGAATGGGGATTTAGATTGGAATGAGGGAGGTGGAGAGGGGACGGAAGGTAGGGGGTAACTGGCTGCCATCAGTGAGGAGGCCAAAGCCTAAAAAGATCTCTGTAGGCTAGCCATTGCATCATTAATGCCTTCCAGGAATGCATTTGTTTGTTGGAGTTGGGATGCAAATCCCTGGATGGCATTCTCAATGGCTGACTGACCCACAGAGATACTTCTCAGGAGATCAATAGCCTCCTTTCTGAGGGCAGCAAGGGCTGCAGGGGTTTGGAGGTACCTGCAGCAAAGGAGACACCTACCCTCTTGGGTGAGTGGCACAGCCAAGTGAGTAGGGAGCAACAGGGAGGGTAGTGTTAGAACGGGGGTGGCAGGCTAAGATCGTACAAAGGGATGCCCGGATGGGTCCGCCACCACTAGGAAGTGTCCACTGGAGGAAGAATCTGATGATGAAGAGGATGTTACGGGCTCCCCGGTGGCAATCCCCTTGTCCTCCAAGCCACTGGGTCCCTTTGTGTCGGTGGTGTTGTGACCTGAGGTCCCATGGCCAGATTCTTCCCCCCTCAACTGTGCCCAATCTCCTTTGCTTGCCAGTGCTGATGCTGCAAATACAAAAAGTAGGGTCATCACACATCTATGATCACGCTTGTACAACAGCTCAGATTAGCCAACATTACCATGATATCAAGTAGGCACCAGCAACAAACACCAACTAAGTGGCCCATACATGTCCCATTCCATATGCATGCATACCATCCAAACTTTAAACAGTTGCCCACAAGAAAATCAGGATCTCAGACAACTACAATAGCATGGCTGAACTTGTGTAATCCTATTAACCATTCAACAAGTAGGAGACCCCATCACCCTCAAAGCTTTGCCCCATGATTCATACTTCAGTTACCTGTTGTCATACAATAGTAGGCCAATGCCAAATGCATTCCCACAGATCCCACACTAGGTCATGGACACATCTATTTGCCACATACATGATGACCCAACAGTAAGAAATGATGCTCCAAAATCCTATCATGTTGCTGACAAACGTACAATAGCATGGAGAAGGTGACATGAAAATACTCATAACACACTGGAAGCTGCTCCACTATGCAGATTGCACCAAGTGATATTTGTCCCAAAAGAGTCATGGAGGTAGTATTAATGGTGGTCAGATAGGCCACACATGTGGCGTGGAATTGGACACTGCGCAAAATGTCAAGGAGAGATGACCCCAAAATCCACAACACAATGAATCAGCAAGCCCAAGGCTAATCAACATTAATGTCTGGCACCCCTTACAATGACATACTCTGAGTGCATCAGTAGACACCATTTGTCCCTTGGATGTTGAAGAGGCCCTGAGATTTGTAAGTACTTGTAGAAGGCCCTCAACATGTTGCCCAATTAGAAGCTACATCATTGTCTCCATTATGTTCAAGGAGATCAAGATGTCTGTCTGTGGATGAATGCTTGTACCCCAAAAAAACTGATTCCAACATAACTTCAAGTCACTCCATGATGCTGGCCAACATTCAGATCACAAACCTTACCCATTGCACATGTGCAGTGCACTTTTCCACAAAATGCTACATCAAGGCCATGGATTTTCACATTGTGGCTCAAAACACCTACCTGTCATGCCCCTCATTTCTACTGTACTTGTACATTCCAAAGAACATGCTATGACGCATGAGAGAATGTATCAGTCAAAAACCAATGGTGACACACTGCTGTCTGTGGGACAACATGACATGTCCCCCCATTGTAAATGTCCTATTCCACACATTGTTTACCATGCACATAAATGTGAGGAAATACAGACATCATCCCATCAACATAGGTAGACCATGCATGAAACAGCAGCCTACAAATGTTGCTCAAAAGAGAAAGGGACACATGGTGACATTAGGCACAAGGAATGTTAGAAACAGTGATGGCGCATAAATCATGTCAATGGACATTCTCCATTTACCATGGGAATGTAGTGATCTATAGCTGACCCCAAAAAAATTTAAGCTCTGTCACATGTATGTTTGCCATCTTCACATTACAGACTGCAGTGAGGTATCAGCGTCCATCATATGCTGAAGACAAGTGGCCTCTGGGTGGCAGGTGCCTACATACTCATTTACCGAGAGACATGGCTGAGGACAGTGATCCATCACTTTCTTACATTTGGCCTGTAACATTGAGGAGTGGTGGTCTATTGCATAGAAATTACACACACTACAACAATCAGTAGTTGATTGATCAATGTACCCAGCCATATGTAGTCCCTGGAGAGCAAGTGGTTTGAGGATTCTACCCAGATGTGTCCTCGGTCCCTGGGCCAATAAGCAAGGCACATTAGTATGTACCACATGACATGTCTACACAAACAATCACGCATCTTATGTGTGACACATGGCTCATTCCTAATTGTCATGGGGGAGTTGTCAGAACCTAACTCATTCACTTAGCAAAGTGACAGGCAGGACTATGCCCTGTACTCACCCCCTTGTAGCAGCTGTGCTGCCCTCAAATGCCCATCAAGCTCCAGATAAGACACCACCAGAATACGGGCTATTAGGTGAATCATGGTCCGATGGGCACCCCCCCCATAATGGGAAGACAACCCTAGCTGGACCTCAGTGATCTTCCGGGCCCAGCGTCTCAAGTCCTCCCACCTTTTCCTGCAGTGAACGCCATGCCGGTTGTGGACCCCAAGGGTCAGCACCTACCGGGTTATGGCTCTTCATAATGCCTTCTTTTGATGGATGTTGACCTGCATGGATGCAAAAGACGAATCAAGAGATCATGAGCGCAAGTTTCATTACACATGGTTGAGTCACATATATGTCAGTAACATCAAGATAGGACTTTCCTATTTGTCAGTACGCCCCAAGTGTGATAAATACAAGCCAATAAGTACAGGGACATGACTACAGCCATATATGTTTCCATCTGCAGCCTAACCCACTACCGTACTCAGACCCTGCAATGACTAAACAAGCTTACTGACATCATTTAGCCCCTGCTCTAGCAACCTGTACTGTGATGTGAGCCACTATGAAGCACATCACACATATGTGGCTTCTGAAGGGAAAACTACTTAGGCATGAATGGACTAACACATTCACACTCTGTGAGAATGCCTCACTGCATACAGTCACTACAGGCAACTGACAAATGACAAACTCAAACTTTACACATGAGTAACAATAAAGGGGCTGGCCTGGTAGGTACAAAAAGTGCCTTTCCTGTGCATGTGTGGCAATAACAAATGCAGACTAAAGCCACATCAGGGGGTGGGCTTGTGTGCCATGTTCCTGTACCACATAACACACCTTTGGACATATGTGCCCATCCTACAGAGATAGCATCCAACAAATAAAGGCATGCATTTTACAGTTTCTACTATGTGACCATGTTACTGAGTCACATATCACAGCCTCCCAGGAGTCAACACACTGCCTGCACTGTGGGACTTTCTTTTGTGCAGTAAACCTGTACACGAAAAATGTGAATTGTGGGAAGGTGACAACAAAGCTGTGGGAGTACGTGACTCTTCATGAGTCAAACACACACATTGACAATGATGCTAAGGGCACATATGGCCTAGATTAATGACTTACCTCTGTACCCATTCCTAATCTACTCAAATGAATAAAACATTCTGGCAGGGGCAGGATTTGTGACCAGAGCCAATTGACAGGATCTGCTGAGGTACAGGGAGTGACATAGTGCTACAGTTACATAGTAACAGTGAATCTGCCCCAGCATAGACTAGGTCCTATACTGGGAGGTACATTTACAGGCCTCGTCTCTGCAGGCTGAGCTGACAGAACCTACATGTCACTCCACTTCTATTACATCATGTAGCCAGCAGCAATTTGGCATATGGTGTGTGTGTGGAAACCTGAAGGGCAGAGTAAGTCATGATATGCCTTCCAAACAACATTTTAGCAAGAGAAGATGTGTTCAGAAATCTGTGGCAACATACACATTGCTCACATTACTCTCCACTGACATACACAAGATGCATACTTAACTGATGCTATTGTGCACAATAATGTGGGAAGAGATGTCAGTGGACAGCAGTAATGTCTCCTTACCTAGTTATGTGCATCCAACAGAAGGGGGATCTAGGACACCAAAAACCTCACACAACACAATGTGACTGAACTTAACATATGGCATTGGCCACCCATACCTGCACACTGTCCCTCCCATTGATGCCACCCAGACTGCAACAACAGGCACCTGAGAAGTCAAATTGGCACACATGGCCGCATTCTAGCTTGTGAGGAAGGAAAAGATGGTGAAGTACAAAGAAAATAGTGCACATGAGGTGCTTACCTGCTCCTCTGGTGAACCGTAAGCTGTCCATACAGGGCTAGGACCTCATCAACTAGCCTCTCCAGCCCCTCTGAAGTGAAGGCAGAGGCCCTATCACCTGCTGTATGTGGCATGATAGCTCGCAGAGGAGGTGCACAGAAGCTCAAGTCGTGGAGGTCTTACTGGAAGCAGGGGCATGAGTCAAGTGAATGAATCTGCAGAACATGGCGGTAACGTCCGCACGTTTGTGGTCATCATCACTGGCGAACACAACCATTGGCCTGCAACCACCACTGACAGTGTTAGCTTATGGCTGGGTCCACTACGCCTACAGCCATGACGTCTTCCGCCCGCTGTCATGGGTGGCTCCTAATGTCCAGTGGAGTAGGTCAGACAGCCGTAATTATGGTGCCCTGAAATGCTGTATTGGGCTTTCTAAACTGTGTCACACCTCCGAAAATGTATTTGTGACCACACAGACATACTGATCCTGTCTTGTCATGTAGGTCCTAATACGCAAAGACCTTTGTAGTATGTTGCAGGACACAGATGGCATTTAACAGTGGGGCACAATTCACCCCCGCTGATGGTCATTTTGGTGGTGGGGATATTGAGTCACATTTTGACGGACAATTGGGTTGCACATCTTTGAGTATGGTCCATATACATGGTGTGGATATGTGTGGCAAACCATCGGGGTCACATGTGACCCTTGTGCTATTGGCAGCTGTAATGTGTACTGGTTGCAATGTCTATCCATTCAGAAATACCTTGTCACAGGATATCATTGACATGCATGTATGTTGCTGTGGACACAATGACTAATGTTAGAAATCATGTTTTGTCAAACATAGGTACCTAGGGAGTGGGAGGCTGTGACAACCTCCTGTCTAACCTACCATCCACTGCCAGACCTTCAAGTCATGGAAGAATGCCACATTCTCCTTCTTTACCATCTGAATAAGCAAACAATAATTGTTAGAAATGGGGTCTTAAGTTGGCAGTCAGGTTACCCCCTGTCCAAGCAAGGACCCTCACTCTAGTCAGGGTAAAGGAGAATCACTCTCAGTTAACCCCCACTCACTCCCTTAGTAGCTTGGCATGAGCAGGCAGGCTTAACTCAGAAGCAATGTATGAAGTATTTGAACCAACACACACAGTAATACAGTGACCCACAAAAAAATGACACAACACAGGTTTTAAAAAAAAGGTAATATTTATCTAAACAAAACAAGTCCAAAATGACAAAAATCCAACATACAAAAGACTAGATATGAATTTTCGTAAGAATAAGAGTCTCAGGTGGTCATTCCAACCCTGGCGGTCGGTGTTAAAGTGCCAGTAAGACCGCCAACAGGACGGCGGTAAAAAAATTGGAATCACGACCGTGGCGGAAACCGCCAACAAAGACAGACACTTTAACACTCCGACCGCCACAGCGGTACAAACAAACAGTGTGGCGGTCACCGCCAACAGACAGGCGGGAAACAATGTACCGCCCACACTATTATGACAGGCCAATCCACCACCTTTTCCGGGGCGGATTCACCGTGGATAAAAACACGGTGGAAACAGGAATCCCGAAGGAAAAACGCTCACCTCTACACACTCCACGAGGACGCCATGGAACCAGAGCTTCAGATTTTTCCAGCCCTCATCTTCTTGCTCCTCTACCAGGAGCACGAACGCCGGCGGCGAAGACCACGGTGAGTACTGCACCTACGACACAGGGGAGGGGAAAAACAGGGACACACACACGCAACCCCCCCACCCACACCGTCACCCACTACAACACACAAACTAATGCGTATCAATACATCACAGTTACACCCCCAAAGCCCCGGAAGAATGCAAAGACAATAGAAAATGAGTGTAACCATTGTAATATATTATAAGCAAGTAGGCAGAAATAGATATATACACCATGTACATAATATATACCAAGCATAGTAGTCCAGGTAGTGTTCTAAGAAAGTCTGTGGAACACTAGGACCACACGGAATGGGCGAGGCCCACACAAGATCCCCGACCATGATGGAGAGAACACTGCAGGGGCATCAGACAGCAACTAAACAGGCACCTCAGGGGGAGGGAAAGGGGGGGCACCTCAGCCGGTTGAGTGCACAACGCCAAATCCAAGAGGGGGCCACATGCCCACTGTTCAATCCTGGGGAGTGCAAAGCCACAGTCTCTCAAGTCTCTACAGTGGGTGGGCTGCCCACTGTTCAATCCTGGGGAGTGCAATGCCAGAGTCTCTCAAGTCTCTACAGTGGGTGGGCTGCCCACTGTTCAATCCTGGGGAGTGCAAGGCCACAGTCTCTCAAGTCTCTACAGTGGGTGGGCTGACCACTGTTCAATCCTGGGGAGTGCAAAGCCACAGTCTCTCAAGTGGGTAACAGTCTCCACTGGTTCTGGAGGAGGCATGGTGCCCAGAGTGCTTCATCCTGCTAAGGACAGAGGGAGTGGATGGATCCCTCCACTGGTTCTGGAGAGGGCATGGTGCCCAGAGTGCTTCATCCTGCCAAGGACAGAGGTCGTGGATGTATGTCTCCACTGGTTCTGGAGGGGGCATGATGCCCAGAGTGCTTCATCCTGCTAAGGACAGAGGGAGTGGATGGATCTCTCCACTGGTTCTGGAGGGGGCATGGTGCCCAGAGTGCTTCATCCTGCCAAGGACAGAGGTCGTGGAAGTATCTCTCCACTGGTTCTGGAGGGGGCATGGTGCCCAGAGTGCTTCATTCTGCTAAGGACAGAGGTCTTGGATGTATCTCTCCACTGGTTCTGGAGAGGGCATGGTGCCCAGAGTGCTTCATCCTGCTAAGGACAGAGGTCGTGGATGTATCTCTCCACTGGTTCTGGAGAGGGCATGATGCCCAGAGTGCATCATTCACCCCATGACGGAGTCAGTTGCGTCAGTGCCCTTGCCGCTCATGGGCCAGCAGTTCTTGAGACGGCGGTGCCCTGTTCAGCGGTGCTTGAGATGGCGGTGCCCTGTGCAGCGGTGCTTGAGACGGAGGTGCCCTGTGCAGCGGTGCTTGAGACGGTGGTGCCTTGTTTAGCAGTGGTTGAGACGGCGGTGCCCTGTGCAGCGGTGCTTGAGACGGTGGTGCCCTGTGCAGCGGGTGCAGGAGACGGCGGTTCCCTGTGCAGCAGTGCTTGAGACGGCGGTGCCCTGTTCAGCGGTGCTTGAGACAGCGGTGCTTGAGACAGCGGTGCCCTGTGCAGCGGTGCATGAGACGGCGGTGCCCTGTGCAGCGGTGCTTGAGACGGCGGTGCCCTGTTCAACGGTGCTTGAGACGCCGGTGCCATGTGCAGCGGTGCTTGAGACGGCGGTGCCATGTGCAGTGGTGCTTGAGACGGCGGTGCCCTGTTCAGCGCTGCTTGAGATGGCGGTGCCCTGTGCAGCGCTGCTTGAGACGGCGGTGCCCTGTTCAGCGCTGCTTGAGACGGCGGTGCCCTGTGCAGCGCTGCTTGAGACGGCGGTGCCCTGTTCAGCGCTGCTTGAGACGGCGGGGCCCTGTTCAGCGCTGCTTGAGACGGCGGTGCCCTGTGCAGCGGTGCTTGAGACGGCGGTGCCCTGTTCAGCGGTGCTTGAGACGGCGGTGCCCTGTGTAGCGGTGCTTGAGACGGCGGTGCCCTGTTCAGCGGTGCTTGAGATGGTGGTGCCCTGTGCAGCGGTGCTTGAGTCGGCGGTGCCCTGTGCAGCGGTGCTTGAGACGGCAGTGCCCTGTTCAGCAGTGCTTGAGACGGCAGTGCCCTGTGCAGTGGTGCTTAAGATGGCGGTGCCCTGTTCAGCGCTGCCTGAGATGGCGGTGCCCTGTGAAGCGGTGCTTGAGACGGCGGTGCCCTGTGCAGCGGTGCATGAGACGGCAGTTCCCTGTGCAGCGGTGCTTGAGATGGCGGTGCCCTGTTCAGCGGTGCTTGAGACGGCGGTGCCCTGTGCAGCGGTGCATGAGACGGCGGTGCCCTGTGCAGCGGTGCTTGAGACGGCGGTGCCCTGTTCAGCAGTGCTTGAGACGGCAGTGCCCTGTGCAGCGGTGCTTAAGATGGCGGTGCCCTGTTCAGCGCTGCTTGAGATGGCGGTGCCCTGTGAAGTGGTGCTTGAGACGGCGGTGCCCTGTGCAGCGGTGCATGAGACGGCAGTTCCCTGTGCAGCGGTGCTTGAGATGGCGGTGCCCTGTTCAGCGGTGCTTGAGACGGCGGTGCCCTGTGCAGCGGTGCATGAGACGGCGGTGCTGAAGACGGCAGTGCCCTGTTCAATGGTGCTTGAGACAGCGGTGCCCTGTGCAGCGGTGCTTGAGACGGCGGTGCGCTGTGCAGCGGTGCTTGAGACGGTGGTGCCCTGTTCAGCGGTGCTTGAGACTGCGGTGCGCTGTGCAGCGGTGCTTGTGACGGCGGTGCCCTGTGCAGCCGTGCTTGAGACGGCGGTGCCCTGTTCAGCGGTGCATGACACGGCGTTGCCCTGTGCAGCGGTGCTTGAGACGGCGGTGCCCTGTTCAGCGGTGCTTGAGATGGCGGTCTCCATTGCAGGGTGTCAGCTGCTGGCGGTCCTTCATGGCCCAACGGGGCTTTTGCTGGCGGTCCTTCATAGCCCAGTGGGGCTTTTGCTGGTGGTCCTTTATGGCCCAACGTGGCTTTTGCTGGCTGTGGCCTCCTGGGCAGCAGGGCTGGTGCTGGCAGTGGCCTCCTGGGTAGCTGAGCTGGTGCTGGTGGTGGCCTCCTGGGCAGCTGGGATGATGGTGGTCTTCTCCGCCGTGCTGCTCTTTCCAGACTTGCCAGGTTTCTGGTGGCCCTTCCCCACCTTGGAAGGTGTCACAGCTGACTCCACACTCTCACCGGGACCCCTGGAAGCGGCTTTGGTGGCTGGAGTCATCCCCCTCTCCCGCCTGGCACTGGCCAACTTCTGATGCTTCAGGTGGGGGACTGTCTGTGCTGTGGCACCGTGCCACACTGGCTGCCCTGGTTACCGGTGCACTCCAGATTCCAGTGACTACAGGCACCACTGGTCCCGGAGATGTTGTGGCTGAGGTGCTAGTTCTGGACCTATGAGATGGACGGGGTGGGGGAGGTGTGGGAATGAGGTCAAGGGTGGACAGGAAACGTTTCTTGGACACACTGGGATGGGCAGCTGGAGGGGGTTTGGGAGTGGAGGAAGAGGTGATGGTTGTAGGAGGTGTACGTTTGGTGACTTTGGGTGAAGGTGCATGCGCAGGAGGCTGTCATGAGGTGGATGGCTGTTGGGTGGGTGTGGGCCTGCGTTTGTGTATCTTGGGAGGGGGCATCACAGACACACTGGGAGAGGACACAGGGGACGTGTGAATGGTAGTGGGGGTGGTGACTGCACGTGAGCGGGGTGTGGTGGTGGGTGTGCTGGAGAGGGACGTAGTGGCTGTAGAGGTAGTGCATGCGTGTAGACGTCACTGGGAGGGAGGAGGGGGACAAGCAGGAGGGGGACACAGTGGAGGCAGTGGATGTTGGTGTGTCTGCATGTGTGTGATGCTTGCGTGAATGCCTGTGGGATGTGTGGTGCTTATGTTTTCCTGAACTACCCTTGGGTGTTGACATGTGTGCATGTTGGTCTGTAGGTGTTCTTGGGATGGGCTGAGGTAGAGGGGATTGGGTCTGGGTGGAGGAAGTTGGAGGGGGGAGGCTAGAGACGGGGACAATGGCTGCCATCAGTGCTGAGGCCAGAGTTTGAAAAGCTCGGTGATGGGCCGCCTGACCAGAATGAATGCCCTCCAGGAATGCATTAGTTTGTTGCAACTGCCTCTCTACACCCTGGATGGCATTCAAAATGGTAGACTGCCAAACAGTGAGGGACCTGAGGAGGTCAATGGCCTCCTCACTGAGGGCAACAGGGGTGACTGGGGCAGGTCCTGAGGTGCCTGAGGCGAAGATGATGCCCACCCTCCTGGGTGAGCAGGCACAGGGTAAAGCCTGAGGGGCTGCTGGGACGGTGGTGCTGGTAGGGGGGGGTGGCGGCTGTACCTGTAGATGCGGGGGCACAGATGTTGCCGCCACCACAAGGGACCTCCCATCAGAGGACGAGTCCGTGTCGCTGGTATCAGCTCCTGTCCCCGCCGTGGAGCTCCCCTCACCCTCCGTCCCACTGGTGAATTCAGACTCCGTGGTGTTGCCCTCCAGGGCCATGTGGGATGCAGCTCCCGCCTGATCCGGTGCCACTGCTCCTCCGCCGGATGATGCTAATGCACACAAGAACAGGGAGACCACAAAAAGGGGGGGAAGACAGGAGAGAGACATGTTGAGTGCATGCATTACTGCTACCGTTGGCGGACACAACAGACACAGAAGCCCCCTGCACTACGCAGCGCTCTTGGGCTCCACTGTTCAATTCCTGGGAAATGGCCTACATGGCTATGGACAACATCTGCACACATAGATGACACAGGGGCATGACTAGGTGTCCTTGGCACTCTACAGAGGTGGGCTGGGGAGAAACATGGCTTGCCTTACGGAGGGGCCTTGCCTACGGAACTCGCCTTGGCCTATGGAAACCCACAGCCCACCTCCCCCACCCAGACAACTCCACTGCGCGCAAAGTCAGCAGAATGAGAGTGTACTCACCCCCTTGTGTGTGCTGTGATGCCCTCAAACTCCGGGTATTCCACCACCAGGATCCGGAACATCATGGGGGTCATAGTGCGACGGGCACCCCTCCCACGTTGGGGAGCCTCCGCCGCCTTCTTGCTCCAGCGGTGAATGTCCTCCCATCTTTTACGGCAGTGGATGCTCCGTCTGTGGTAGACCCCCAGGGTCCGTACGTCCTTGGCGATGGCACGGCAAAATCTTTTTTCTGGTGGGCGCTGACCTACATGAAATGTACAGGGGAAAAAGAGTAGTTATTACCAACTGCATCGTCAAAGTGATTGGCCCCCATCCCTACCCTTGCCATGATGCACATGCACTCACAGTCGTTTCATGCATGCCTCAATCTCCCCCATCTTTCATCCACCCCACTCCACACAGTCATAGCCCATGCAGCATGCTCACAGTGTATTTACCTGTTTGTCTGGAAGACCGTAGAGTAGCGTGTACAGGGGGAGGACCCCATCCACGAGCTTCTCCAACTCCTCCGATGTGAAGGCAGGGGCCCTTTCCCCAGACACTCGAGCCATTGTCTCTTCCAGACCGAGGTCACAGCAGCACTTGCAGTGTAGGTCCTCTCCTGTCGAAGGTCATGTATTGAGTGATTGAACAGATAGAAAATGGCGGTCACGTCTGCGGCGGTGCGTACCGTCACCGCCGGCGCACACCGTCATTGGCTCCTGGGATCCATAGGGGCCAATGTTAACCAATGCAGCATTGCGCCGCGGTCTTCTACCGCCTACCGCGACGGTGTACAAGGCCAGCGCAGTTACCTCACATCCCATTGTCCCACTTTAGAGGTCAGGCAGCCGCTATTTCAGGGGCCCACATGGCTTCATTTCCAACTGCGTCACACATACCTAGGCCTAGACTCAACACACATACAGGCCACCTTTTGTGTATGATTAGTGTTCTGTGTAAACTGTGTTTACGTACCTCTGAGTTGTTTGACTCTGTGCTCGCTGTTGTCCTTCATAGGCACCGTCCACTGGGACCTGTGAGGAGATGGCGGCATCCTCCGGTGTACAGACCGTTGCTGGACCTGTCGACAAGGGAGGAGCGACATGTCATAATCACATACAGGCTTGACCGTGCCACAATCCAGGAACTGTGTATCCAGTTGGAGCCTGACCTGATGTCAGCAATCCGCCATCCCACAGGAATCCCCCTTCAAGTGCAGGTGCTGTCAGTGCTCCATTTCCTGGCAAGTGGTTCATTTCAAACAACAGTGGCCATAGCATCAGGGATGTCCCAGTCTATGTTTTCCAACGTACTGTCCAGAGTGTTGTCTGCCCTTCTGAAACACATGCGGAGCTACATCGTGTTCCCTCAGGTGGAGGATCTGACTACAGTGAAAGGTGATTTCTATGCCCTGGGACATATCCCCAACATTATAGGTGCCATTGATGGGACCCATGTGGCTTTGGACCCCCCACAGGAGTGAACAGGTGTACAGAAACCAGAAGAGTTATCATTCTATGAATGTACAAATGGAATGTTTGGCAGACCAGTACATCTCCCATGTGAATGCCAAGTTCCCTGGCTCAGTGCATGACACCTATATCCTGCGGAATAGCAGCATCCCTTATGTGATGGGTCAACTCCTGAGGCACCGTGTGTGGCTATTAGGTGAGCACCTGGAAGCAAGACAGTGGGAATGGTTGTCTGGGGTTACTATACAGGTTAGTGTGTGTCTAATACTTGTCCCTCGCCATTTGCAGGTGACTCTGGTTACCCCAACCTGTTATGGCTACTGACCCCAGTGAGGAATCCCAGGACAAGGGCAGAGGAACGCTACAATGAGGCCCATGGACGAACTAGGAGGGTGATCAAGCGGACCTTCGGCCTCCTGAAGGCCAGGATCCGGTGCCTCCATATGACAGGTGGATCCCTATTCTACTCACCGAAGGTGTGCCAGATCATCGTGGCCTGCTGTATGCTTCATAATTTGGCATTGCGACGACAGGTGCCTTTTCTGCAGGAGGATAGTCCGGATGGCGGTGTTGTTGCAGCTGTGGAGCCTGTGGATAGTGAAGACAAGGAAGCAGAGGAAGAAGACATGAACAACAGGGACTCAGTGATCCAGCAATATTTCCAGTGAGACACAGGTAAGAGTACAGACCTGCCTACTACATGTACTTAAACACTACTACCTCTCTACTGTCTGTCGTTTTCACCCAGTGTATGGTCACTGAGTTGTCCCTTTCCCTTACAATTTCACAGATGTGGGTCCCACTTTGTGAAATCTGCTTTGATTCCTCATGGACTTGAGCTGTGTGACATAGGTATGTTGACATTACAATTGAAAGAGCATTTTGTCACTGTAATTGCTAATACACTAGTTTGAAATAACAGACAGACTGCAGATTGTTTTGTGTTTTAAGTGTATTTATTTAAGTGCTCAATATTGGAGGGCGTAGTGAAATGGTGAGGGGTGATGGCGAAGGAATGTCCATGGCAGAGTCCAGTCTATTAGTCTCACAGGTGCACTGCCCAAATGGACATAGGAAGTGGAGGTTGGGCAGTTTAAGTATGGACAGGGTGACAAAGTGGGACAGTTGGATGACAATCAGGGTGGTCTCATTTCTTGCCGGGGGTCTTGGCATCGTGCTCTGTCTTTGTCCTGGATCTCAGGGACCGTTTGCGGGGTGGTTCTCCCTCTGCAGGGGGTGGGGTGCTCCTGTGGTGGTCCTGTGGCGGGGCATCCTGTCCACTAGCGCCGGCAGAGGTGGTGGGCAGTTCATCGTCCATGCTAGTGTCAGGGGCCCCTTGTAGTGCCACAGTGTCCCTCCTGGTGTTGACGAGTTCCTTCAGCACCCCTATGATGGTGCCCAGGGTGGAGCTGATGGTTCAGAGTTCCTCCCTGAAGCCCATATACTGTTCCTCCTGCAGGCGCTGGGTCTCCTGAAACTTGGCCAGTACCGTTGCCATCGTCTCCTGGGAGTGGTGGTAGGCTCCCATGATGGAGGAGAGGGCCTTGTGGAGAGTGGGTTCCCTTGGCCTGTGCGCCCCCTGTCGCACAGCAGCCCTCCCAGTTCCCCTGTGTTCCTGGGCCTCCGTCCCCTGGACCGTGTGCCCACTACCACTGCCCCCAGGTCCCTGTTGTTGTTGGGGTGGTGGGTTAGCCTGGGTTCTCTGTAATGGTGGACACACAGCTGATTGACGTGTCCTGGGGACGGAGGTATGGGCCTGCTGGGTGGGTGCTGTGCTGGTGTTTACAGAGGGGGGAAGGTCTGTGATGGCCTGTGTCAGTGTGAGGGGAACCGACTGTCCAGAGGTCCCCGACGGGCCTGGCTGGTCATCTAGATCCAGTTGGACAGAGGTGCTGTCATGACTGTGGGCCTCTTCTGTTGGTGATGTGGACATGTGTGGACCCTCCTGTCCGGTGACGTTGGGTAGGGGTCCTGCAGGGGTGTGAAAGGATGGTTATTACATCTGTATGTGTCATGGTATGCAATGGGTTGGTGAGCGTGTACCCCAGTGCTTACATTCCTGTGTGGGAGCTTTGTGGTGGTGGTCTAGGGGGTTGTATGGGTATGTGCAGTGTGCATGCTTTAGTGATGGGTGTCCATGCTCTGTTGTTGCATGCAGGGCTTGGTGTTGGGATGTGTGGTTTGTGATGTTGGGACATATGTGAGGAGTTGGGGTGCTGGGGGTGAGGGTGGGGGTATGTGATAGCATGTAGGTGTGGTGGGGGATGTAATAGTTAAGATTTGACTTACCAGAGTCCATTCCTCCGCTCACTCCTGCGAGGCCCTCAGGATGCAGAATCGCCAAGACCTGCTCCTCCCATGTTGTTAGTTGTGGGTGAGGAGGTGGGGGTCTGCCGCCAGTCCGTTGAACCGCCTGGTGGTGTCTTGAGACCACGGAACGCACCTTCCCCGTAGGTCGTTCCACCTCTTCCTGATTACCTCCCGATTTCTTGGGTGCTGTCCCACTGCGTTGACCCTGTCCACTATTCTTCACCATAGCTCCATCTTTCTTGCTATTGAGGTGTGCTGCACCTGTGATCCGAATAGCTGTGGCTCTACCCAGACGATTTCCTCCACCATGACCCTGAGCTCCACCTCCGAGAACCTGGGGTATCTTTGATGTGTCATGGGGTGGTGTAGGTGATGTGTGGGGTTGATTGTGTGGTGCTAAGTGTGCTGATATGTAGTTGTGTGTTGTGTGAGGTGGTGTTGTGTGCCTGTGGATGCTGTTGTTCTTGCTGGTGGTGTCTCTCTCTGGCCTTTCAAGATTTTTTGTTGTAGGGTTTTGTGGGTGATGTGGGTGTGTGTTTTAAATTGTAATGGGTGTGGGAGTGGTGTGTGTATGTGTATCAGGTGTGTGTATTTGTTATTGTCCAATGTGGCTGTGTTTTGTAGGAGTGTGTGTATTTTGAGCGCGGCGGTGTGTACCGCCAATAGAATACCGCGGTTGGAAGACCGCCGCGTGGATTCGTGTTTCGTGATAGTGTGAGCGTATTTCTGTTGGCGTGACGGTGTCGGTTTTGTTTTCGCCAGTTTATCACTGACCTTTGGTGTGGCGGACTTGTGTGGGTGAATTTTGGCGGATTCTGAAATGTGGGTCATAATAGCCGTGACGGTTTTCCGTGGCCGCGGTGGTGTGTTGGCGGTCTTCTGTACGGTGGTAAGCGGCTTTTACCACCAATGTTGTAATGAAGGCCTTAATCCTCAGAAAACAGTGAAAACGCTGTTGTTACACAAAGTACCTGTTCTAGTGTCTCAAATAAATACGCATGGGAGAGCATGTCAGCGATGTGTCAATTCCTTACTCGCAAGTGAGGCCGTGCATCATTTCCCTCTCCGATCGGGTTGGGGATGTGTCATTTGTTCCCTCGCACAAGATCGATGCATAGATTTCTAGATGGGGCACCTCGGATCCGCGCAGATTCGGGTTGACAAAGACGGCCAGGGATGATGCGTGGAAAATCCAGTCATAAGGTGTTATAAAACTGCGCTGCATGGGGTTTGCGTCGTTATCAGCCTCCGTAAGTGGGTGTTGCTTGTCGTTTCTCCAGCCGCATTGTGTCGATCTCCCAGCCGCGATACAGGTGGAGCGTCGTTTATCAGCTGCTTTGCGGAAGGTACATTGTAAATTTCCCTGCACAGCGTTCTGTGCGTGGATTTTCAGTTCTTGGCTGACAGTCACTCTTGTTTATAAGATCCTGCCTTGCCCAGGCCAGGCCCCAGACACATACCAGGGGTTGGAGACTACATTATGCGAGGGCAGACACAGCCATTTTAGGTGTGAGTAACCACTCCTCTCTTCCTCCCAGCACAGATGGCTCATCAGGATATGCAGGCTACACTCTAGCTCCCTTGGTGTCTAGAGAAGTGCAAACAGCACCTACTTTCAAACTGACCCAGACAGTAAATCCACAAACAGGCACAGTCACAGAATGGTTTAAGCAAGAAAATGCGTACTTTCTCAAAGTGGCATTTTCAAACACAGTCTGAAAACAGCCTTTACCAAAAGATTTATTTTTAAACTGGGAGTTCAGAGACCCTAACCTCCACATTTCTATCTGCTCACAAAGGGAATCTGCACATTAATAATTTTTAAAGGCAGCCCCCATGTTAACCAAGAGAGAGATAGGCCTTGCACAGTGAAAAACGAATTTGGCAGTATTTCACTGTTGGGCCATTAGTATATGTCCTATCTGAAACATACACTCCACCCTGCCCATGGGCCTACCTAGGGACTACATTAGGGGGTGCTTTAGGTGTATGAAAAGGGAAGGTTTAGCCCTGGCAAGTGGGTGCACTTGCCAAGCCAAATTGGCAGATTAAAACTACACACACAGACACTGCAGTGGCAGGTCTGAGACATGATTACAGGGCTACTTATGAGGGTGGCACAATCAGTGTTGCAGGCCCACTAGTAGCATTTTATTTTCAGGCCCTGGGCACCTCTAGTGCCTGGGACTAGGGACTTACTATAAAATCAAATATGCCAATCATGGAAAGCCAATTACACATTCATTGTACATAGGATTACTTGTACCTTAGCACTGTATAGCAGTGGTAAAGTGCCCAGAGTAACAAAAACAGCAAAAACAGAGTCCAGCACACATCAACAACCTGGGAAACAGAGACCAAAAGTTTGAGGGAGACCATGCCAAGGATGCCACGTCTAACAATAATGGACTTACATCATCAGTCGAAGCCAGATCTGATGCCAGCTATTAGCTATCCAACCAGCATACGACGTATTGCTCAAGTCATATCAGTATTGCACTTCCAAGCCACAGGGTCCTTCCAACATGCAGTGGCCTTATCAGCTGGCATGTCCTAACCTATGTTCAGTTTGATGTTGAAGGATGTTCTAATGTTGAAACACCTGGACAGCTACATCCAGTTTCCCAGATGTCAGGAATTAGCCCATGTGAAGGCTGACTTTTATGATTTTGCATGCATCCCACATGTGGTAGTGGCCATTAATTGCATACTTGAAGGCTTGGTCCCACCGCAGGCCAATGAAAAAGTATACCGCAACAGAAAGAACGTCTGTTCCATCAACATGCAAGTTGGCTGTTTGGGGGATCACTAAATTTCACAGGTCTGTGCCAGTTATCCGGGTTCAGCCCATGATTCCTTCATAATGTGGAACAGCACCATACCCCAGCTAATATCACAGCTGTACCCAGAGATGGCTTGGCTGGTTGATAAGTCACTTCTGTTTGTGTGTCTGCAATGCCTGGTGCAACAACCATGAACTGAGTGACTCATTGATGCACATATGTCCCATTCCTTAACAGGAGACTCTACATATCCAAACCATCCTTGATTTTTGATGCCAATAAGGAATGAAACTATACCAGGGAAAGTCCGCTTCAAAGAGGCCCATGGAAGATTAAGGCAGTAGTGCAGTGAGCTTTTGGCTCCTGAAGGCCAGATTTTGGTGTCTTAACCGGACTGGTGGAGCCCTACTCTACTCGCTCAGTAAAATGTGTCAGGCCACTGTGGCATGCTGCATGCTCCACTACATCCCCCTGCGTAGGAATATCCAGTCCATCCCAGAGATGCAGTACTACTGGGTGAGACTCCTGAAATGCCAAGTGAGGATGGCAGTGGTGAAGAGGAAAGAGATCTCATCAACAGTTACTTTTCATGAGTGTAAGTATGTCATGCGATGTAATGACTACGACTGTACCAAGAACTGTAGTTGTGAGAAGATGTGTAGTTGTGTTATGGCACCAACTAGGGAGCTGATACTCTACAATGTTCAGCCAAAGGGTGCTTAAAGAGTTAGCCTTTGACTTATCCACACCTTGATGAAGCTGCTTTGTTTGTGTCTGTCTCAATTCAATATTTTCTTTCCAGATGCTTGCTATGTGATTTGTATGTTTTTAAGCCTATGCTCCTTGTTTTTTCTTTGTATCAATACCTTCACCATGACATCCTCATTTGGGCATTTCAGAGTTGTGACATTGGCAGGTATCTGATGCTGTTCTGACATACAAAGTGGACTGTTCTGTGTGGATTATTCCAGGTAATGTAGGTCACAGATTTGGGGTGTGTGAGACCTGTGCCAAGGCAGCTTGAACAGTGTTTGGGTGGAAGGTCAGAAGTGCATATTGGTCTTGTCTAGAGTGCTGTGCTGGGCCTATTGCATCATGTGTGTGATCATGTGGCATGAAATATGTTGTCATCAATTGCAAGCATGGCACTCACCCTTCACATAGGCTAAACACTCTTCTTGTGTGGCCTGTATGTAACCGTAGATATGTTTCATCATTACAATCCCCACTGCCTGTGCCACAACACTGACATATGTTTGTGTCATACCACCAGATGCATGATCATTGTATTATGATGGGGCTGTGATCAGGGACTGTTGTACTGTATTCTTTCTGTACCTTAATTCATCTGATTGTGGATTACTCTGGTGTGGTATGTATTAAGGCTCAAGCTAGTGACACCATCCACTATTCTGGTTGCCTATTCTACAGGACAATGCCTGACAAGGAAGTTCATTCTGTGGTCTGGGGGGCTGCACCTTGGGATGCGTACCTTGAGACAATATAAGTCAGCCATTCTTGGCTATGACACCCCAGACATTTCAACAGCCTATGTGCTGTACAATGCAATAAAATGTTTGGTGTGACCAGACACTTGTACGTACATGTTTGTGTGTGTTGGTAGTAATCCTTAGCAGGACACTGTACTTGTAACATATTCCTCCTTGCATTAGTAGCTTGTGTCTTCCTCATTTGCTTCACATGGTCTTACATCTCAAATAAAGCAAAATGTGGAACAAAAGCAAGCAAACAATGAAATTGTGATAGGTGGATTTATTGATAATTTATGCAGAAAATAAAAATGGGACATGTTGGAACAAAAAGGTGAAGGGTTCAGTCATGGTGGATGAAATCACTGGAGTAGATGCCACACCATTGGAAGTCCAAGGTGCAGGTCCAGTGTACTCATTTCATTTGAAATGGAAGGTGGTTGAAGAACAGTCAACAGAGTAAATATGTGGCACACAAAAGATGGTCATTTTGGAAGAGGTCTCTTGCTGGCAGTGGTTGGTGTCTTGCCATCCACACCTCTTGGATTCCTTGCTGGATGTCCCCACTTGTGTGGTGAGGCGGGATCTGCTGCTACAGAGCTGGGCTGTCTGGGGTGGGTTCTTCCTGACAGGGCCTCCCTTTCAGTGGCTGGCACTGATGAAGGGCCTGGTGTAGATGTGTGAAAGGAAGGAGTAGAGTGTGGTCGATCCCTGATCAGGGTGGTATTAATGTACCTCAGCACCCCTGTTAGGGAGGGAGTTCAGCAAGTACCTGGCCCATCATGCCTTGGGACTCCTGGGAGACCTCAAAATGTGGCTGATGGTGTCCTAGCCATGAGCAGCCCCAGTGCCCCCTCCCACTGATTCCTGGACCATCATTGTCAGAGGTGTTGTGCTGCAACTCAGGATCCATGACCAGGGGAGTGCAAGATGGTTGACACTGTCATAGGGACACAGGTTTGAGGGCACATGGTTGCCTGTGATGTGGAGTGATGTAATGGCTACAGTAAGACTCACTGTTGGTGTCTGACCAGGTTGTCCAGATGGGCTAGAACCATCCTCCACATCCAGATGTCCAAGAGTATCTTCATCAGTGAGGACTTCATATATGGGGTATTGGCAGTCTCTTCTGTGAGCTCTGTGCAGCCAATGGCAGCTCGACCTGTTGATGTGAAACATACAATGTTACTGTTTGTATTGTGACATCTACCTGCAAAGGTTTACAGTGACATTTCACAAAGACATTGTACATATTTGATTTGCAAGTATTCCTATTGTGACAGGTACACATGTCAGTGGTTGTATTGTCATGAGATATGTGGAGCATGCCAGATCTCCTTTCCTGAAACAGCTGCTGAGATGTGTAAAACATTCTCCCCTGGGGGAATGGCCTGAGAATGTCATCTTGCCACCAGTGAAGGCTAAACAGTGGCTAGACAAGCTAGGTTTTGTGCTCATTTTGAAGCTTAGCCAAATGTGATGCAGGCAGACCCAGGCGTTTGTAGTATACGTGACAGGAGTCATGTGGTTACTGCAGTGCTAATGTGTCTGCTACCAATACCAATCTGGTGATGCAGCTTGAGGTCTTAGAAATACTTGTACACACTGGGTAAGCTGTCCTTCCTGTCCTCAATAGTTTCATCTTGGGTTAGCAGGTCAAGATGGAGCTAGGTAGCCAGACACATCTCAGAGTTGGTCATGATCTGTATCTTGATCACTCCCAGATGAGTAAACCTCAAATGTGACTTATCGGGCAAGGGTATTTGATCAAGTGACCACTGGTGTGGTATTTTGAATTAGGGAAGCAGTGCCTCCTGGGAGGTGATGTCACTTGCTCTACTGCACACACTTGACAATTTTCATCCCCCCATGGGTGTAGAGTTCATTTGGGAGTTTTTTACTAGATGGATGTGGGCAAGTGTAACTGGTTTTGTTGTTAGAGTTAGCGAAACATGGCCAATTGGGATTTAAAATCTGGTCACTCCCTCTACTTCCCACCATTTTTCATATGGTATTCTCTCAGGTGAGTGTACTTCAAATGGGATTTCACAGACATGGCTATTGGACATACGGCCCCTGGGCTTGTATCTGGAGTGAAAGATTCAAAGCCTCCTGGCCTTAGCAGTCATGTCAGTCCCTCTACTACGCACACTTTACAAATGTTGTCCTCACATCTGAGTAAGCTTGTATTGTGATTTGCCAAACTGGGCTCTTTGATTGAATGTACACTTTTCTGGTGTTTGAATTCAGCAAAACAGTGCCTCCTGTGAGTTGTAGTCATGTTAGTCCCTTTACTATACACACTATACAAATGTTATGCCACCAGTTGAGTAAACGTAGTTTGTGAGTTATCACACCAGGGCATTTGGAGGGGAGGACCCTAAGCTGGTGGTTAGGGTAACAGTATCGGAGCCTCCTGGGATTTGCCTTCATGTCAGTCACTTTACGACACACACCATCCATATGTTGTCCCCCCAGGTGAGTGAACTTTATTTGTGAGTTACCAAACCAGGGCATTTGGAGAGAAGGACACTGTGCTAGTGGTTTGACTAACAGTATCAGAACTTCCTGGGATTTGCATTCATGTCAGTCCCTTTAATATACCCACACTATTCATATGTAATCCCCCAGGTGAGTACACTTCATTTGTGGATTGACAAACAAGGGTATATGGACAAGTGAACACTGTGCTGGTGTTTAGAGTTACAGAAACGGTGCTGATTGGGCTTTGCAGTAATGTCACTCTCTACTATACTTACTTGACAATTGGTATACTTACAGGTGAGTAAACTTCATTTGTGATTTGACAAACAGGGTTTTTTGGACAAGAGGGCACTGTGCTGGTGGGTGAGTAATGAAAACAGTGCCTCCTGGTATTTGCACTCCTGTCACTCTCCCTACTACACACACTATACAAATGCTATGCCACCATGTAAGTAAACTTCATTTGTGAGTTACCAAACCAGGGTATTTCGAGAAGGGGACAATGTGCTGGTGGTTGGGGTAACAGTATCAGATTCTCCTGGGAGTTGCATTCATGTCAGCCCCTTCACTACATACACCGTTCATATGTTGTCTCCACAGGTGAGTACACTTCATTTGTGAGTTGGCAAACAAGGGCATACGGGCAAGTGAACACTGTGCTGGTGTTTGTAGTTACTGAAACAGTGCCTATTGGGCTTTGCAGTCATGTCACTCTTTCTACTACACATACTTGACAATTGGTATATTTCCAGGTGAGTAAACTTAATTTGAGAGTTCACTAACAGGTGTATTGGGGCAAGTGAACACTGGGGTGGTGTTTGGTTTTGGAGAAATAGGGGCTATTGGGCTTTGCATTCCTGTCACTCCCTCTACGTCCCAACAGTTAGCCCATGGTATCCTACCAGTTGAGTTTAAGTTCACATATAGGAGTATTTGGAGCAGAGGACAATGTCTTGGTGGTTGGAGTCATTATAACGGTGCCTACTGGGGGTTGCAGTCATGTTGGTCCCTGTACTACACACTATACAAATGTTATCCTCCCAGGTGAGCACACTTCAATTGGGAGTTAACAAAGAAGGGTATTTGGAGAAGGAAACACTGGGCTGGTGTTTTGAATAACAGTAACAGTGCCTCCCTGGAGTTGTAGACATGTAACTCCCTGTACTACTCACACTATACAAATGTTATCCCCTCAGGTGAGTACACTTCAATTGTGAGCTACCAAACAGGGGTCTTTGGACAAGTGAATACTCTGCTGGTGAGTGTAGTGACAGTAAAGGTGGCAAAAGGTGAGCAGTGAGCATGCATGACTACATTTTTGTAACATTTATTGATGTGGTAACTTACCAGACTCCACTCCCCCAGGTTTTCCTGTCAAGCCCTCAGGATGCAGGATGGCCAAGATCTTCTCCTCCAAAGGGAAAGAGTATTAATGGGGCAGTGGGAAGGCCACCACCAGTCTTCTTCCCCTGCTGCTGGTGCTTGGAGACAAGGGAATGGACCTTGCCCCTGAGGTTGTTCCACCTTTCCTGATGTCCTCCTTTGTGCACAGGGTGGTACCTACATCATTGACCCTGTCGACTATCCTGTCCCACATTTTTATTTTCCTACTGAGAGGAGTGTGTTGGAATTGTGCCCCAAACAATTGTGGCTCTACTCTTTTCATCCACAGAAAATCGTGGATTTTTAGAACGCGACATGGTGGAAAAGAAAAAAAAAAGGTGACGGTGACTTACTGAAGAGGGGAGGTGCAAAAGGGTGCAAGGGACAAAAGTGTGTGCTGGGTGTGAAAAGAGATGGTGTGGAAAAAGTGGTGCCTACTGTCTGTGCTGTGTGGTAAATAATTTGCTCTGGTTTCAGTGTGTTACGTTGTAAATGCAAAGGACTGTGGTGTTTGAAGGGGTGTGTTTCATAGTGCCTTTTGCAGGTGTGCCCAGTGCAGCAATGTGTGTCAGCTGTGTTGTTTATAAATTCATCCAATGTGCCATTGTATGTTACTTGGGTTACCAAGAACCACAATGGTTCGGATTGCCATTGGCTGACCGCCATGGGTATTCACCATTGCGACTTTGTGCTTGTAATATGGTCGGTGGTTGGTTGCAGTGCTGTTGGCACTGATAATCAAAAGGCCTATTTCTGGGCCACTGCCGGACTGCCTTTTGTAGTTGGCGGTCAGCAGCCCTGCCTGTTTGACTCGTAATTGGGTGGTCTGTAAGACTGCCAACATGGTAGTCTTTATCGGTTATCGGACCACCAACATGGCTGTCTAGCGCTCTGACCGCCAAACTCACAATGAGGCTCTAAAATAAAAAATAGGAAATTACAATTATAAAACAATTAAAATAAAACATTTCAAATAAACTAAATTAAAATTAAAACAATTCAAATAATATATTTAAAATGCAAACTTAAACTGAAATATTGATCAATAATTGCTGATGTTTGTATGGGAGGATGATAGGCAAGGAGGTGCAAAATAAAAAAAAGCATGCCACTACTTCTGCTCTGCTCATCACTCTGCATCTACACAATGTAGGCTAAGGATAAGTTCAGTACACAGTAGAAGAACGTTTTAAAAAGGTGAATTACCCTGTAGGTCCCATATCAGTAATACTGTGTAAAGAGAACCTGTTCACTTCTACTGAACACTATGTGGCAACTGTGCCACTCTCATACTCATGCTGCTCAACTTTTGGTGAAGGCAGTAGCCTTCCACCACTATGAGAAATGAGGGTAGCACTTTGGATGTCACTTCCGGTCCAACAAGGCTGCAATCCATGGGACAATTGCACAGAGATACCACATAAAAAGCTGAACAGAATTACACCAACTTTGGAAGAAAGCTACGTCTTCATCCACAAAGTGTGCTTTTTGTGATTTAGTGTGAATCTATCTAGTAGCTTTTGAGAAAGTAAAGGTCAAAATATCTGACTCTATCAGGCCGCAGAGAATCCATGGAAAACAGATCTAAAGATAAGATCAGATTTGCTGCCACCACATCAACAAAGATGTAGCAGCAGACATTTTGGGGCTCAGGAGCTCCTTCCCTCGTCCTCACAAAAATATAAAGGGCAGGATAGGCATACCCCCCCAAGACCTGGTGGGGAGCCCTCTGGACACTCCTGGGGACAAAACATATTTTTTTAGTGGAATCACGGATCACAGTGAATATATAAGCCCCCAACTGTGGTCCAGGGCCTGTGGGGGTAGGCACAATTTGTATGTGTGCTGCACACATGCCACCTTTGAAATGTTTGCCAAAATTAAAGATTTCTCTAAGTCAAAGAAGCCATATATTATGGTGCAATGCCTTGTCTACAAATGTTAGTAGATTGGGCTATGTGGAAATAAATGTGTGGGTGCATGGGAGATGTTCATGTACCACCCATGTTACATCCATGTAATGGGAAGCAATGCAAGCAGCACTATCTTTACTTCATGTTACTTTAGAGATACTTTCCAGCATAAATAAAGGTTTGCACTGGAAAGTAAACCACAAATAAACAGTTTGCAACCGTTCATGTCACATTTGTAGTGAAATATTAGTAAATCTGTCCCTAAATATTAGTGCTTTCCATTTCCCGGAGGGTAACAGTATTACAAAGTATGATTGAAATCTAATAAAGAGATAAAGAAAGCATACCTGTTACTAATAATAGCACTGTCACCTTCTCATGATAGGTACTGTTATGTTCCCAAATGAACAGCAATCGCTTTATCTATATTGCGATCCCTCGGTTCTTAAATGGAATCACATGATGTCTTTGTTATTACCTCCACAAATATTTGAATACACAGTCAATCTCATAAAAGTTAAAAAGTTTCTCATCACAACCAGTGTATTATCTAAAATGGGGTGCAAATGCCTAACTGAAATCACAGTTCATTGCTGCAACGAGATGTTGCAAAATCATTTTACGAACTGGATGGATGGTGCTACTTATATTGTTTATGGAGCACAGACAGCTAAGTATGTAACTGATTAAGGGACTCTGTTATCTTATTGGGATGCTTACTGAACAGTAATAAATACGTCTCTGATCTTGCATCATTTCTACATGCTTTTCGTTGGTTACATTTTATAAAAAACAACCTAGCCTTTATCCAAGGTTTGATTTTTTGACTGCTGATTTGACTGGGCACCAATTCATATCTAAGTGAATTTCGTAAATAAGCAAGATGGTATTTTATTGCAAATCACTGAATCAATTTTTAATACTTCCCATTGCCTTCTTAAAATATGACAAATAGAAAAGGAGGTTGTTACAAATTAATAAATCCAGGTATTAAGTTATGGAGCCATGTAGTAAGCAGGATTTGTTCATATATTTACATATTCATTTATTACAGTGTTTAGACATTTTTTGCAGTTTATAAACAATATGTATGAATTATGAAACAATGTGTATAAATTAGAAAATATTTTTCATTTAATAAACAAATACTTTATATGTTCAGTTCAATATAAAGGCAGTCTTTCTATTGGAATTTCATTATTTTTTGCTGGTCAGTAGCTATATTTTCTAGTCATTTTTCATCTTCAGTAGGGATCTGATTTTGGCATGAATGGTAATTCTGGGTTGCAGCTCTTCATTTCAGGCAATGGCATTTCATTGCATTGTTTTTAAGTATTCGAAGTTGGCCAGATAAGTTGGAAGTAAGATCAAAGTTTGTTAGTGAGTTTAGTTACAGGAGTTTGATTAGTTTGGTTTAGGAAATTGTTACAGTTAGTTTAATAAGTGTGTTAGCAGCAAGGACCTGGTTTTTGGTGGTCCAACTGCTGGACCGCAACTATATGGTGGTAGGGAGGATGCTGCCAAGCCGGCAGCCTCCCCACGGTCATATTATGAAGTTCCCGCCAGGCTGGCCAATAGAAACAGTTCAGTGGCATTGGTCTCGGCTCTCAAGGAGAGCCGAGGCCAATGCCAGAGCACTGTTGGTGCCGCCAGCACACTCGGAATGCACACAGTCACCATGGCAGACAGTTCGCATTCTGAGTGGGCTGACAAGGGGGCCTCTGCACTGACCACAAAATGGGCATGGGCAGTACAAGGGTCCTTGTGTGGCCCCGTCTTTGCCTTTCCGACGACCTTTCCATGGTTGGGTCTTCGCCATGGAAAGGGTAGAGAAAAGGCAATTTGTGTTCAGCACAGCAGTGCCAACATCAGCATCGCCCTGCTTGACCACGGCTTGCACCTCCACCAACATGTCGGGATCCACTATGCTGGCAGTGGTGGTGATCTTGTGGTGATCTGACTGGCAGCATCCAAATCTGACGGTTGGACTGCCAAAGACGTGACTGCCGGAGTTCCATCGTGGATACAGCCGTACTCATAATCAGGCCCCTAGTGTTTTCTGTAGTGTTACGATGGATTTTTAATGTTTTATTTTTAACTCTAGGAATCGTTTCTTTTCTGGTAAGGTATACGTTTGTTTTATCAGGTAACATCAGCTTCTAAAAGGATGCTTTTGATTCAGACTGCTTCATTATTTATTATTTTACAAAGAAACTGTTTTGACATTTTTTATATCCAAAGTTACTAATAATTTTCTAATTTTTTTAATGATTGTTTTACATTTCTGGGGCAAGATTTTTTTACATGGGTTGTTACCTGTGGGCTTGGGGGCAGATTTATACTTTTTGCCGCAAACCTGCGTTAGCAAGTATAGCGCCGGCTAGCGCCATTCCTAGATGCCGGCCAGCCGACATATTTAAGGAATGGCACTAGCCGGTGCTAAAGCACTGTTAGCATCCTTTGAAAGGACACTAACAGGGCCTGGGAGGCATAAGGGGAGCTGAGGCTTGTGCGCCAAATTGTGGCATTACACAAACAATTGCCTCTAAGCAGCGTAGCGCCATTTTCTGGTGCACAAGCCCCATGGGCATGGCTCCTGTCTTAGTAAAGACAGGAGCCATGCCCACAACCCCAATGGCCATGCCCAGGGGACAACTGTCCACTGAGCATGGCCATTGGGGCCAATGCCATGGAAGGGGCCCTAAGTCAGGGCCCCTGAGCGACGTTGGACAGAAAAAAAGAATACCCACTCAGACTTACCTTCAGATGGGTCCCTCATCTGTGGGTGACCTCCTGGTGTGGTTAGGGTTAGGTGGGGGTGTCCCTGGGGACAGGGAAGGGCACCTTTGGGCATTTTCCATGCTCTCTGACCATGGAAATCTGCCTCCAGGTCCCCTGTGCTGACCCAGGCAATAAATAATGGCACTAAGCAGGTTTAGCGTCATTATGTAAGGCTGTTCTCCTCCTGTGCGTGATTTTTGCACCGGAGGATAAATAAGGCGCTAAGGCCTTTAAGGCATTTTTTGTCCGGGAATGCCTATCTTGCATCTCATTGACGCAAGGTAGTTTTCCGCCAGCAAAAAATGACATTAACTTCAATATTTTGGCGCTAGACATGTCTAGCGCCAAAATATAAATATGGAGTTAAATTTGCACCAGAATTGCGCAAAAAAAAATGACGAAAATCCAGCAGAAACAGAGTATAAATATGCCACCAGGTTTTTTGCTTTAACCCCTTCGCTGTCAGGCCTTTTCCCCTCAGGTGCCAAGCCTTTTTTTGGCTATTTGGGGCAGTTCGCCCTTAGGCCCGCATAACCTTTTGTCCACATAAGCTACCCATGCCAAATTTGCATCCTTTTTTTCTAACATCCTAGGGATTCTAGAGGTACCCAGAGTTTGTGGGTGCCCCTGAAGGAGACCAAGAAATTAGCCAAAATACAGCACAAACTTCATATTTTTTTTTTTTAAATGGGGGAAAAGGGCTGTTGAAGAAAGCTTGTGTTTTTTTCCCTGAAAATGGCATCAACAAAAGTGCTAAAATCACCATCTTCCCTGCTTTTAGGAGCAGGCAGACTTGAATCAGCAAAACACACTTTTCAACACAATTTTGGAATTTTTCTGGGACATTCCCCATTTTTACTATTTTTTGTGCTTTTGGCCTTCTTCCAGTTAGTGTCAGAAATGGGTTGAAACCAATGCTGGATCCTGGAAAGCCAAACATTTCTGAAAAGTAGACAAGATTCTGAATTCACCAAGGGGTCATTTGTGTAGATCCTACAAGGTTTTCCTACAGAATCAGCTAAAATAAGAAAATATTGAAATTGAGGTGAAAAAAACAGCCATTTTTCTCCAAGTTTTGCTCTGTAACTTTTTCCTGCGATGTCAGATGTTTGAAAACAATATATACCGTTATGTCTGCTGGACTCTACTGGTTGCGGGGATATATAGGACTTGTAGGTTCATCAAGAACCCTAGGTACCCAGAGCCAATAAATGAGCTACACCTTGCAATGGGTTTTCATTCTATGTCGGGTATATAGCAATTCATTTGCTGAAATATAAAGAGTAAAAATAGGTATGAAAAAAACCTTCGTATTTCCAAAATTGGCACAAGATAAGGTGTTGAGAAGCAGTGGTTATTTTCACATCTCTGAATTCCGGGGTGCCCATACTAGCATGGGGAATTACAGGGCATTTCTCAACACTGTCATGCATTTTGAAGGAAAAAATGTTGAGAAAGACAAGCGACAATAACACTTGTTCTGGAGATTCTGTGTTCCCCCATGTTTCCCGTTAAAAATGATACCTCACTTGTGTGGTAGACCTAATAACCGCAACAGGAAACGCAACATGCACACATCACTTTTTTACATTGAAAACTGACGTGTTTTTTGGAAAGTGCCTAGCTGTGGATTTTGTTCTGTAGCTCAGCCGGCACCTAGGGAAACCTACCAGACCTGTGCATTTTTGAAAAGTAGACACCTAGGGGAATCCAAGATGGGGTGATTTGTCGGGCTCTCACCAGGTTCTATTACCCAGAATCCTTTGCAAACCTTACAATTTAGCTTAAAAAATACTTTTTCCTTGCATTTCAGTGAAAGAAAGCTCTGGAATCTGAGAGGAGCCACACATTTCCTTCCACCCAGCGTTCCCCCATGTCTCCTGATAAAAATAGTACCTTACTTGTTTGGGAAGGCCTAGTGCCTGCAAAAGCAAATGCCCCAAAACACAATGTGGACACATCACATTTTCCCAAAGAAAACAGGGCTGTTTTTTGCAGAGTGCCTAGCTGTGGATTTTGGCCTCTAGCTCAGCCAGCACCTAAAGAAACCTACCAAACCTGTGCATTTTGGAAAACTAGACACCTAAGTAAATCCAGGATGGGGTGACTTGTGGGGCTCTCATCAGGTTCTGTTACCCATAATCCTTTGCAAACCTCAAAATTCTGCCAAAAAAACACTTTTTCCTCACATTTCGGTGACAGAAAGTTCTGGAACCTGAGAGGAGCCACACATTTCCTTCCACCCAGTGTGCCCCCAAGTCTCCCAGTAAAAATGGTACCTCACTTGTGTGGGTAGGCCGAGTGCCTAAGAAACAAAATGCCCCAAAACACAACGTGGACGTTCACATTTTCCCAAAGATAACACAGCTGTTTTTTGCAGAGTGCCTAACTGTCGATTTTGGCCTTTAACTCAGCTGGCACCTAGGGAAATCTACCAAACCTGTGCATTTTTTAAAATCAGATACATAGAGGAATCCATGATGTGGTGACTTGTGGGGCTCTCACCAGGTTCGGTTACCCAGAATCCTTTGCAAACCTCAAAATTTGGCCCAAAAAACAAATTTTCCTCACATTTCGGTGACAGAAAGTTCTGGAATCTGAGAGGAGCCACACATTTCCTTCTACCCAGCATTCCCTCACGTATCCCGATAAAAATGGTACCTCACTTGTGTGGGTAGGCCTAGTGCCTGTGAAAGGAAATGCCCCAAAACCCAACGTGGACACATCACATTTTCCGAAAGAAAACAGAGCTGTTTTTTGCAGTGCCTAGCTGTGGATTTTGGCCTCTAGCTCAGGTGGAACCTATGGAAATCTACCAAACCTGTGCATTTTTTAAACCTAGACACCAAGGGGAATCCAGGGTGGGGTGAATTTTGGGGGTCTCACCAGGTTCTGTTACCCAGACTCCTTTGCAAACCTCAACATTTGGCCAAAAAAACACTTTTTCCTCACATTTCGGTGACATAAAGTTCTGGAATCTGAGAGGAGCCACAAATTTCCTTCCACCCAGCGTTCCCCCAAGTCTTCCAATACAAATGGTACCTCACTTGTGTGGGTAGGCCTACTGCCTGCGAAAGGAAATGCCCCAAAACTCTATGGGGGTCATTCTGACCCCGGCGGTCAAGGACCGCCGGGGCCGGGGTCGGCGGTAGCACCGCCAACAGGCTAGCGGTGCTCCGCCGGGCATTCTGACCGCGGCGGTACAGCCGCGGCCAGAAACGGAAAGTCGCGGTGTACCGCCGACTTTCCGCTGCCCATGGGAATCCGCCATTGCGGCGCAGCTTGCTGCGCCGCCATGGGGATTCCGACCCCCTCACCGCCATCCTGTTCCTGGCGGTTCCGCCCGCCAGGAACAGGATGGCGGTGAGGGGTGTCGTGGGGCCCCTGGGGGCCCCTGCAGTGCCCATGCCAATGGCATGGGCACTGCAGGAGCCCCCGTAAGAGGGCCCCACTTTGAATTTCAGTGTCTGCTCAGCAGACACTGAAATTCGCGACGGGTGCTACTGCACCCGTCGCACATCCTCCACTCCGCCGGCTCCATTCGGAGCCGGCATCCTCATGGAGGGGTGTTTCCCACTGGGCTGGCGGGCGGCCTTTTGGCGGTCGCCCGCCAGCCCAGTGGGAAACCCAGAATAACCGCGGCGGTCTTTTGACCGCGCAGCGGTATTCTGGCGGTTCCCTCCAGGCGGGCGGCTCCCGCCGCCCGCCGGGGTCAGAATGACCCCCTATGTCAACAAATCAAAAGTATCAAATACAAAACTATCTGTTTTTGTGGGTGTCATCTGCGTTTTTGGTCTTGGGCTCAGCAGCTGTATAGGAAAACCTACCACACCCAAACACTTCTGAAAACTAGACACCTGAGGGAGTCCAAGGAGGTGTGACTTGTGTAAATCCCCTAGTGTTTACTTACCCAGAATCCTCAGCAAACATCAAATTTAATTACAAAATCACCATTTCTGTGTGAGATCACCACACCGGGACAAATTTCCTACCACCCAACGTTCCCCTCAGTCTCCCGGTAAAAATGATACCTCACTTGTATAGGTGGGCCAAGTGCCTGCGACAGGGAAGAGACAAAAAGATGTTGAAATTGAGGGGGAACCGAAGCGGGTCCAAAAGAGCAGTTTGGAAAAAAGCATTTTTAGGCTGACAAGTGGGGCAGAATTTTTATTGGTATAAATGAGGCAATGCTGGGTGGTAGGAATTTTGTGGATTCCTGCAGATTCTGGAAGCTTCCATCACAAAAATGTGGAAAAAATATGTGGTTTCCAGCAAAGATGGAGGTTTGCAGGGCATTGTGGGTAAGAAAATGGTGCGGGTGCATGTGAAGCACACCACCCTGGACTCACTCAGATGTTTAGTTTTCAGATGTGTCTAGGTCTTGAGGATTTTTCTACATGGCAGCATCCCAAAGTCCAAAAAGTGAAGCCCTCACCATTCCATGTGGGTCGATTTTGGGAGTTAGCCAAGCTCTCATGGACCAAATGTAGAACCAAAACCCAAAATAATCAAATGTCCTCTTTCTTGCCTTGGGATAAGATGTGTTAGTGTGGGAGGAGAGCTGAAAGACTCTTACCTCCTTCAGGTGGGGCGGGGGCATAACCATTTCCATACTGGTTGGTATCCACCCCCCTACCATTGTTTTTTTAATTTCCTGGCATCTAGTAGGTTTTCTGCCTCCCCCGGGGAGTCAATCGGGTGTAATTGCCCAATATGCCCATTGGTGGGCAGAACAACTTTGTCCCCATTTATTTGGGGCCACCCTCTTTTTTTGAAAAAACAAATCTTCCCTGGTCTCTGGTGGGCTTTCTGGCCCCCTTGGGGCAGATGGGCCTTCCAAAAATAGGCTGATCTGCCCCCCCCCAAGGGCCAACAGTAATGTGCCCCCATGGGGAGTGACCCCTGGTGCCTAAGTGGTTTCTACCCCCCCCCGGGGGCAGATCGGCCTAATAGAAATAGGCCAATCTGTCCCCAAGGGGGGCCGAAATGGCTTAAAATAAATTCCCCCCCTCAGGGGAGCGACCCTTGCCCAAGGTGCAAAACAAATCCCTTGTGCCTAGTGGTTTCTGCCCCCTTTGGGGGCAGATCAACCTAATAAACATAGCCAGATCTGCTCCCAAGGGGGAGCTGAAATGGCCTAAAAATAAATAACCCCCTGGGGAGTGGCCCTTGCCCGAGGGGCCACTCCCCTTATTCAATAATACAAAAACAAAAAATCCCTGTTGTCTAGTGGCATTTCTGCTGCCCCATCACATCATGAGTCAAAGGCCTTTCATCTCCTTTAATGCCTCTCTCGTCCCCTCCATGTGATCGGAGGAGAAATGCTTTTGCATTTCTGCTCCGATCCACGAGTGTTAGGCCTCTGATGAAGTCAGCGCGCGATCACACGTTGATGTCATCAGATGCCACAGGTGGGTCAGGGGGGTGGAAGGGGAAGTGCCTTGCACCCCCCATCCCTGCCCAGGGGAGGGGGGTGCAAAGCCCCTGGGGGGAGCGTTAGCGCTTCCCCCGAGGGCCCCTACCTGGATGTAACGGTTACGTCCAGGGCACCCAAGGGGTTGAAAGTGTTGAGCTACTAACCTATACATACTTTTTAAATTATTTATTTGAATATGAGATGTTGGATGGAATACACCAGCTATTTCAATCAGCTTGCTTTTTTGTAGCTGTGATTTGTTCTATGTTCTGATATAGCAGCTTTACCTATTTCTGTATAGTATTTAGATTTATTTTGTGGCAACATTGTATTATTGTTTTAATATGCTTTCAAAAATATAGTTGTTTATGTTGAATAATGTTCTTAAAATATTATGACTTAATATTTTGCATTTTATTGTATTAAAATATATTAGTGTATTGCTTTTTTGAGCTTTACTTAAGTTGTTTCCTATTTTCAGAATACTAAAGAAGTATTATTTTATTAATTTAAACAATTTATCAATATTTAGGAATTTCATATGGTTTTGTTAGTGTCTTTAGTTTGGTGTTTTAAAGTGTATGTGTTAGTATAGATTACATCAGTATATGCACAATTGTTTCTAGGTAGTGTATTTCTTTGTAAGAGTAGGAAACTGATAGCTAGCATGTCATATTTTTTGGTGAGTCTGCTTGGATACTTAGAGCCATAATTGCAATTTTAGGGCTTGTATTAGGCATACTTCCTATTAGCTCTGTTCTTTTTCAAGATTTCTGTGCATTGAAAATGAGTGTGGTGGCTCCTTCCAAGATTGCCTTGGAAGTAGTTACGTTGCACTTTTTCTATGATATTAGTTTCAGCCTTCTGAAGTAGTCCAAACTTATGCACATTACACCAGGGTTCTGAAACCTCGGTTGGCACATGTGCCCTGAACAGTGCATGAAACCAACGCAAGGAGCTTCAAGAAGGATGTTGTTTTTTCGTTTTTTTGCTAGGTTGCATGATAATTCTAGTAGTACATCACAATATTTTGCAACCTCTGCAGGTGGTACATATCCTGGGGCAATCACCTTTTGTATTTCAAACAGTCACGGCTCATCAAGGTTATAGGGGTGGAGCTGCATGCAGAGGGGGAAAAAATGTAGGTTTCCCTGGGTGTCAAGCCAGGACATTCCCAGACAGACTGGGAGCCTGTGCCTGCTCTCTCCAGCCCGGCAGCACAGTGCCGGGCTGAAAAGAGCCTACTGTGCATGTGTGTTTTGCCAGCCCGAGACAGACGGCCAAACATACATGCGCAATGAGGGGAGTGCTCTGTGCACTCCCCTCCATGGCTGTCATCCCCAATGCCCACCTCTTTTACTACAAAATGATATTTGCATCTGCTTCTGCTGGCAGGGGGTGACGCTCCTCCGCCATAGCAGAGGAGCCGCCACTGATTTCAAAGGCAAATTAAGATGTGGTTGAAATGGTAAAAACAGCCTTGTATATTTGTATGGATATATTGGAAGTACTAGTTCAGTCTTTGCCTGTTTTAAACTCAGAACTAATTTTTGTGGGTAGTAATATTGTTTTTATTTTTATAGTTCTTAGTAATTCCTGACATGTGCCACATTTTCAGCTATATTAGGAGGACGATTATGTTCTTTATGTCCCCAACAGCGTCATTAATGGTAGTTGCTGTCACTTAAAAGAAAACATGGCCTGTATGTGGAAACCCCTGGATTCTACATGTGGGATTAGGGTTTGGTAATAAACTCTGATCTGCAGGGTGAGTTTGCTGAATTTTGTTCACTCCATATTATGCATGTAACTCAGAGTTATGGCAACATTTTGACAACCGTCTTGTGGTGGAGTATTTTCTCAAGTGTCGCTCGCCAATGGTAAGTTGGCGAGCATGAGCAAGAATTGGCATCCCCTAGAATGATTTTCTGGCAGTAGGAGGGCACCCAGCGAGAATTTCCCAACACAAGCAGTTGTGGGCATTTGCAAATGTTTGCATTAGGAAAGCTTCCGCTTGAGTAGAAAATCTACTCGAGTGGCAGTAAAACCAATTCATGCAGCAGTGCCCTCTGGTGCACCACATTGTGCCATTCACCCTGATTTCTCAGTATCAAACAAGCTCCTGATGCACCATGTATCGATTTCCACCCCCTCATGAAACTCTGTAGAATCTCACAGAGTTTTTATGTAACTCTGTGGATTTTCATGGAGTAAAACTCTGCATGTTTCGCCCACCTACTATACAGAATATTACCTTTTTCCAGGACACTTCTGTGTCCCAATTTGTTAGAATGAGAGGACCCATGTGATATTTCAAAAAATGCATGGGATGACCTCAAACACTCCTTTGGGATGCTTCATCATCGGTCATCTCGCACTCGCTAATAATCCTCTAATGGCGTGAGCCCTTGGTTGCATCATGGGTATTTACATGGAAAAAAGAGTAAAGGATCCAGATAAAGGGTCTAATTAGGAGTTCGTTGGATGGTCTGAACCGTCCGCGGAACTTCCGACAGGGAAGTTGTCACCACACTGGCTACCTCCCCACCCATTACATGTTTCCCACTGGGCTAGCTGGCATTCCCCCGCCAGCCCAGCGGGAAACTGTCATTTGCAATGTTGCTGGCTGGTAATCGAACTAGCGGAAATGCTGCCACTGCAGGGTGCACCAGCAAACTCTCAATTTTCACTGTCTGTACAGCAGACAGTGAACATTGGTGGTCATTAAAACCTCGGCGGTCTTTTTGCAAGACCGCCGAGGGACCGTCGTGCTGAAGACCGCCAGTGCAGGCGGTTTTCCGCTCGGCGAATTATGACTGCTGGCAGCCCTCCGTCCTTTTTCGGACAGAGAGCCGCCAGCTGCCATACTGGCGGCTGGCGGGGAAGTGGAGGTTGCTCCACCTCCACCGCCCTGTCAACAGAACACCGCCCACGAAATCACGTTCCGTGATTCGGCGTGGTGGTGTTCTGTTGACAGGGTGCTGGTGGCGGAGCAGCCCCCATGGATCCCGTCCCCTCCAGGAGGATCAACGGACCAGGTAAGTTGATCGTCCGTTAGGGGAGGGGGGTGGTGGGGTGTTGTGTGCGTACATGGAGGTGTGCGTGTGAGTATGTAGAGGGTGTGTGTGAGTGCGTGTATGCATGCAGGGGGTGTGTTGTGTTTGGAAATGTGTGCGTGTCTGTCTGTATGTATGTCTGAATGGATGTGTGCGTGTATGTCTGTGTGTGTGGCTGTTGGCATGTTTGTTGATATGTGTGCGGGTATGTGTGTTGGTGGTGTCTGCATGTGTGTCTGGGTTGCGATGTTGGGGGTAGGGGTGGGGAGGGAGGTCCTGCCACCTTTGGGGGGTGACAGGGTAGTGTGGGGGTAGGGCTCGGGTGGGGGTGGTGGTGACCCCTATCAGTGCCAGGGAAGAAATTCCCTGGCACTGATAGTGCTTACCGCCATGGATTTCATGGCGGTTCCCAACCCCATAAAAACCATGGCCGTCAGCCGGCTCATGCTACCACCGGCGGTCTTGTGATGGCCGCCCGACTGGAGACCCAAGTCTCCAGCCCAGCGGTCAGAACGGAGAAGTGGCGGATACCGCCATGGTCATAATTCCATTTTTTTTACTGCCAGCCTGATGGCGGTAACACCGCCACTTCTCCGCCAACTGCCAGGGTCGTAATGAGGGCCTCTGTGAGGTGCTGGGCAGGGAGACCCCTGATCTGCCCATGCTAAGTGAATGGGAAGTGCAGGGGCACCCTGTGCCCCCCTGCACCTGTTCACCACCAGCCTTTTCATGGCAGTAAAGCCACCATGAAAAGGCTGGCAGAGAACAAGGTTGTAATCAGCAGGGCGGTGCTGCATGCAGCGCCGCCCTGGCTGATTCCAACCTCCACGACTACCAGCCCATCTGGATCATGGATTCTGGCAATGATGACGTACCCTGGCGGTCTAACTGCCAGGGTCCTAATGTAGTAGTCAGACCACCACGGCAGCTGTGGTCCTGACTGCCAGCCTCGTAATGAGTCCCAAAGTGTAAAGGTCCTGATCACCTTCCATATGGATATTACACTTTATTAGGCAGGTGGTGAGGAGAAGATTCAATAGGAAATGAGGGATTTGCAAGGTGCTCTTATGAGCCTTACATCCATTCAGGTCAAGATGTTTTAGCCCTCTTAGTGGCCCTGTAGTGCGTTCCAGGGCTTTCTTCAGGATTAGAATCCTGCTTCCCCTGCAGTGTTTACCTGTCTATATAAACACACTCATCTCCAGCACACATACACATGTGATACACATGATACGTTGTTATTTTTTTCTGGGAGTGAAGATATGCTTATCAATTGAATTTCATGAAGACTCTGCGTATATAATACAAAACATGTAAATTGTGTAGTAATTGTATTTTTTAAATTAAATATTTGGTGCAGGCTGATGGGTTTCTAGGAGCATAGAGTGGAAGGTTATTAAAGTATTAATGAATGACTAATGTATTAATAATGATATAATTGGTTAATAATTATGTTACTTGTCTTATATATCTTTATTCCAGTTATTTTGTAACTGTGGGTCCCTAGGTTTGTGGGGGTATAATGTGGGAAGGCACATTTGTAAAAAAATATTTTTTATAGATAATTCGTTATTAAATTGTTTAATAACCATGTAAATTGATTATTTTTTATTTTTTATATAGTATTTATTTTTTGTTTAATATTTTGTTTCTTATAAGGAGTTTTATATTACTTGTAAATTAATAGGGTTATTTATATATGTTTTTTGGTTTAAAGTCCAGTGCTTTCCCTACTGTTGCACAGACTAGAGTGGGAATAGTAAATTTTACCCCTCCGATGTCTAATGCATTCCCTAAAGTTACACATTTTGGAATGTGAATAATACATTTAACTTGTCCAAAGTCCAACGCTTTCCCTACTGTTGCACAGACTGGAGTGGAATAGTAAATATGCCCCTCCGAATTCCAACGCTTTCCCTACAGTTACGCAAACTGGAGTGGGAAAAATAAATTAAATTCCCCTGAAGTCCTTTGCTTTCCCTAGTGTTGTACAAACTAGAAAGGGAGTATTACATTTAACTCCTGCAAATTCCAACCCTTTCCTTACTGTTGGACAGACTGGAGTAGGAATAGTACATCTAAACCCTCAGAATCCAACGCATTCCCTAGTATTGCACAGAAAATTTAATTCATTTTAAATTATATTAATGTTATGTATTAAAATATTTAACGTTTACTAACTTAAACTATATTTTTGCACTTACCATTATAAGTATTGGAAAACAATATGTAATCAATATTTTTGACATCATATTTTTGGTCACAATATTGTGGGTTCTGATATCATGTCAGTGATTCAGTAACAGTACAGGAAAAAAGTGGAACATCCAATTACATGCACCACATAGGCCAACTGGGTTGGTGACTCCTAGAAAAACATGCTATGCCATTTGTGTGTGCACTGCAAATGTGTGTAAACACTGCAAACATAGAAACACTCCAAATCATTAATTATGGTGGACACTAGTGGATATGTGGAAAACACCATACAATTCTGTACACGCACTATCCTCTTCTAACTTTGGAATATTGAGTGAATATGGAGAAGTAAATGAGTGGAGGCCTGTATTCAGACACTACAGAAAGTTAGCACCAGATTAAGTAATGAATTACGCAATGGAGCCATAAACCTGTGGGAATCCCATGAAGGCCACTTACTTTGTAAAAGTTGTTAAAGTTCCAATAGTCGCACCCCATTTTTGCATCTACAGTTGCTGGAGCAGATTCATGGCAATTCATGGTGTCTATTTGTATGCCCCCGGTTACAAGACTTTAGTGACAACAATGCACGGTTAGTGTGGGTGTCAGGGAAACTGAGTCTTGCTGGTGGGTGTTTGACCTGACAGCCCTAAGGTGATCTTCCCCTAAATCTTTTACCTGCCTCCCTCCATTTTCTGACCTCTTTTTTGCTGGCTTTTGCACTCTGTTTACTTTACAACTGCTGACCAGGAGCAGAATCGGTGCATCACTCTTGGAACTGTCATGAGGTTATTTTAGAATCAGTTTATGGGCACGTTACTTTAGCCATAGGCCTGCAGCTTGTGCCCTTTAGCATAGAAAATATTTAATTGTATTATTTTAGCATAAGCCTTATTTTGCCGTGATTTTAGTATTCTTTTATCTGTTGTTTGCTCTGCTTAGGAAGTGTTCTTATTTTTTAGCACAACAGCTTCACACTGTGCTTGCTCAAGACTGTACTTGATAATGTTGTTGGTACAAAGTAGAACATCATATTCCCTGTCATTTCTTGGAAACATAAGTCTTTTTACAATAGGGCAGTTTTCTTAGAACATCAGGTGTTTTATTATAAAAACACCTCTCTGCTCCCTATACGTTAGAGGTAAATTCCAGCCAGAAATACCCTATACATGTTGTTGCTTCATTGCAGCTGTCTGCTGAGACTAAACATCTTTTCCGCCTACATGCAAGAAGACTCTTGGTAGGCCAACAGCCCTCTTCACTACTACCATATTCAGGTATGGGGGATGGTATCTTCCAAGTGGGGTCCTGAAGGGCAGATTAGGCTAATACTGGCGTGCTCTAGTATAGAACCTTAGTGGTGTAAGTAAGAATTCTGATACTTAGCATTGTGACGGTATGGTGGGACTTTTCTTATGTTTCACTTTCTTTGTCATTCCAATGCTATTTTTATGTTTCATTATCCTTATTATTGCAGTACATGCCTTTTTATCATGGATGTAGTTGATTCATGAGCCAAGTCCTGCTTCTATTTATCTTTGAATGTGTGAAACAAATGTAACTGAGAGAAAAGGGTAAGATCTGTACCACCAAGATTTCCCAGAGAAATCAGAATGTCATGTGCACAGCTGCCACAAATCACCTCTACTCATGGAGACTGGTGAGGTACTGCCAGCTGACCAAAAGGGTTTGGCCGACAGTTGACACACAGTGTGGGATTGGACTCAATCCCCCACAATCCGGTGGTGCTGCCGCTCGAACCCAGAAGTATCATTGTTTTAATGAGAGCCAACACCACATGATGCCACCACCGTTTAGTCAGGCACCGAATTATGGATCTCCCTGAGCTACTACAAGCTAAAGGCACGCCAGTCCTGAATATGGAGACATCCGAGGTATTGAGGATTTCCTTCTCAGCCGGATAGGTAGCACCTATTTAAGACTGTAGGTTGTTCAAGCTTGAACTTTAAAAGGATTAATCCATGATTGGTGTCCTTATCCCTGGATCAACATGGTGAGTCCACATGGGGTGGTTAATTGCAATAAACATGAGGCCCTCACTAATCATGTATTAAATAATGGCCTCACAGCCCAAGGGGGTGCTATTACATTCCTGCTTGAGGCGCATCCAGCTTATAGAACTGTTTTTTTTTGCTCTTGGGTTAATTTTCCAGCAGTTGATGGGGACACTACTACAGTTCATCATTATACAGATGCTAATGTACCTGTACAATACAGAACATACGCACACAGAGAAATACCTCTATCATTTCAAGACCACCAGAACTGGCTTGATGGCACCCTACCACATACAACACTTCATGTTAGGCTAGGTCCTTTGAGCAATTAAGGTACTACCTGGCCTCAATTAGCCACATAGATGCCACATTCTGATACATGCACCTCGGCGGTAGCTGAGGTTCGCCACTTATACATTGAACATGATACTCTTAGTACAATTTATAATGCGAACATTAAATACTAAGCCAGCACAACTGTATGCAGTCATTCAAGGTACTAACCCTGCAACAGTGCATTCGATTCTGGGGAAAGTACCCACAAAACGTACAGAAAATCCTATTTGGTTAGCTCAAACAATAAACATACTGGATTCAGGCCCGTATTTATACTTTTTGACGCTAAACTGCGCTAACGCAGTTTAGCGTCAAAAAGTTTTGCGCCGGCTAACGCCATTCTGAAGCGCCATGCGGGCGCCGTATTTATTGAATGGCGTTAGCCGGCGCTAGCAGACCGGCGCTGCCTGGTGTGCGTGGAAAAAAACCACGTACACCAGGCAGCGCCGGCGTTGGGGAAAATGGCGTTAGGGCGTCTTAAAATGGTGCAAGTCAGGTTGACGCCAAAAAATCGCCTCCACCTGATTTGTGCCATTTTTAACGACGCCCAGACGCCATTTACATGACTCCTGTCTTAGTAAAGACAGGAGTCATGCCCCCTTGCCCAATGGCCATGCCCAGGGGACTTATGTCCCCTGGGCATGGTCATTGGGCATTGTGGCATGTAGGGGGGCACAAATCAGGCCCCCCTATGCCAAAAAAAAAAAAAAAAAAAAAAAACATTTATACTTACCTGAACTTACCTGAATGTCCCTGGGATGGGTCCCTCCATCCTTGGCTGTCCTCCTGGGGTGGGCAAGGGTGGCAGGGGGGGTCCCTGGGGGCATGGGAGGGCAGCTGTGGGCTCATTTTGAGCCCACAGGTCCCTTAACGCCTGCCCTGACCCAGGCGCTAAAATCCAGCGCAAATGCGGGGTTTTTTGCCCCGCCCACTCCCGGGCGTGATTTTTGCCCGGGAGTATAAATACGACGCATTTGCGTCGCAGTCATTTTTTTAGACGGGAACGCCTACCTTGCATCTCATTAACGCAAGGAAGGCGTTCACGCAAAAAAATGACGCTCTTTCCTCATACTTTGGCGCTAGACGCGTCTAACGCCAAAGTATAAATATGGCGTTAGTTTTGCGCCGAATTTGCGTCGAAAAAAACGACAATTAAACACAAAAATACTATTTTTTTATTAAACTTACAAAAATTCATATCTAAAAAAATACTTGATCTTGGTCTTCAAAATTATGTAGAACTCTAAATTAATTTTATAAACTGGTCTCAAGTTATTGTTTGAATGTGTGAGTTGCAACATTGATACTGTGAGAACAACAAATGCTTTGCACTTCTCCAAGTTTGGCCTAACTGCTCGACCAAGCTACCTTAAAAGTTAGAGAATTAGGTGGTCTAGTTTTTACCCCTGTAAACCAATGTGTGGTTGCCTGGACACCCTGCACAGTATGCCTGGCTTTGAACACTATATAGAGGGCCAGCCTCGTACCAGGAAGATACCATTTGTATAGTGTGTGTAGTAGACAGAGTAAAATGAGTGCAACTCCCAGGAGGCCCTGTTTCACTAACTCCAAACACCAGAACAGTGGTCACTTGTCCAAAAGACCCTGTTTGGCAACTCCCAATTGAAGTTTACTCACCTGGGAGGATACCATTTATGTAGCGTGTGTAGTAGAGAGAGTAACCTGACTGCAACTCCCAAGAGGGACCCTTTCACTAACTCTAAACACCAGACCAGTGTGCACTTGTCATTAGGCCCCTATTTGGCAAGTCTCAATTGAAGTGTGCTCATCTGGGAGGATACCATTTGCAAAGTGTTGGGAAGTACAGTCTAACTCCAAACACCAGCACAGTAGGCACTTGTCAAAGTACCCTTTTTTGTAAACTATCAAAGGATGTTTACTCACCTGTGACTGCTCAAGCACAGATCAAGCACAAATCACAGACATGTCTGTCAATATAGCTCCATCTTGACTTGCTAACCTAAGATGAGTTATTGGAGGAAAGGAATGACACATTAACCACTCTGTATAACAAATATTCATAAGATCTCAAGATCCATAACCAGATTGATATTGGGAGTAGACACATTCACACTACACTAGGCACATGATGACTTCCATCATATGTAAACAAAGTCCTGGGTCTGCCTGCATCACACTCAGCTAAGCCTCCTAGGGCCATATTTATACTTTTCGACGCACAACTGCGCCAATGCAGTTGTGCGTAAAAAAATCTAACGCCGGCTAACGCCATTCTGAAGCGCCATGCGGGCGCCGTATTTATTCAATGACGTTAGCCGGCGGAGCTGCCTGGTGTGCGTAAAAAAAAATGACTTACAAAAGGCAGCGCCGGCGTAGGGGAATATGGAGCTTGGGCGTCAAAAAATGGGGCAAGTCAGGCTGAGGCAAAATTTTCGCCTTAACCCGATTTGCGCCATTTTTTATGACTCCCAATCCCCATTGAAATGACTCCTGTCTTAGCAAAGACAGGAGTCATGCCCCCTTGCCCAATGGCCATGCCCAGGGGACTTATGTCCCCTGGGCATGGTCATTGGGCATAGTGGCATGTAGGGGGCACAAATTAGGCCCCCCTATGCCACAAAAAAAATAATAATAATAATACTTACCTGAACTTACCTTAAGTTCCCTGGGATGGGTCCCTCCATCCTTGGGCATCCTCCTGGGGTGGGCAAGGGTGACAGGGGGTGTCCCTGGGGGCATGGGAGGGCACCTCTGGGCTCCTTCCGAGCCCACAGGTCCCTTAACGCCTGCCCTGACCAGGCGCTAAAAAACGACCCAAAAGCGGCTGGACGTCATTTTTTTTTGACCCGCCCACTCCCGGGCGTCATTTTTGCCCGGGAGTGTAAATACGGCGCACATGCCTCAGAGTCATTTTTTAGACGGGAACGCCTACCTTGCATATCATTAACGCAAAGTAGGTGTTCACGCTAAAAAATGACGCAAACTCCATGAACTTTGGTGCTAGATGCGTCTAACGCCAGAGTATAAATATGGAGTTCGTTTTGCGTCGAATTTGCGTAAAAAAAACTGACGCAAATCCGGCGCAAACGGAGTATAAATATGGCCCCTAATGCGCAAAGACATATCTTAACTAGTCACTTTTTTGCCTGCACTGGTGGCAAGATGGCATTTTCAGTCGTTCCCACCTAGTGCCAATAATCTGCCCATTTCAGCAGCAACTTGAGGAAAAATGAATCAGCATGTTTCATCATGGCATGCCAATACACCCAATACCATGGTTACATGGGCACAATTGGATTAACTGCAACTTAACTTTGTACAACTTTGTCTCTGCTTACTATAACTCAAAACCTTTGGAGGTAGATGTCACAATACAACCAGTAACATTGTAAGTTTTACATCAACAGATCGAGCTGCCACTGGGCACACAGAGGCCACAGAACAAACTGTCACTATCTCCCCGGATGAAGTCCCAGTAAAGAATACACTCCTGACATCTGAACATGGAGGACAGTTCTGGCCCATCTGGGCAACCTGGTCAGACGGCAACAGTGAGTCTCACTGTGGCCATTACAGCACCTCCCAGCCAGGTTGCCTCAACATCACAGGCAGCCAAACGCCCCCCAACCTGTGTCAGAGCACAATGTCTACCATCTCATGTCCCTAGTCCTGGATGCTGAGTTGTAGCACAATAATTCGGATAAGAAGGGTCTAGCACCAAGTTCCACAGGCCACCCTGAGGGAGTAGGGAGCATGGGAGGAATGCTGTGAGCCAGTGGGGGAAGGCCATTGGGGCTAATCTTGGCCGGACACCATCAGCCAGGTCTTGGGGGTCTATAAGGAGTCCCAGGGTGTGATGAGCCAGGTCTTGACTGACCTCAATTAAATTAAACAGCTACAGAGGGACATGCAGAGAGACATGCAGGAATATATCAAAGTCCACAATAACAACATGGCCTCCTTAACAGGGGTGCTGAGGGACATTCACACCACCCTGAGCAGGGCTTTTCAACAACAGTTTACCCCTTTCTTTAGCTCATCAACACCAGGCACATCAACATCAGTGCCAGCCACTGGAAGGGATGCCCTGCCAGGGGAAGAACCTACCTCAGGCACCCTTGCCTCTGTAGCACCTGATCTCCCCGACACAAGCGGAGACATCTAGCAAAGAATCCGAAGGTGCAGATGGCAAGGCACCCACCACTGCCAACAAGTGATCGCTTCCTAAAGGGCCTCCTTTGTGTACCACACATTCACTCTGTTGACTGATCCTGAACCATCCATCAGTTCCAATGTGGGAGCACTCTGGACTTTGGACTACCAATGGTGTGGCATCAACGCCAGTGATTTTAGTCACCATGACTGACCCCTTTACTTTACACCTTTGTTAATTTATGTCCAAAATCATTTTTGAGAATTAGCATTGTAATAAATTCTCCCATCACAAACTCATTGTCTGCTTGCTTAGTTTTCACATTTCACTATGTAGTGATGTAAGACCATGTGAACCACATATTGAAGACACAAGCTACTTGTTCAAGCAGGGATATGTTACAGATACAGTGTCCAGCTCAGGATTACATACATTACACACCAACATATCAGTACAAGTGTCTGGTCAAACCACAAATGTTATTCCAGTGTACAGCACATAGGCTGTCAATATGTCTAGACAAGACTATGTGACTCATACTGATTCAAAGTACATATTTCAAGGTACAGACCCCCAGACACAGAAGAAATAGAATTGTCAGACTTTCTAGTAGAATAGGCAAACATTGAAGTGGTTGATGTCAGAAGCTTGTGCCTTATCACATACCACACCCAAATAATCCAACATCACATATTCCAAGCTACAATCAGATCGCAGTACAACAGTCCCTGATCACAGGTCCATCATAATTCAATTCCCTTGCATCTGGTGGCATGACACAAATATTTGTCAATGTTGTGGCACAGGCACTGTGGCCTGCAATAGTGAAACACAAATACAGCTGTATACAGGTCATAGACAAAGAGTGCTTAGCCAATGTGAAGGGAAAATGACCTGATCAAAAGCCAGGACTACATATTTTAAGACCATGTGATGACACAAATGATTAATCAGGCCCACCACAAGGCACAAAACAAGTGTAATGTGCACTGCTGTACCTCCACCCAAACACTGTGTCAACTGTCTTGCTACAGGTCTCATACATCCAATTTCTGTGGCCTACATGACCTGGAACAATCCATGCCCACTTTGTATGTCAGTACATCATCAGATACTTGACAATGTAACAGCTCTGAAATGCCCACACGAAGATGCCATGGTTAAGGTACCTGTACAAATAACAAAACAAGGAGCATAGGCTTGAAACCATTCCTATGACACAAGTCACATAGCAAGCAAATGGAAAATAAAGTACATTGCAAGGAAGCTGACACAAACAAACCAACATCAGCAATGTGGGGATGTATCAACAGCTATCTTATCAAGCAGCCTTTGTCTGAATATTGCAAAGTATCATCTGCCTCACTGTTTCCAAAACTCTCAACTCCACACATTCTCACAACTATAGTTCATTGTTGTTAGACTTTTCATCCTTGGCGTGGTCTCCCTTAAATTTTTGCCTCTGTTTCCCAGGTTGTTGATGTGTGCTGGACTCTGTTACTCTGGGCACTTTACCACTGCTAACCAGTGCTAAAGTGCAAGTGTTCCTTTACAAACTGTGTATGTAATTGGCTTATCCATGATTAGCATATTTTATTTATTACTAAGTCCCTAGTACAGTGCACTAGAGGTGCCCAGGGCCTGTAAATCAAATGCTACTTGTGAGCCTGCAGCACTGGTTGTGCCACCCACATAAGAATCTCTTAATCATGTCTCAGGTCAGCCACTGCAGTGTCTGTGTGTGCAGTTTTTACTGTAAATTTGACTTGGCAAGTATACCCACTTGCCAGGCCTAAACCTTCCCTTTACTTACATGCCCGACACCCCTAAGGTAGGTCTTAGGTAGCCCCAAGGGCAGGGTGCAGTGTATGGTTAAGGTAGGACAAATAATAATGTGTTTTATATGCCGTAACAGTGAAATATTGGTATATTTGTTTTTCCCTGTTGCAAGGCCTTTCCCTCTCACAGGTTAACATTGGGACTACCTTTAAATTTGATTAAAGTGTAGATTCCCTTTGGGAGCAGATTGACATGTGGAGTTTGGGGTCTTTGAGCTCACAATTTAAAAATACATCTTTTAGTAAAGTTGGTTTTAAGATTGTTTGTTTGAAAATGTCACTTTTAGAAAGTGAGCATTTTCTTGTTAATACCATTTCTGTGACTCTGCCAGTTTGTGGATTTCCTGTCTGGGTCAGTTTGGCAGCTAGGCTGGTTGCACCTCTCACTAGACAGTGACACAAAGGGAGCTGGATTTCCTGGTAGTCTGCATTTCCTGAAGAACCATCTGTGCTAGGAGGGAGGGGAGAAGTGGTCACTCACACCTGAATGGGCTGTGCCCACCCTCACACAATGCAGTCTCCAACCCCCTGGTAAGTGTCTGGGGCCTGGCCTGGACAAGGCAGGATTTCATAATCAAGAGAGACTTTGTTCTGAAGTAGGCTTACTTCAAAGGGCAAAATGGTTATAAGAAGGGCACCCAAACCCACAGACTTTAAAACACTTCTGGATACCAAGAGGAACCTCTGCCTGGAGAAGAGCTGAAGAGCTGAGGAAAAAGAGCTGCCCTGCCTGTGATTGTGCTTTGTGGAGCTATCCTGCAGTTGCTGCTTCTACCAGAGTAAGAGGGCAAAGACTGGACTTTGTGTGCCTTCCATCTTGTGAAGATCTCTAAGGGCTTGATTTAGAGCCTTCCTCCAGTTGTCTCAGGGACAGCAAATAATTATTTCTGCCAGCACCTGGAGTCTTTGGAGAGATGCCTACTCTGCCCTGTGGTGCCCATCCAGTTCCTGGATCCGGAAAGGAGAAGCTGGCAGCCTAAGAGGAAGAAATCCACATGCGGAGAAAAGATTGGCGCGACTCCGGTCTGCGGCTGGGAAATCGACATGCTGCCGGCTTCGCAGCTGAAAATCGACGCTCGCCTGTAACGCAACCGAAGAATCAACGCATGGAGCTGGAGAAACGATGTGCATCATCGCTGTCGGAGGCTTGTGAGATCGCAACCCACGCTGTGTGGTTTTCGGATCATCATGCGGCTGGATTTCCGACCCAAACACCGCTGGGCGTGTAAAAACAACACAAGGCCTGCCCGTACCCGAGAGTGCTGACCGAGAAGAACTGACGCGCCCCAACTCGAAGAAAGGAGAAACGAAGCAAGGTCTCGTTCGTGAGTGGAACCGACGCATTGCAAGCCCTTTTTGACGTCCACTCACCTGTGCGGGTTATTTTTGATGCACTCAAGGTACATTTTCACTCTAACAGTGTTAGTATGTGTTTAAAATTACATGAAGACTCTTTTTGCTTTTCAATGGAAAACTTCACTTGTGTATTGTGGATTTTTGTAGTTTTGGTCTTGTTTTGTTTAGTTAAATAGTCTCTATTTTTCTAAACCTGTGTTGTGTCATTTTGTAGTGTTTTCATCAAGTTACTGTGTGTGTTGGTACAAATACTTTAAACCTAGCACTCTGAAGTTAAGCCTACTGCTCATGCCAAGCTACCAAGGGGGTAAGCAGGGGTTAGCTGAGGGTGATTCTCTTCTACCCTGATAGAGTGAGGGTCCTTGCTGGCTGTCAACCAAAGACCCCATTTCTAACAATTGTACAGTCACAGTCATGACATCATATAACATACTTACACTAATGAAAAGTAGCTGTTGATGTGATCTTCCTGCAAGTCAGCTGCTTCTTCTTCATCAAAGTCATCTTTACTTGACATTTCAGTATTCTCACCCCGTGGCACTGCAGACTCCCCCTTCTCTGGGATGTACAGGATATTTCTTCACAAGGCGATGTTGAACATGTAGCATGCCAAATTGATCTAACACACTTTCCGGGGTGAGTAGAAGAGGGCTCCACCAGTCTGGTCCAGACAGCGGAATCTGGCCTCCAGGAGCCCAAAAGCCTGCTCCACTGGTCGCTGTGTTCTTCCATGGGCTTCATTAAAGTGGATTTTCCCTGGTGTGTTTGGATTCCGCAGTGGCCTCAAAAGCCAAGGATAATTTGGAAGTGCAAAAATGAGTCACTCACTTCATCATTGTAACACCTGACATTGCAGACACACAATCAGGACAAACAGTGACTTACCAACCAGTCCGACCCTCTCTGGGTGCAGTTGTGACATCAGCTGGGTTATGGTCCTGTTCCACATTATGAAGAAATCATGGGCTGAAGACGGATAACGGGCACAGACATGTGAGATGAAGAGATTTGCCAAACAGACAACTTGCACATTGATGCAATAGAAGTTCTTGTACAGTGATCTGCGGTGGCACCAAGCCAACATGTCTGCCATCAATGCCCCCCACCACGTGTGGAAGGTGGGCAAAACTATAAAAGTCATCCTTCACATTGGCTTAATCCTCACGTTGGGGGAACCTGATATAGCTGTCAATGTGTTTCACCATTCACCAGACAGAACATAGGTTGGGACATACCAGCAGACACGGCCACTATATGTTGGAAGGACCCTGTGGCTAGGAAGGTCAAAACTCACATGACTTGTACAACGGGTCGTATGCTGGTTGGATAACTAATAGCTCCAACTGATGGCATAAGTCCACTATTGTTTGCCCATTCAGATGGAAGAGCAGGTTGCGGTGGCATTCTTCCATGGTCTGAAGGTCTGACAGTGGACCGGAGGTTGCCGCATCCTCCCTCTCCCAGGGTACCTATGTGTGACAAAAATATGATTTGTAACATTAGTCAGTGTGTCCCCAGCAACATACATGATGCATGCCAACAAAATCATGTGACAAAGCATTTCTGAATGGATAGACATGACACTCAGTACACATCGCAGCTGGTAGTAGAAACAGTGGTGTAGCATGCCTTTGGGCAACATGTTGAGGGTCTTTTACTGGTACTTGCAAATCTTTATCTCTCTAACATACAAAGGACTAATGGCATCTACATTTGCAATTAGAGTAAGCCATTGTAAGGTGCGCTAGACATTAGTGGCTATTTCCCTGATACTTGCTGATTCATTGTGTTGTGGATTTTAAGGAACAAATCTCCCTGTCAGTTTGCACATGATGTCTGCAGTGTACATTTCCATGTCAAATGTGTGGCCTATCAGAGCATTTTGGTGCTAACTCCATGGTTCCAGTGGTACAAATTTCACTTGATGAAGTGTGCATTGTGGATCTGTTTCTAGTGTGACAGTATTCCCAATCTACATTTTCCAGGATATTGTACTGTTGTCAGCAACATGGCATGTTCTGTGAGCATAATGTCTTATTGTTGTGTTATTGTGTAGGAAAGTACCCTCTTTTTGGCATGTTACCCTCAATTTCTGCCGGATGTCAGTGAGTTTGACTGTGTCACTGGGATCCTGCTAACCAGAACCCCAGTGCTTATGCTCTCTCTCCTCTCAGTTTTGTCACTGCATACTGGTAACCCAGTATTTCATCAAAAATTGGCATACTGGTCACCCCTTATAAATCCCTGGTATATGGTACTTAGGTACCCACGGCATTGGGGATCCAGGGGATCCCTTTGGGTTGCAGCATTACTTTTGCCAACCATAGGTAACCCATGCCAAGGCTTCTACAGGACGACATTGCAGCCTGTGTTAAATGGTGCATAGACCCTTTCACTGCCATTTACACTGCACCAGGTCACTTATAAGTCACCTATACGTCAGGCCTTCAAACCCTGAAGGCTAGGTGCAAAGTACCTGTGTGTGAGGGTACCCCTGCACTAGCAGAGGTGCCCCCACATTGTCCAGGACCACTTTCCTGGACTTCGTGAGTGAGAGGACGGCATTTACGTGTGCACTGGACATTGGTAAATACCTATATCTAGCTGCACAATGATAACTCTGAATATGACCATGTAAGGTGTCTAACATCTTGGAATTATACTCCAATGCTGATTCTAGCATTGGTTGTATAATTCCACGAACTCGGAGGGCTCCACAGTGAACCCCCAGAACTTCCATACCAGCCTTCAGAGGTTTTCCAGGCAGCCCCAGCTGCTGCTACCTCACATACAGGTTTCTGCCCTCCTGTTGCTCAGGAAGGTAGAACAAAGCATTTCCTTTGGGAGAGTGGTGTTACATCCTCTCCCTTTGGAAATAGGTGTTACAGGCATGGGAGGGGTAGCATCCCAGAGCCTCTGGAAATGCTTTGAAGGGCACAGATGGTGCCTTCCTTGCATAATCCACTCTAGACTGGTTAAGGGGCTCCCAGTCCCTGCTCTGGCACAAAACTGGACAAAGGAAAGGGGAATGACCACTCCCCTGTCCATCACCACCCCAGAGGTGGTGCCCAGTCCCTGGGTTTTGCCATCTTAGATTCCAAGGTGAGGGGCCAGTGTCAGCAGGTGATGCCCGAGCACTCCCCTGATAGGTGCTTAACTGTTTAGCTGACCAATCCCCCTTTTAGGGTCTCTCCTCTTGGTGTTTCCTCAGATTCGAATTGCAAAACTCCAGTTGGAATCCTCTGCATCCTTTACTTCACCTTCTACCGACGAAACTGCATCTGGACCCTCCAGGAACTCTACAAACTGCAACAAAGAAGCAAAGGTGACTTCTGCAACATTGTATTTTCAGCTCCTGCCAGCAACTGCAACTGTTTCCAGGGCGTGTATCCTCAGAGGACAGCCAGTCTTCAGCCTGCACCAGAAGAACGAAAGAATCTCCCTTGAAGTGAAGGAGTCACTTCCCTGCTTCAGCAGGCACCCCTCTGCAACGACGACCGGTGGCATGGGTCCTGTCTCCTAACAAAGTGCGTGGACCTTAGGTCCTAAGGTCCGTCCCCCAGCACTCTAGCCTGTGATGCACAGCTTCCTGAGTGGTTCTCCGGCGGCGTGGAATCCCCTTGTGTAATGCTGCCTGGGCCTCCTTTTGCAGCTTCTTTGTCCCCCTGCTGTGGGACTCCTTTGCGCGCTGCCTGGTCTTCTGAGGACTTTCTGAGTTGCTGAAACCCCTCCTTCTCCCCCTCCTGGATAGAGGCCACCAGGTCTCTCCTGGCCCCAGGCTGCACCATTTTCCACTAACTGCGTGCTTTGCATGCGCCAAGGCTTATTGGCGGAATCCAGCGACGCAAAGCAGACGCAAAGCAGACCGCAATCATCCATCCAGGGTGGGACATCATCTGCACCAACCAGGATCCCACATCTATCTTTTTGAGTGCAGTACTGACTGTTCTTGTTCACTGGTGGTTCTTCTTTTGCACCTTCCTCCGGGTTAGCAGGGTCCATTTTTCTCCTAGGACTCTTCAGTGCTTCTTGGCCTTGGTCCCCCTCTTCTACAAGTCTTCAGGCCCAGGAATCCATCTTGGTTTCCTGGGCTCTGGGGTGGGTTCTATTACTTACCTTTGATGTTTTCTTACACTCCCAACACCCCTCTACACACTTCACTTGTCTAAATGGGAAAGCGACTTCTGCATTCCATTATTTTACTATATAGTTTGTGTTCCCTCTAGGCCCATTTCTAACTATTGTGATTTTCACTATTTGCACTGTTTTCTAACTGTTTTTAAAGCTATTTATGCATTCTAGTGTATACATTGTTTATATTACTCACTTCCTCAGGGAGTATAGTCTCTAAGGTATTTTTGACATTTGTGTCACCATCGTAAAGTACCTTTATTTTTGTAACACTGAGTATTTTCTTTCATGTTTGTAAGTACTGTGTGACTATAGTGGTATTGCATGACTCCTAGTTAGGTCTTGGCCACTCGCCCCCACTACCCCTAGAGAGCCCGGCTTCCAGACACTGACCACAATTTACTAATAAGGACTAATTGGACCTGGTATAAGGTGTAGGTACCTTTGGTCTCCACTACAAACCAGGCCAGCCTCCTACATATTGCGTGTATGACAAATATATGTCTGCATTACCTTGTGTGGGATTTGTGGAAATGCAGTTAGCATTGGCCTACTATTGTATGACAACAGGTGTGTGATGTATGTTCCATGAGGCAAGGTATTGAAGGTGATGTGTTCTCCTACTTGTTTAGTGGCTTCTGTGTTTGCACAACTTCAGCCATGCAATTGTAGTTGTCTGAGATCCTGATTTTTCCTGTGGGCAACTGCTGACAGTTCAGATGGTATGCATATATATGGTATGGTACATGTGGGGGCAACTTAGGTGGAGTTTGTTGCTAGGGCCTACTTGACATCATGGTAATGTTTGCTACTCACAGCTGTTCAAGTGTGATCATGGACATATGATGATCCTTTTTCTCTTTGAAATTGTGGCATCAGCCTAGGCAAGCGAAGGAGATAGGTCACAGCTGAGTTGGGAAGCATCTGGCCACGGGATCTAGGGTCAAGACACCATAACACAGAGGGACCAAGTGGAGCAGAGGGCAAGGGGAGTGCTATGGAGGAGACCGGATCTACATCATGGTCATTTGATTCTTACTCCAGTGGCCACTACCTAGTGGTGGCAGACCCATCAGGAAATACTCTAGTACCATCCTTGTCCACCACCCCCAGTTATATCATCACCCGACCTGTTGATCCCCACTCAGTTGGACGTGCCCACTTACCAAAGAGGGTCGGTGTCTCCTTGGCCTTAATCACCTCCACCCCAGCCCCTGTTACCCCTGCTGCCCTAAGTAAGAAGGCTATTGACCTCCTGAGGAGTATCTCTGTGTGACAGACTGCCATTGTGAATGCCATCAAGGGAATGACCTTGCAACTTCAGCAGACCAATGCGTTCCTGGAAGGCAATCATAGTGCTATTTCTGGCCTGCAAAGATCTTTTCAGGCTCTGTCCTCCTCAATGATGGCAGCCAATCACTCCCCAAATTTCGCCCCCTCCACCTTCCTCTTCCCATTCCAAATCTCCCAGTCCCCTACCTACTGCAAGCACACAGACACATCCTCACGCACCCACCTCAACACACAAAAGTAGCACATTTAAACACAAACACCGCAAAACACTCCAGCATGCAAGCACTCAACATACACCCAATCAATCAACCAATCAGAAGGGTCTTGTAAAGTGTAGGCTTGTCACTCCAGGGGGTCCCCAGGCCAGATGCACACACAACATTAGCCACCACTTCCCCAGACATCCCCATAATCCCCACCGGCCCACACACCACATCAAAATTACCCACAGGCACCAACACAACAGACACTAACACACCCACCATACTTACAGACACCATCCCAAAAGATACACAGACATCGACCACACCCACCATACCGACAGACACCACCCAAACAAAAACACAGACACCCACCAAATCCATCATACCTGCAGACACCACCTCAACAGATACACACACATCCACCGGGAAACAGACTGAACAACGACGGCTGAACAATGATGTTCATTGTCCATGAAAGCAGAACAGCGCTTTTGTGAACAACAACCACATTTTTCTCTGCTTTAACCACGCATGTCCTGAACACGAACATGCGTGGTTAAGGCAGAGGAAAACAGACTCAGGATCAGAGAGGATGCGGTCAGGTAAGCGGGGTTTAGGGGTAGTGTTAGGAGTGGGGTGGGTATAGTTTTAGTGTTTAAGGGCGGGTGGGGGGTCGGTGTAATTTTAGTTCTAAGGAGTGGGGGGAATTTTAGGTTTTTTATGGCAGGGGTGGGGGGTCGGGGTAGTTTCAGGGGTGGGTGGGTGTATGGTGTAGTTTTAAGTTTTAGGGGTGGGGTGGGGGTCAGGTAGTTTTAGGGGCAGGGTGGGGGTTGGGGTAGTTTAAGTTTTAGGGGCGGGGTATGGGTCAGGTAATTTTGGGATTTAGGGGCAGGGTGGGGGTTGCAGTAGTTTTAGGTGGGGGGGCCAGGTAATTTTAATTTTTAGGGTGGCGGTTGGGGAGTCGGGGTAGTTTTAGGTTTCAGATGCCGGGATGGGGGTCACAGTAGTTTTAGGTGTGGGGTGGGGCATTGGGGTAGCTGAGGTTTAAGGGGTGGGGTCGGGGTAGTTGTCAAAATGAGGCCTCATAACTGCTGAATTTCTATGGTTTTGTGAGTGCTATATCTGAACCTTATATATGTGTAAATATTTATATATATACACATATCTATGTATATATTCACTGAAAAATACAAAAGTTACAGGGACGTTATAGTTAGGTTCTGAATTTACTCACACAAAAGCATAGAAATTCAGCAGTTATAGTTAGAGTTCTTTCAAGTAGCTGTATCTGGCGCCCTAAGGTAACTATAACTTGCACCCTTGCCATGCACAGTTTTCTTATTAAAATCGGTGCAAACTTACAAAATACAATTGTATTTCGTAAGTTTGCACCGATTTTGCATCAAAAAATTACGCAAATGCGGCGCTAAAAAAGTATAAATATAGGCCTAATTCATACTGTGAAGTCTGCCAAAAAACTCCTGAAACCATCAGGACACTCGAGGACAGAAAAGAGACGGTCCCATGATCAGCACTGCCAGCCAGACCTAAATCCTCCCATCAGATTATGATCTACAAATCATGACAGAGGTAAATGCATGGCGGGAAACCATTGGTGTTGCGAACCACAGTGGTCTCAACTTACTCCCATCAGAACACCACATTGGATAGTTTGAATATCCCACACCTGATACACATCCACACACTGGACACACCTACTAACTGCACTATATAACACAACCCACAATCATTTGCAATCAAAACGCCACACACAATCACAGACAACCAACATCCCAGAGAGTCCAATATAGCAAGAACAGGCACCCATTTACACGTAACTGTGCACACATCACACACCTGCACAACATACACAACACACACATTAGTACCAAACACAATCCACAACATCTGTCACCCACTCACATCACAGCACCTACACCTCACCATTTATCTAACTCTGCACCCATTCACTCTGCACCCATGAACACAACCATACCGTCTTCACAACCACTACCATATCCCCACAAAAACACCCACATTTCATGGATGAGGAGTTGAGGGTCATGGTGGATGAAATTGTAAGGGTAGAGCGACACCTGTTCAGAGCACAGGTCTAACAAACATCTATTGCCAAGAAAATGGAGCTGTGGCAAAGGATAGTCACCAGGGTCAATTCTGTAGGCAGCTATCCACACACAAGGGGGACATCAGGAAGGGGTGGAGCAACCTCAGGGAAAAGGTACTGTCCATGGCATCCAGGCACCAGCTAGCAGTACTGAAGACTGGTGGTGGGCCCCACCTACTCCCCCTATGTTCACATCTTGGGAGGAGAAGGTCTTGCACATCCTGCATCCTAGGGGCCTGACAGGAATACCTGGGGGAGTGGCGTATGGTAAGTATCAACAACATTCATGTCACACATCTGTCTTGTCCTGCATGCTCCCTCATCACCTATACCCACCCCAATTTACACACCACCCACTACAACTTTCCTCTAACCACCTAATACCCCTTCCTGGCATATTACATGTCCACTAAACTCATCTGGCCCCACAGCTCTTTGGAACTGGCATATGAAGTACTGGCTAATTATAGCACTACAGCTCCCGGAATGTAATATCCCAACATTTTCAATGCATGTCAAACCAATATCCTATCTAACCCATCTTGACTGTTCTAGTGTAGAACAGTAAATAGCAATGACAGCAATGCAATGTCCCACTCACACTAGCATCACAAGCAAAACACAGGCATGGCTGAGTACCCATCTATAATGGCCACAGACCAGAGATCCCAAGCTAGAAATATACTCACCTGGTTTGGAAAGTCAGATGGCTGAGTGGATGGACATGTTTTGTCCATTGTAAACTTGTATACTGTGTTCCTTGAAGGTCACCAATGTGCATTGTACAGCTCTCATTTGTGCCAGCTATCATGCCAGACAGTTCACTAGGTAACAGAGGTGAACCGTCAAGTCAATTATCAGACAATATCAGATGCCAGATGACAATCACTACCAACCTAGTTTACCAGCATAAAACATGGTGTACAATATTGAAGTTACAGAGATTCATGTTGTACCAAGTTACACAGTGCAGCAGCTATTAATGTGATTGCTTGGGATCTGTCTGCATCTCACACAACTGCTACAATACCCCCATTGTAACCTGAACTCTGAACTGAACTTTAGTCTAGCTTCCCTTCACAGGTAACCTTGCCATTGTCACCATGGAGAGGATACCAAAGACTGTCACTACCCCTCTGGATGAAGGCCCCAGTGAGGACAACACCCCTGGATATCTGGACACTGATGAAATACCTGGCCCATCTGGGACACCTGGTTAGTCAACAACTGTCAGCCTCATCCTGCCCACATCAACTCTTCCCAGCCATTTTGCATCTACATCACAGGCAACCATTCACCCCAACCTGTGTCCCAAGGACTGTTTTATCTATTGTGTGCCCCCACATTACAGGTACCTGAGTCTCACTTTGCCACCCCTGACAATGATGGACCTTCCACCACTAGAAGTAGACACACTGTGCCAGGGGCACAGGCACATGAGGACAGGGTGTGTGAGAGGGATGCTGTGGGCTAGAGGATGGAGTAGCAAAGGGAAACTACTGACCAGGAATCCACCTTCAAAGTCTTGGGAGGCTACCAAAGCTTCCAAGGCATGATGGGCTAAGTTATCACCATGTTGGGGGAAATCCAAAAGCTGCAGAAGGACAACCACCAGGACGTCATGCAGCAGTGACAGGCAAAAAATGGCCACTTGGCTTCAATTGCAGGGGTGCTGAGAGACATGACTACCACCCTGAGTACCCAACATCTGCTCTCCTCCACTAGCAATGATACATCAGGCCCTTCTGCATGTGTGGCTGCTAGTGGAATAGCGGCCCTGCCAGGGGAAGATCATGCCTCAGACACCCCACTCTCTGTAGCTAAACCAGCCCCCGCAAATGTGGACATCCAACCAGACGTCCAGCAGGAGCAGATGCCAGGACCAAACCCACTGCCAGGAAGTAAACCTCTCCTGAACTGTTCCCCTTCAGTACCGCAGATACACCTTGTTGACTGTTCTGTAATCAATCTCCATTTTCCAATAATGCAAGGACTTTGGACTTGTGTTCCCAAACGGTGTAGCAGCTACCTTGATGACGTCATTCACCATTACTAAACACATCAATATTTTTTGTGTGTGTTTTACATTAGCAGTCACATACGTTTTTTGAATTCCACAATAAACCACACGTAAACACAGGTCCTGTGTATGTCTCATTTATCATCCATGTACAATAGTTATGCATGCCAACTCTAGTCTGATCATGTACCTCTGTATTGTACACCAATTGTTATCGACTCCATCAGCATGAGACTCATTACAATAGGATTGTAACAGGACAGGTTCCAAATAAGTTGTAAACTACAACTTCACACAATCAGTGATAGATAGGCTAACAGCACAAAGAGCATGACTGTGAATGGCATCAGGATGTCTGCTAAGGTGTAACACAATGCTAAATTACATGATACAGAAGTTAGGGAAATGTAACTTTACTGACAAGTCAGGAGACACACAGATTGGTTCTTTGTATCACCTGGTAAAGCCTTACCACATACCCATACCATAGCTTCAAAATATACATATTCCATGGTACAGACAGAGATCAGTACTGATCTACCCATTCCTGGAATCTTTCACTTACATTGGTCACATATATGTAGGCTTGTCACTCACCTATGTCACTCCACAGTGACATGCACATTGGTCTGCAAAGTAGGAACACACTGACAGCTAGATTCAATGTAGACTACATACAACTGTTACCATTGTGGCAGGAGAGGCTATGGTACCATATTTGCACATGAGCCAGATACATATCCAGACATAAATGAAAGCATTTGACAACCTCCTGTAATCTATAGGTGAACTTGATGGGAAAACACTTTTCCACCCCTGTGTCCTGACAGTCTAACAATGTTAGTCGCACTCCACATAATCAAGACTCACATGCCCATATTTATGAAAGATGGCACACAACTGCGCTAGCGCAGTTGTGCGTCATTTTTTAAACTCAAGCTAACGCCATTCCCTAATGCCATCCATGTGACATATTTATAAAATGATGCACAACGGCTCTAAAGGATGGCTAGCATCTAAAAAAAAAGATGCTAGCTGGTGATGGATGGCGTTAGGGGAAATAGCGCTAGTGGGTCAATGTAAAGTTAGGCTGATTAGCGGCAAAATATCTGCCGCTAGTCAGCCTTGCGTCATTTTTTTACACACAAGCAGCCAAAAAATGACTGTGAATACATCAGTGTGTGCCTGTGTGTAGCAGTGTATACATCAATGTGTGCCTGGGTGTGTCAGCATATGAATAAGTGTCTGCCTAAGTGTGTCACTGTATATGTGGCTGTGTAAATGTAAGCATCAGTGTCTGCCTGGGTGTCAGTATATGTATTAGTGTGTATCTAGGGTCTCAGTGCATGTATTAGTGTTTGGCATGGTGACTAACTGTATTTGTTAAATGAGGCAGATATATATCTCATCATCATTCATCAACCCCCTCGCTGCCAATGGCAGTTAGCCACCAAAGGATGGGTTTATTTACCCCTGTTCAGAGTTTCCCTTTAGACTTTCGCTATATAGTGACTAAATTAGCTAAAGCTCAGGCACATGATGAATAAATGATCAGTGACAACCCTCTATTCTTCTATAGAAAAAGCTCTACCTACCTTTCTAGTCTCTCTGCCTTACTCTGTAGTAGAGTAAGTCAAGTTTCTTTCCTTTCCTGACTGCCCAGCAAATTAATTTGTTGGCAAGAATTTGGGATGGTGGGTGAGGCCAGTAAGTAAAATTGGACTAGTAAGTGCTCGATTTCATTTTAAGTTTGGTGTAAGGAATACTCTGTGACAAACATGCTAAATACAATCTATGTAGCCCATTCCTTTCCTTGGAGTGCAGTGCATTGTTTTCTCCACCGTGTACTTATGGATGGCAGGATAAATATATTCGCATTTTATACATAACAGGTGTGACATATTTTTTTTATTCATCTGCCTCTTTGGAGTCAAGGAAGAAGCTAAATGAAAAGCATTTGGGGAAGAGCAGAGCCATTTGCACTAAAGATAGATAATTGTCAGCTACAGCTGCCCCAGATGACAGACAGTAGCAAAGTACTCAAAGCGTTGGCTAGCATGCCTCCAATTATTTGGGACAACAACTTGTACTCTATAGTGCATAATGCCTTACTCATCAAAAATGAGCATTGTTTATAATTTGTTTTTTTTATTCTTCTTTTTCTCAATTTAATTACTCCTGCTCCATGACCACCACCAGCCAGGCAGGAGATAGCAGACTGTCTGTGGCAGCAGAGGCTGGGGAATATCCAGGCTGAATATCGGTGCCATCCTTGAGAAGAAAGAGGCTGAAACAGCTGTCTTGTATCCAGGAACCAGCAGAATAGCATGCCAGCCCCCATCCAGTACACTGCCGGCACCGGCAGTCAGGGTCCCTGACTATACCTGTTGATGCACTATACTGCTCCAAAAGGGTGTTGCTCAACCGCATCCTGTAGAGGATGGCCCACAGAGTGAGCCAGCTCAACAGCATTGACCAGAGCCTTGACCAGCTCCTGACCTAAAATTTACAGTGTCTTCTTTTAAGCCTTTTTTTAAAAGATTTTTTTGGTTTGGTGGTTGGGACTTGTTGTTGTTAGAGAGGGTGGAGAGAGATTTGGGGTGGACTTTTCATTAAACATTTTGAGGAGGAGGTTATTATTTGTTTGGGGAGACGGTGGAACTATTGTGGGTAGAGAGGGAGGATATTATATTTGTAATTAAATAAAGGGGATACTTTTTTTATACTTCATTTGTGTCTCAAATCTTTATTTTGGTGTTTTAGTTGACACTGCTGTCCTTTAGTCTAGCTTGTTTTTTATATCTGCTAAAAAAGTGGATGTAATTTACTTCTACCCTTGCTCTATTGCCCTCTGCAACTATATATTGACCACAGGGAGATGAATGCCCTTGCCTATTTTGCCTACAAAAAAACATAGTACACACAGACAACATTTTTTTTCAGTAGGAGTTAATTACTAACTAACAAGTTCACTTCAATCCATAGTTCTTCTCCTACCTGAATAGATGAAGCGAGGGAGTCTTCTTACTGCTGGGTTTTTCCTAAGGTGGCATCTTAAAGGGGTGGTAGGAGTACTAGTCGTAGTAACAGTAGGCTAGCATGCTAACAGGAAAGACAGAAGGTCCACTCCCACCTAGGCAAACTCTAACTGCAGTATTAGTCAAAGGGTTATACATCACTGTCAACTAGATTGAAGGAAAACAGCGAGTTAGTGGGTTATATATATCCTAACTTTCGGAAGATTGAGACCACACCTCCACAATGATAGCATTATACACACAACAAAGAAGACCATATGACTAAAAACTCTAGCAATATCAATTTCTTCTGCATAAAGGTGGGGAGCTATAAATCTAAGCTTAGGAAAAAAATCATGAATTTAGGAGAAGTGGTCATGAGTGGTTGAACCATGTTAAGCATTTGGTTTATTGCTCAGGTAATAGAAGGTTAGAGGGTCATGCAGTGAGTTGGTGCTGCTTTCACCACATCTGCCCTGGCAAGTGTGTGATTCATTTATGGTGTAAAATTAGGTCACACCTCTAATCACAAAGCCCAGGGAAGAGGGTGGAGAGGCTCAATGAATGGATGGGAGAGGGCATCTGGGGAAAGGTGTGACAAAGACAAACACTACACAAAAGAAACCACAACAATATTTGTTGGGGTGCTGAGCAGCACACCATCATCAATCTGTTGTGGAAGGAAACAAAGTGATGTATGACACAGTTCAGTTAAATGCATTGCAAACAGTCCCACTGCCCCAGAGAGACCACAGTTAGGATATTCTAAGTGTTATGTCTTCTAGTTTTGAAATATACAAATTATGAAAGATTGAATGTAACTAACCCAGTTCTAAAATAATATTATTGTTAAAAAGAAAAGGAAACTGTATTGGCAAATTGGGCGAATGCATCTCCATTCTTCTTGGAAAGTCTGTCACTCTTGGGGGCCTGTCTGAACATGTCCAGTAGGTAAGCTGGAGTTTTCAGCTTTCCCCAAGTTTTGTTTGTGTAGGAGAGGACTAGGAGAAGGCCTGCAGATTGAAAAAGAGTAGCTGTACTATAGAGTAAAGGAAAAGGACAAAAGAAAGCAAGGAAAGCTTAATGAGGAGTCAGGAATATACCAAGAAGACACAGAGGCAGAGCAAAAACATAAGAGGAGCTTCATGTTTGAGCCATCAATGCAGCAAACACATACTAAGCTGCATTTCTAAATCAATTCACCTCTTTCGAGTTCACATACCTGAGTGAATACTAGACTGAAGAATCTTCACAATCATCATAGTTTCTCATTGAATTTGAACTTTCTCCTTCCAGCTGCTGAGCTAGTCCCACCCTGAGTCTTTCCATCCCCCTCCTCTGGATTCTGAGTAACTCCGTCCCAGTCCCAAACCGAAAGATAAACCTTTGAAGTGCACAGCTGTTGAAGAACAAATAGAGGAATAGAAGTGGAATATTCTGTGTCGATTTTTGTTTGGTAACTAGAAAAGCTGGTCTGTTCTGAGGAACCAGAAAAAAGATGTAGACCCTGAAGGTCAATTTCACTAAGTTTGAAAGGCCAATCACTTTCAGGAAAAATTGATTACCCATCAGCAACCAAACATTGCAAATCATCGGAAACTAGTTTGCAAATAGTTTGTTGAACTCCCTCCCTCACTGTCTGCTACCACATACATCAGTTAGCACTCACAAATTCACAATCACTCAACACATCACCACTCATTAGTGCAATAGTTATTTAGCAGTTACCTCTTTCAATCCAAGCACTGTGGTTGAAAAAATATCTCTTCTTTGATGGCATCAATACATTGGAATTTGGCATTGGCATTGCAACTGACAGTCTTTTAATTAATGATCTTCTATGGCAGCCCTGCTAGGTGATTAAAAAAAAATAAGATAGGCAATGGCATGTGAGGGAGGCAGGCACCGTCTCTAATGTCCTGAAAGGTTTGTGGGGGCTTCTTCACTGCTCATAGTTCCAACTCCAATCCGGGGTTATATGTGACTATAAAATTGTGGGGCAGCATAATTCTTGCTGTGGCACTTAAGGAACAGTTTATTCAGGTGACATGAAATGCTGGTTCGTTTTGCTCATGGTTAATCTCTCCATGTTTTGAGGTGAGACACTGGTCCTTCTCACTGTAACAACTATACCAGCTGCACTGAACAGATGTTCAGCAGACAAGCTGGCTACATTACAAGCCAGAAAATGTTTTACCAGCCTGCTGAGATCTTGCATTGGCGCATCTTCCCATACCAATCAACCAATGGGTCTTGATTCACATACACCTCTTTAGGGTCATCCAGGTACTCCTGGGACATCCTTGGAATAGTCATTGGTGGTGCCACTTGCTCGACGGCTTTTGCCTTCACCTCTGCCCTGGATTCCTTTTCCAGTTCTCCTGCTTGCTCAACAATCCACATCTTTTATTGTGAAACATCCCCTTCAGAAAAAGGAATGAAAGTGGAAATAATTGTTTTACAGTGTGGATCAAGTAGGGTGGTACAGATTGTATTACAAGTCAAGCGATAGCTTAGGCTCTCAACCTAGGCATGCGCTTCTGGGTTTCATTCTCACACTAGAATGCAAACCTTTCAGACACCTTCTTTAACTGCTCCTGTTGCAGATGCACCAATTACATAGCTTGGCCCATTGTACTGTACTCCTTGCTAACGTCCCACATCAAAACCTCAAAAGGGAGCAGCATCTGTGTGAGGCATTTGACTAGGCCCCATTTGTCCACATTTATGGTCCATAGCTTTCCCAATTGCACCCCCTCCTCTTTTAAAGACAGTGATTGATCTGTATGTACTGCTCAAAAAGATGGTGTGACATATATTAGGTTGAGTCCCTGTTGGCACCACCTGTATCAGGACTTTAAATGGTACTCTGTTATCACACTGAATAATCTTGACTTGTTTCCGGGCTTGAAAGAATGGATGAAATGAGTGCAGATGAATCTGCAGGTGGTCAGTATGTTGTTGACTTTTGGCCTCATTATGAGACTGAAGATCTTAGGACCTCAGTGGTGGAGGTCGGACCATCATGATTGTGGTGGTCGACCGCCACGTTACAAGATTGCCAGGAGGACCCACCTAAAGACCGCTGTACCTGCCACGATCAAAGATCCCAATGAGGTGACAGTGGTCAGGCTCGTAACCAGCCATGGCACCGTTTGGCGGATTACAACCCCTTTTTCTACAAACCTTTTCAGGGCGGAGAGCCTGCCATGAATAGTCTGGTGGAAACCTGTTATTGTGGGCCACAGGGAGGCCCCTGCGCTGTCAGAATGCCTACTGGCTGCTTTTCAGGCAGTGCATATTCCGAGGGAGCTGGAGTGTTAGGATACTGGCCTGGGCTCCCCAAAGGGAGCTGAGGCAAATATCTTAACACTTGCCTGGTGTGAACGTGTATTGCATTGTTCCCACTGGTCAGCCAGGCAGGGACATTGTAATACGCTTGGGGGGAATGTCACCGCCATGGAGGTAGTATCCTCCCCGCTAGTTTGGTGGTCCTGTGGTGGGACTGCCAAACTCATGATAAGGCCCTATGTCTTATTTTTTTAGAAAACCTTGCACAACCAGGTTGATGCAGTGTGCTTAACAAAGGGCCCTGAAATAGCCACTGTCTGCCTTGGCCTTGGTTATGTTACTGCCATTGTACGTGGCAACAAATCCAATTCAAAGATCACTGGATCACAGACATTCAGACAACTTGCTATTAAATTTGTCCAAGATGTTTGCAGCTGTCTGTGATTTCTCTATGGTGAACATGGCTAATGTTGCATGCTGCTGAACGCTCTTAAAACTTTCTTCAGGGCCAAGACTTATAGATAGCTTTTGTTTTACTCCCATAAAATAGATCCAGTGTGCAGTGATGCACATATAATTAGTCGTCTGACAACTGGTCTACATACCTGTGATCAAGTTAATAGTGCAGACAACACTTTGCTGTAAAGCTTGTCTAGCCAATTGTAGCACATCGTGAAGCAGTGCTGAAACAGTTAATCTGACAAAATAGGACTGAGTTGGAACCTTCCATTTCAGGCAGGTGGCTGCCACAAACTCTAATAATCCCACTCCTTCCACAAAAGAAAAGGGAGGAGGTCCTTCGCTAACATTTTTGCTAGCTTCCCATTGTACAAACATGCCATTGGGTGGTTGCAGTTGCAGGGTCCCTCCTGTGTAAACATGCCCATAATAGTAGCCTCGATCTTCTTCTTTTTTGGGGCCACTGATGCAGGCAACTTTCGTGAAGTAGTAGGTAGTGGTAGACTCAATGTTTGTCATGGGGCAGTTACTATATGCTGTGGTGTCTCACTGTCCATCTGACTCTGAGTGTTCTTTTTCCATTGTGAGGTTGCTGAGGTGGGTAATTCTGGCACAATTCTGGGGACTTAGCTTCGCTGCATGAGGATGATGTCACCCTCTTCTTCCTCACTTTCTGCTGTGATTTGACCAGTTGTAGCTGAGGTTTCCTGGCTCTCCTCACCTTCAACACAGGGACCACGCTCAGCCATTTTTTTAAGGTGCTCCCCACACCAGATTGTGTGAGTCTTTTTCATATGGGTCCTCTGGCCTCCAGTACCATAACGTGAACCAGACTTACCTCAACAAACAGATGAGTAGAAAATGGAGCATATCGTACTGTTCTCCTCCTGTTTGCTAATCGTAAAAAGGTCCCAAACTGGGGAAGAGTACTTTCTTATTGGGCCATTGCCCAATTGCTGAAGAAAAATGTGAGGTAGGTGGGTGTGTCTATTGCCTCTCTGTAATGCACACTTCTAATGAAGTATGGGTTGGTGCAGGTTTCTGCTAGAGCCTTACAAATATGGGAGATGGCGTTGCTGCCTGTGTCACATCCCTTGGAGCAGTTTGGATAATGTCAGACTCCTCTGTGGCTGTGCCAGCTTCCACAATGAATAGCTCTTTGTCATCATCCTCCTCATCATGATCATCCTCTTCCAAGATTCTAAGTCTTTCTGGAACTTTTCTTTTCCGCTACCTCTCCTGGCCAGGGTCCACTCCATATCCCTATTGTCATCATCAGAAGTGGTGCTTGGAGAAGATGTGGAGTAGTACCCTTCCTTTTTCTTGCTGGAGATCTTGGAGTCATTGATTCTAAAGGAGGGAGTTCTTGCTCGACAGAAAGCTCAACCTCCTGTTATGCTCCGACTTTGGGAAGATCTACTATTGCTGGATGCTGCCTACTTTGTTCCATTTCCTGAAACAATTGGGTACTACATTGCAAAAGGGACAAACCCAATTCAACACCACTGCTCGTAGCAGTCGTCATGATTGCAGTGGCTGTCTCACTGACAGACATGGTCTTGGGTTTAGGATGGGGTGGTGCTGGTGATGGTGGAGTGCTGCTCCCAGGTTCCTGCCCGGAGGCCTGTGTGACAGGCACACGTCTCCTGAAAAAGGTTGTGGTTGGCGTGTCACTGGCAGAAAGCTGCTTCTTCACTGGCTACTTTCTTGGGAGCAACTTTCTTTGGGGCCATCTTCAGCTCTAGGTTGGCAGTGGCACTAAGATGCACAAGTGAAAGAGTTTGGTAGACTGAAGTAGCTGTAAAGCCGTCTCTTTGACAGTACTGTGGATGATGTGGAGTCTCTTCTCTTGTGCACCTAAAAACAACCAAGCAAGAAAAAGATGTAGTTATTCAAACATGGCCTTGTTGCAGGTTAAAAAAATAATACAAGAAATGCAATCTTATTGTGGTTGGTTACTTATGTAAGAAATACCAATTTAATCAAACTTTGTAAAAGCAAACCACACCAACACACAATAAAAAATACATTTCAAATCAGAGAGCACACCAGACAGATCTAGCTCTTTGCTTTATCTCCATCTGTTTTAAAGAAGACATCTGGGGCCGTCAGAGAAAAGTGCATGGTAAATGGAATAATCCTTCACATAACCGATGGTGGCAAGGTGGACCAGGGGAAATGGAATAGTCCTTAGCAAAATGAATTGTGCTGTTAATGTGTCTGCAGTGCTTCACAGACAGGGTGTGCTGAAGGAAATGAGATTACACCTAAAGAAACCAAATGCTGTAGTGCAGCAGTGCATTTGGTGGATGGATGGAGCATTGGGTGGATTAAGACAAAATGCAGAATTCAATTAAAATTATAAAATAAAATACAAAAAAGTAAAAAGTATGAAAAAAATAAACTAGACAAATTCAAAGATTTTTTTTTTTTAATTAAAAATTAAACAAAAAATGGAAAATTAAATTAGAAAATAACAATACAAAAGTTATGGAAAAGATAAAAATCTAAACTTCAAAAACAAATAATCAACAATTTATGATATTTGTATGTAAGCCTATGTCAAAGACACACTGGCTGCATGCTCAAAATGGCTATCTGCCAGCCACATGATCAAACAACAACAATAAGGAGCAAGGAGGCATAGCAAACTAAGGACACATGCAAGTGTATGGCAAGGGACACTGGATGCATACACAAAATTGCTGCAACCAGCCACATGATCAAACAACAACAACAAGAAGCGAGGAGGCATGGCAAACAAAGGACAGATTTAAGCCTATGGCAAAGGGACACTGGCTGGATGCAGAAAATTAATGCCAACCACATGATCAAACAATAACTACAAGGAGCAAGGAGAACAAGGAAGAAAACATGCCAGCCTATGCAAAGGGATACTGGATGGATGGACAAAATATCTGCCAGCTGCACAGTCAAACAACAACAGCAAACAAGGAGGCATGGGGAACAAAGAACACATGCAAGCCTATGGCAAAGGGACACTGGCTGAATAGACAAAATGGCCACCAACCACATGGTCAAACAACAACTGCAAACAAGTAGGCTTGGAGAACAAAGAACGCATGCAAGCCTATGGACAGAAAATGGCCCCTGACCACACTGCATGGAGAACAAAGAAATGATGGATGATGACAAGCACACACACACACATTGGCCATAAGAAGGCATGGTGGTGATAACACTGAAGAAAAGTGGCCAACATTACTTCAGCAATGCAAAACAATAGAAAATTAACTGAGCTATAAAAATTTCACAACACACATCCTCCTATAACATCAAATACTACCCCACAACACTTATTGCAACAAAAAACATGAAATGCAAATATTAGCCAACATATTCAATCAATCCAATGCCACTCTTGCCCTAAAAAAAGTTTTAAAACCATACCACTGAACATTTATTTAATACACTAATAACTACTAGTGTTGGCTCCTACTGGATAGATGGCCCCTTGGAAATATAGGCCACATACTAAATTATATTGCAAATGTTACGAACATGTAGAAAAGGTACTGAGCTATACAACAATTTTCCTTTACAAAAGATGAAAAATCAATGAAATGCAAAATAAATAATAACTAGGCCCATACTAAAACTCTAGGCCGCCCACCACTATAAAATTTAAAAATCGAATTAAAGTATAAAGAAATACTGGTGCATGGCCAAGCAAACTAACACACTTATACAATAGTTTTGTTAACATACTTGTGTGATTCAATAAAAACAAAGTCCCTAAATCCAAAGGTACATCCAGGAGCCAAAGTAATCCTTCCACCTCGAAATCCAAGTGAAAAGTGACCAGGAGATGGACTTAGCACTGGGAGAAGCATGCTGGAAAGAAACAGGAAGTTGGAGTCTCTGACATACTTCCTTTATGTTTGAAAAAAAAGGCTTTAATCTGAAAAACAAATTGCAGGGTACATTGGAGAAGAAAATATAGGCAAAAATATTTTTGACTAGATATAGTAGCATTTGGAGTAGAAAATCCACTCCAGAAATGAGTTTGCACTCGCGAGCGGCACTGTTGTGGCTGCTGGTGCAGCCGGAAGCAGTGCGAGTGAACACAAAGTCTAGCGTGCTCACTAGCAGCCCAGGAGTATCGTCACAAGCACCATAACCCAATCTTGTGAGTACGTACGAACTCCATGCCAGAGTGCAGAATTTAGGAACTCCTTGCTACTCAACGTAGCGTGAAGTGCCTGAATTCCATGAATTCTGCCGGCCAGGTGGAGTTCTATGCCCAGACCTATCACACAACAACTAACCCACGCAAAGGGACTCTCACACCCACTAACAGGCCCACTCAGATGCTTACACATCAACTCACAGACCTACCCAGACATTGTCACTGCCACTCACAGACCCACTCCCACAACTACTCACAGACTAACTTACACAACCACTCACAGACCCACAGAAAAACTCACATCCACTCAAACAACTACTCAGATATTTTCATACCAACTACCATATCCACAAGACACTCTTGCACCCACTCATATACCCACTCACACACCCACTCACAGACCCACTCAGATACCACTGTTAGACCCAGTCACACACAGGAAGTTTCAAATCCACTTACAGACCCACTCAGATACTCAAACATGTGTAAGGGATAGCTACACATAAAACTGGATGCAGTCTTTTACGTTCTAGAGGAATACCCTGCTGCCTTTCTCTGTCAATCAACTCTGTCATTCCTAGATATACCATCAATATCAAAGCAGCCATTATAGTGGTATATAGAAACCATGTTGTTGTCTGAGGAAGGTATAAACAGTTGTATTAACATGTTTCCAAATTTGTCTGTCTGTGGACAGAATTCATTTGACCATTTCTACCTTTGGCAAATATTGGAAAATACTGAGGCAGGTTGTGGGAAGAGTGCCATTAACTTACCAAAGGTATCTGTCATTAGGATTTCCAATCCTACCCTAGTAACTGTGCCCAGGTCATTTCCACCACAGTGTACAATCGTGAGGTCTGGATGTTGGCAATCCATAATACTTTCGACCAAAGGCTGCAACTGATGACACTTTAACCCTCTTTGGCCAACCAAAGCACTATCCACACTAGGTAAACCCAAGTCGCTGTTATTACCACTGTTTGTATCACTCCTGCTGGCCCAAAACACAAAGCTATGTCCCACAATCCACACTATGATCATTTTGTAGAGAAGATGGAGTACTACACAGAAGAAGGCTGCAGCTGAATGACACAGATTTCAAATTCAAATGACATGGAGGATAGCACCTACAACTTAAAATATCATATTTGATTGGATGTTGTAAATGTGCTGGTGCCTAAAAGTAGGTAGTGACATTGAGATGAAAGTAAGTAGATGTGTGGTTGGCTTTTGAGAAATAACAAAACATTAATGGTGTTTGGGATATGGTTATAATTCCAAACATGCACCCACATCTGCCACAGTTGGTTTAGGAGTTAGTTTACTGCCCTCAGAAAGTGTTGTGAACTTCTGACCTACCACTTGCAGAGAGCGTTACGCAATTGGTGAACATGGGAAGGGAAAAAAAAAGACTAGACTGTGAATGTTAAGTCACAGTGCTAATAGAGAAAATGCTCAATATGGTGTGTTTCGGTTGAAATTTAGGGCATGCTACAGATCTAGATCTCGGTGGAATGGGTCCTGCTGTCGTTTTTTGGTCCAATAATGCATCAGTCGACTAGGTGGTTCTGCAGCTATATTTAGATGCTGGTGGACCCATAAATGAATGTCTGTTGGCAAACTGCTGTCACTGGCAGAATTCTACATGCACATTGACTGTGCCATAGGCAAAAGCGGCTAGTGGCGGGACCACAGCCAGTTTTTACTGCTGGACCATTCATGACGTGCCCTCCCACTGACATAACTATAGCAGCTAAACCTCCACACTTGAGTTGGCAGACTCAAAGGGATATAAGCACAAAATGTACTTTTTTTTTCTTTTCACTTCCCTTGCCACCATGGACCTAATTGTACAAGTTCCATATATGCTGCTAATATTGGACCATGATGCAAACCAATCCTGTTGTCGCTGGAATCAAAGGTAAATGACTTTTTTTACTTGCTACCATTGGAATTGTCTGTTTACCTTAGCCCAGGACTAATGCATTTTAATAAATACGTACAAGCAATAGTATAAAGATGTCCAATACATATGAGTGTAATGTGGTAATAGATTTAAAGAAAAACACTTGCGTATTTTTCCATTTATAAATTTTTACCAAACTGCCTTCATGCTAATGGAAACCTACATAAAAAGTCACATTAATCTCAAAAGCAAAATGTGTCCAATCATTTTCCCTAAACTATCAAATCAGATAAATATGTATTACACGTTATTTGAACGACATAAATCTAACAAAATGTAGTAAATGCACTACACAAGTGGGTTTTCAAGAAATGTACATGCAATGTTATGTCTAAACTTAAAACATTTCATATATGTATTGATGTCACATTCCCCTTGTCTAGTGCATTTTCTGTGTATCATTAAATTACATTTAACCCTGAAGATTTTTTTTTATGTGTAATGCATCTGTGTATTTGTAACATTTCATTTTGAAATAAACATACCTGTATCAACATGTAAAAATATATTGCACATGTTTTGTTTCGTGTAAGTGTTCATTATCATAATGAATGTGTGCACCAAAATTATCATGTCCATAAAAAATGTTCAGCACTAATGTATGCAGTAGACAAATGAGACAACAATAAAAACCTGTTTTGTTCACTATTATAAATGAAATGTGGTTCATGTTACTCACATTTTCATAAATAACATTGTCATCAATCAAGTGCTTTTAATTTTACTGAGTAATGTCAGGACAAAAATTGCGAAATCAAAAGTGTCTTATTTATGAATGACACAGGATGCACTGCATCAGTCTTTGGGGTTATGCCCAAGAACTTGACTTCCAGTGACACTGCCAAGAGAAAACCTCCTCAGGAAGGGGCATTTAGTGGGCCCAGAGAAGGCACCTCAAGGATCCTTCTTGGGAGATGTGGGTTTGGGTTTCTTGAGGATCTGGGACACGTAAGAAGTAAAACTGGGTGGAGGAGAAGGGGTGGGAGAGGATTGGGTTTGGGAAGTAGAAGAAGCTGGAGTGGTGATGTGTGTCTGTGTTACAGGTGAATGTGGGTCTGGTGTATGTGGTGTATGTTTGGGGTGTGTGCTTCTTAGAAGGTACGTGGCACTTGGGTGAGTGTGTTCATTTGATGGGTGTTGTGGGTGTGCTTTTCTGTGAGTGTGTATGTTTGGATGGGTATGTTGTTGAGGTGGTTGGCGTGGATGTTTTGTGTGTGTCTGTATGTGTTGTGGGTATAGGTGTGTCTGGTGTATGTTTGGATATGTATGGTTTTGTAGGTGTTTTGTATTCAGGTGACTGAGCATGTGGGTTTGGTGGGTGGTGCTTTACATGTAGGTGTGCATGTGTGCAACTGTGCTTGTTTAGATGAGTGTGCTGTTGCAGTATATATTGTGGTGCTTGTGTGTGCTGGGCTTTTGTGTGTTCTAGTGGTTGTGTGGTTGTGGTGGTGGTGGTGGTTCCTGTGCCTGTGGAGGTGGGTGTTGTGGTTTTGGTGGTGTGTTGTGGTGGTGGGTGTTTTGGGTGTTGTGGTTGTAGGTGTTGTGGTTGTGGTGGTGAGTGTGTTACCTGTGGGTGTAGTGTCAGCAGTGTGTGTGTGTGTTGGATGGGTGTATGGGTGTGTTTCTTGGTGTGTTTGTGTGAGTGTGCCACTTGTGTCTGTTGGAGTGGGGGTGTGCAAAGACATATGTGCTTGGATTTGTGGTGGAAGTTGGGATTTGGGATGAGGAATTGGCCGAAGTAGGAGCACAAGGTTGGGCCGGTTGGGTGCTGCGGTCAGTTCTGAAGCTATTTTTGCAAGTCATCTCTGCATGGCAGACATTAAATTATGAATGCCATCCAGGAATGCAGCCATCTGTTGCATCTGGAAAATAAGCCCATGGATGCCATTCACGATCATGGTCTGGCTTTCACAGATGCTGCATAAGAGGTCAATAGCCTCTTCACCAAGCACAGACAGGGGGACAGGGACAGTAGGAGGTGCCTGTGACAAAGGGTACCCCAACCCTTTAAGGAGGCTGGTTTTGCCAACTGAGGGGGGCAAGATGGAGGGTGGGGATAGGAATCTGGACGGACGACAAGGATGAAGATGAAACAGGTCCTGTAGGGTCCAACACCACTAGGGACTGTTCATTTATGGAGATCTTTAAAGAAGATGTTGAGCTGGTGGCCTCCATGCCAGTCCCCTCACCCTCCATGTCACTGCGTCTGTCGGTATCCGATGTTTCTCCATCCAACACTGTGGCCAGCTGCTTCTCCACCTTTGTGGTCAATCTCTCCTTCTTCTGCTCATGAAGATGCTGAAAGGAAACATACAACATTTTTATTATATCTTTGTTAATAAAAATGATCACAATATCTAACAAAAATGTTCATCATTTTAAACGTTCACCTGCTTTAAGGCTATAAAAAAAACTTAGGTATACTTCACCATTACCCCATGCATGTAGAGAATATATTATGCCCCATTTCCCCACAGTTTTGTAAATTATTATCATTACTTCCATTTCATGTTTGGGTCATTTATCTTAAACACTAACATTTCTCATGGAATTGTTTAACACCTCTGAATGGTAGAGATTGGTTGCTTTGAATACTGAACTCATGTCACAAAAATAAATATCTAGCAAGAAATCTTTGTACCATGTACATTGTCCATCTGCAAAAGTCCCTTTCAATAACTCCTTTGCTTCAACATTGATTTTGCACCTGGACATAAAAAAGGACATAAAAATGTAGTTTTGGGTATGTGTTATTCTATCACCAATGTGTACAAATTCCTGTCTGTTTAAATTAATAGTGTTTGCCTGCTAAAGTCATGTGTGTTGAAACAGACTGGCATACATGCACATTTGTGAAGGTATAAGACTTCATGCCAATTTGCAACTGTTAACATGAACTGACTTGAATTTTACAGTGCAAACATGTATGCTAAATGTTTTTGCCTAGACATGTTGCCATTGCTCTCATGTTCTTGGTCATTTTGGATCACATGTTCAATATTGTTTGGTTGTTTTACCAACTCACTAATGTGAAGTTTGAAACATCCACTGTATCATAAGTGCATTGTATGCTATGTCACATGTAATGTCACATGTAATTGGGCCAAAATAACGTCCTCATAATTGTGATGGAGCATCACACCCAACAGAATCATAAATGATGGGCAGTTTAGTACAACTATCCCTCAGAAAGTAGACAAAATCCAGGTACCTCTTTTTTCTTAGACAGGCATGTGTCTGCTCGAAACAGTCTTTTGGTATTGAAAAGAAATCTAGTGGCAACATTTACCACAAATCAATACACAAAACACATCATCATACACCCTGTGCAAAACTCACACCTTCAAGAACTCTTCTTGTGTCTTGGATGTGTGTTAACCTTAATGTCATAAATTATTGCTGCAACAAAAAGTTACCTAACAACAGGAACTGCAGAAAATAAGTTACCCACTTGATGCTGCTGCTGGGCTCTCAACTGCCCAACAAGGTCGGGATAGGCCACCATAAGTATGTAGGTCACTGGGGGGGGAGGCAGGTTGCAGGCACTGGGAAGACTGGCTGAGCTGAATTCAGATATCTGTCCTGTCCAGAATTGTAGATCCTCGCACCTTTTTCGGCAGTGTCTGCTGTGCCACTTGTAGACCCCCAGGGTCCATCCCATCTTGGCAATGGCCTTCCGTATGTCATTTTTCCGGTGGGGATTGACCTGTATGGTTATGAAAAAAGAAACAAAATGTTTTGTGAGGTTTTGTTTGTATTGTACAACACAGATTATTTTCTCAAATGTATTACTTTCTTGAAAAAAAACAAATTTGTAGTGGCCTGTTAAGAAGCCTCATTTTATAAATCTAGGCCACTAATACCATCTAGATCAAGGGTCTGACACACTTCCAGTAGCGAGACCTACTTCTGATCAGTACAAACCATTGTTAGCTACTGAAGGCTAAACAAACTTTCGCATTGTTAGCAAACACCCCCACACTCAGGTTCCTTGGCCTAATGCCTAATGTTTTTAGAGCCACATACTAGGTTAGGACCATATAGGATGACTAATGGCAGTGTGGAAGAGCTACCATGTCTGTCAGTGAGAACACGGTTTTTAGGGATGTATGAACATGTGTGTGTAGGAATGGGACATATTTGTATGGGTGACTGAGAACCTGTGTCATATGTACTTGCAGTGCAGGACACACCTTTCCCCATATGTGGCACCATTGCATGTATAATCCATACAGATGCTAATTTTTCTGAAAATGGGATAAATTTAAAGTGCAAAAACATTCAAACAAGTTCACATCATACATTTTTTTCCTGCACTTTAAATTTCAACATATGGCTGTATTTTTCACTTATACTTATGGCACAGTGTCTACTGGCTACAGGAAGTACAGGACATTCACTTTGTAAATGCAAAGTTTTGAATTGTGTGTAAATTGTAATTAAATTACCTTCTATATCCAGATAACTTTTCATTTCAATTTACAGACATTTAAAAACTTTGTTAAACATCATTTTGTTCACAGGCAAATTATTGAGTTCACTACACTCCAATCACAATACTTCCCTTAGGAACTAAAAGGGACATTTTAGCCTGTGTTAAAAAAACAAAAGCTAGCTAGAAATATATTTTCCATCCAAACATGTACCTGTTCCTCTGGGTTCCCATACAACTGGCTGAACAGGGACAGGTCCTCTCTGCTCAACAGTTCCAACTCCTCTGTCGAGACGTTAGGGGGCGCTGTCACCTGCGTTGCCCCACATTATGGCTCCCAGAGGTTGGTAGCAGCAGCAAAAGTTGAGGAAGTGTTGTTGGCTGCAGTGTTAGGAGGCAAGTGAGCTTTTTTCAAAACACTGCATACATGTACACGAGGTACGCGATTGTCAACAGAGACTGGCACAGCCATTGGATTTTGTACGTTGCTGTCACACACATTAACCTATGGCTGTGTCTGTCGTAGAGTTTTACACCTACTATACAGTCAACTTCCACCGATGGCCATCATATCGCAAATGTCCTGCTGGCAAGCTCAGGCGGCTGTCATTTTAGAATATGAACAAGTGTATTTTTAAATGCTAAGTGTATCACCACTACTCAAAATGGTGGTTAGTTTGTTCATGTATGCAAAATGAATACAGTATTGCTTTAAACAAAGTTTAATGTAGTGTGTTCAAATGAGATAGTGACACAGTTTATTTTGTAATTCAGTTGATGGAATTTTAGATAAAAAATCAAAAACTAAAGTGTACATAATATATTTAAGATGTATTATTTACACATTATCTAAAAAAAACATATTTTTAGTTACTTCAAAAATGATGTGTACATATGTCGCAAAAACATATGGAATGTTGTGAAAACATGAGATGTGTGTTGATTATCAAAGATACGTTTGCCCATTTTAGTGGTATTTCTCTTTTTTCTAAATTGCAGACAAATGAACCCAGGGAGAGGTAGAAGACATCAGTCTTGAGTGTTTAGACCATTTCCAGACTATACCATTTTCAGACCTTGCCACCATAGATGAAAGGAATATTATCAAACTATTCAGATTGAATAGGCAAATTATTCTTGATGTGTGTCATCAGTTACAACGAGATCTTCTGCCTTACAATAGGAATCCCACATCAATAACACCAATAGTCAAACTCATGGCAGTTCTCTATTTTGTGGCCACAGCATCCTTCCAATACAAAGGGGCAGTATCTGGTGGCATGTCACTGCTAACTTTCAGTGATGTGCTACAAGAAGTTATTTCTTCTATGATGAGACACCAACAGCCTTATCCAGTTTCCAGGAATTGAGGATTGTGCCAATGTGAAAGGAGAATGTTATGCTTTAGGTGGCATATAAGATGTGGTTGGAAAAATTGATGGCACACATATTGCCTTGGTGCCACCATACAACAGAGAACAGGTCTACCGCAATCGGAAGAACATCCATTCAATCAATGTGCAAGTTGTCTGCTTATCTGATTTGTACATTTCAAGAATGTGTGCCTGTTTCCCAGGAAAAACACATGATTCCTTTGTACTACAGAACAGCAGCATACCCCTGCAAATGTCACCCCTTGGACTTGAAAGGGTCTGGCTTGTTGGTAGGTACAATCTGTCATCATAAATATTTGGCTAATTTCTAGTTTAGGAATGCATAATGGGATGAGATATTTTTGCACAAAATATTTTCATTTCATATAGGAGACTCAGGTTATCCTAACTGACTATGGTTATTAGCACCGCTGAGGAACTGTACAACCCCAGGGGAAGTCCACTTCAATGAGGCCCATAGAAGAACACTCAATAGAGTTGGCTTGTGGGTTTTTGGGCTCCTAAAGGCCAGATTTCACTGTCTGGATAAAACTGGTGGAGCCCTCCTCTACTCACCCAATAAGGTATGCAAAATCATCATGGCCTGCTGCATGTTGCACAACATAAGTCTATGATGGAACATCCCATACATTGCAGAGGGTGGAGACCATGCTGAGCCACTGGGCGAGGATGTTGAAATGCCAAATGAAGATGATTGTAGCGAAGAGGAAGGAAATGACTTACATCAATATGCTATTGCCAACTTCTTCACATACGTGTAAGTATTTCTTTGCATAATGTTTCATTCAATGTCAAAACAACTTGTAATATAATCAGCATAACAGTCTATTCTGGAGCTCTGTAGGAACCAAGTCCATCATGCCTTGGGACTAATGTAGGGATCCCAAGACAAGATGAGTGGGGTCTGGGTGATAGTGAACCCAGTGGCCTCAATTTCCTGGCCCACAGATTCCCTCTCATGTAGCCTTCCCCCACTACCCTGTGCCCTTGAGCCAGTGTGCCCCATCCCACGTGGACCTGGCTGAACTGGAGGTGGTGGTGTTGGCTCAAGAGTAGACAGGACTGGGGGACACAAGATTGGTGTGGTGTTCCTTTGTACACAGAAAGTGGAGGTGTCCATTTGCTGAGGTGTTGTAATAGCTGGGGAAGATGTAGGAGAGGTTTGAGTGAGACTCACTAGAGATGTCTTCCCAGAAAGACAAGATGGACTATATGGACCAGGTTGCTCCACATCATCTGGACTTGCAGGAGTGTAGTCCTCAATGATGACTTTATCCTGGTCTGGAGTGAAGGTATCCTCAGAGGCAGATGGTTGGCCATGTACTCTGGGTGTTGAAACTAATATGGAGAAAGCAAATGGTAAAATTCTGAATTATGCATCAAATGTGTTTTGAGATACAATTGAAGCATACTAGGATTAAAGAAATAATAGTAATAGTATGTTTTGACCTTTCAGTGTTTTTTTGTTATTAGCCAAATATTGTAAATTACACACATGCAAACTTCAAAAAAGACATGTGAAGAGATATCCTAAAAAGAAAAAGATTACTTAAGAAGTGTACATAAATGATACTACACATTCAACCCAACTCAGTATAGAGGAGAATGACGAGTAAACCATTCCAAGGCCAAGCAGGGTAAACATTAGGAGTATTATACAGCTTAGTTGGATTGAGGCATGGATCATCACATGAACTTTGCTAAGTAAATTATCATCATTTGTTATATTCTGCATGCAACATAACATGATTTAAAATCTTTAAGTCAACATACTTTGAGTTGTGAAACCACTTACATCACTTCAACAAAATGACAATAAGGTGATACCAAAAAAAAATACATGAAATAATATAATTCAGCGCCTTGAGACCCTCACGGGTGACTAGTGCGCTTTACAAATTCCTGATTGATTGATTGATAATTTGTATTCATTGCATAAAATAGGGTTTGAAAAATACCTCACATTTTGACATATGTGAAATATGGAAGAAAAGAGAATGACCAACATCACATTGCAAACATATTTTCCAGATAAGAAAAAAACAAGGCATCTTAGTAGTTGTAGTCCTTTCAATTTCACATTGCCAACACTTGTAAAAATGCAAGTTGAAACTTCCTAGTAAAATATATGCAGTGAAGATATACACACATTTACTGAGTTATGACTTCTCCTCCCTGCCTTTATGGGTAAATACAATTGGATGCAATAGACAACCCCACAATTATAGGAAAAAAAGAAATCAAACAAGTGCAAAACATAAGAGGGAGAAAAAAGGAAATAACCTGACTTCTGTGAAGCAAATTGAGCAGCAAAATGGTGTTGTGCACTGGAATGGCAAAGGATAATAGCCTGAAATGGATTGTGTCTTATAATGTGTTATGCAGATTATCACAATTAGCCAACAGACACTAGGTGTGTGCTGCTAGCATCCATCCAATAGCCACAGCCATAGTACAATGTGGAGCTGGTTTCATGATGGACTCCCGCCATCAGAAACCCGTTACTAGTACAACACCAGCACAAAAGTGAAATCTAAATATGCTTGGCGCAATCATGCCATCCTGACCGCAATGGAGTACTGTTAGCCTGTATAGGAGTCCGCCATATCGGCAGCGGGAAACTACTCTTGCCACAGACTACACTCTGTCAATGGGGACAGAGGTTCAGCCGCCATGCATCTAAATACGGGGGTCGGAACTCCATCAGCTTGACAGAGTACTGGGAACTGCCACCACAGAGGGACAAAACAGTTCTCCAGTCAAGATCTAAATCAGACCCTTAGTCATTTATACCAAATGGAGTATAAATAACAATGGGTTTGAACTGGTTATACAAACTATTCTCAGGATCCCGTGTGAATCTGTGGCAAAGTTACATATGGGGGGGTCGTGTTGAACACCGCAGTAGATCCTTGGATCCACCCAAAACCGTTACCAAACTGAGTTTCCTTAGAGCAGTGTTCGAAAGGGTTAACAATACTGCCCATTTAGAAGTGATATAACATAAGCTAAATACAAAAGGGAAGTTGTGATTTGTTTTCTGACTGAATAACCTTGAAAGCAAAGTTGAAAAGGTTTCCATTAATGGTTCCCTTGTATGAGAGTGGTGTTCCATTCTTGTGTTTTTTTTTTTTTTTTGCATTTTCAATGAGAAGAGATTATAACTTACACTGAGAAACAAAAATACAGACCAACAAACACATTTAACAGGTATGTGAATTAAGGTGTAGTTTAAAAAATGTGTTAGAAAAGGCATGTGTATGTAAAGTGGATGAAAGTGAGTAGGATGTTCACAACAAGTAAATGGGAATATAAACGGAGTGAATATGATGAAAATAAGGAATGGTACAGTGAACACTAAAGCAGGAACAATAATTTGCAAGAGTAACAACACCTAGACATACACCAATGCAGCCACTGACACGACCAATCAAACACTAATGCATCCTATAGAACACCCAGGCATACTGTCATGTATACACTGAGACACTCAGACACACCCTAATACATACACTGATACCCAAGCAGACTCTGATGCTTACGTTTACACAGCCAGGCAGTCACTCATATATACAGTGACACACTTAGGTAGGCACTGATGCATATGCTGACATAGCCAGGCACACATTGACGCATACACTACAACACCCAGGCACACACTGATGCATACACTGGCACACCCAGGCACACTCTGACCCATACACTGACACACCCAGACGTACACTGAGGCATATATTGACACACTGATGCAGATACTGACGCATACACTAACACACCCAGGCACACACTTATGTATACACTGACACATCCAGGCACAAACTCATGTATACACTCACACACCCAGGCAGACACTGATGCATATGCTGAGACATCCAGGCAGACACTGATGTATGTGCCAACACCCAGGCACGCACTGATGGAGACTCTAATACCGAGTCAGACATGAAAGCATACACTAACACACCCAGGCACACATTGATGCATATGGTGACACACCTAGGCAGATGCTGACACATACTGACATAACCAGGCACATATTGAAACATACACAGAGACTCCCAAGCGCACACTGATGCATACACTGACACACCCAGGTACACAGTGATGCATACACTGACACACCCAGGTACACACTGATGTGTGCAATGACACATCCTGGCACACACTCACATATACACTGACATAACCTGAGACACAAAGATGCATACACTAAGACACCTAAGCACACACTGATGCATATATGGACACACCCAGGAATACACTGAGGCATACACTGAGACAAATAGACACACACTGACACAACCTGACACATACTGATGCAGAAATACATAGGTAGATGCTAATGCATCCACTAAGACAGTTAACTAAAAAGTAGACAGCTACCTACAGACCCAGACATACAATGAGATATGCAGTAACACAACCAGCAAAACACACTAATGGACGCAATATAATACCCATAGACACACTGATGCATGCACTGACACTCAGACAAACACAAATACCTGCTAGTAAGAGAGGTAGTTGTACGGACAGTTGGATGTGTATAATGTTAAAAACAAAGCAACTGTGCAATGCAAATATCTTCAAGTAGTGAAATACCTAGTCCTGCATTTATACAGTAAGTAGTATCCCCATTAATAGATGTATAGTGAGAGGCTTATGAAGTCTTCAAGACAATGAAATGACCAGTTATGTATTTAATTACTTGCTTACAGTATGTAATTTAATACTATGTTTTGTAGAGATACATGTATTCTTTATTTGCTTTTCAGGGATCTATTTGTATTTAATGAAGAGGAATTGCAATGCCTGATAAGAGAGAAAAAAGAAAGAAACAGAGGGAACAGTGCTACCTGCTTAAAACTGAGAGTGAAAAGGAAGAGATGGTGAAGAATGTGCTGAGGAAAAAAAAGTAGCTGGTGAGAGTACTAAGGGGTTTGTGAAAAAAATATGTCAAAAAATGCAGAATGAGGAAAAACTTTCAAGTAAAAAGCAAAGTTGGAAGTCAACTGACAAACAGCAAGGAGTACATGATTTCTAAAGTAGGAAATGTAAGAAAACAGGCAGTTTGACATTGAGATAGAAACAATTTAAAGAGATATGAATTAAAATGTTTCGAACCACAGTAAAACAGAATTTGCTACAAAACATGGAGAAGTATCAGAGGAGAAGTGTTGCACTTAAGCAAAAGGAACATTTTGAGAGTGTAGATGGCATTATTGTGAATAAGGAACTATAGTGATATTGAACAGAATGAGGAGATTAAACAAAACAGCATTGTCTACGAAGAAACAAACTCTAAAAAAGGCCTATTAATAAAACTAATTTTGGTAGGATTTTTAGAGTTGAATGTAGGCACACATCTAGTACAGAGCCTTTCTTTAATAAAGAAAGCTACTTACAAGAAAACACTGTAGTGCATGCAGTTGATACAACTGGTCGAAGCTATGAGGTAAAAGATGGTACTCCTATTACCAAAGACGAGATTGATCCTAGGAATATACAGGAAGTGGTAGCTCAAGAGGTACATGGAAGATGCAGACAGGCATCTTCACAATAGAACTGCACTCATAATTGCAGTGTTCATCAGGAATCGATTGACATTTTAAGACATTTTCTATCTCAATTTCCAGATAGAAGTATCAAGCGGAAAACTACATTTTTACAAAGATTAGATCCATGCAGAGTGAGGAGGTATACTAATTTACAGGGGCTTTCACTGTGTTATTTATCAAAGAGACTGTGTACAAGCATGTTTCATCACTTTAGAATGTTAGCTGTTCATCACACTAAAATGCTAAATTTAGTTAGGAGATTTTACTTTGTGAACAATCTTACCTTATGTTTAGGAGAGATAAATAGAGCTCTAATGCATGGTACATGAGTAGAGGTACAAAAAGTTTGTGAAGATATTCTATTTTGTTTCCTTGGTCCTGGAGAGGGGTCTAGGGAAAATGAGGAGTTGGTTACTGGAGTTGTATATGAACCGGACACAGGCATTGGTGTTGAAAGCTTTACACAAGAGATGCAAAGTTTAACACAGTTTCTTCAGAGAACAATACAGTTTGTATTTGTTGCCGATGCACTCACTGCAAGATCCAAACTCACAATGTTGTTGTAATCTCAGAAACTGAACAGGAGAACAGAGATAAGTGGTAAGGATTTGGGGCCATATGTATGAAAACATGAGTTCGTGAATCGCACATAGCGATTATTAAGAAATCGCTATTTCCAAGTTGCAATTGGCCAAGTAACAAAATTGCGATTCGGAATTAGCGATTTCTTAAAAATCGCTATTTGTGGTTTGCGAGGCCCATTTACCGAATCGCAATTTGCATTCTCGCAAATTGCGATTATTTTGCGATTCGGTAAAAAATCACAAAATGCGAGAAAGTTCGAGAATGCACACCTGGAGGAGCCTGATGACATCACCAGAAGGAAATGAGTCATCCCAGGCAGTTTCAGGTGACACACCCAAACCAGCATCCTGAGAGAGAGCAGCCCAGCCACACAGAGCAGCACTCAGCTGGAGCAGAAACACCGGAGCCAGGATGTAGACCCTAGTCCCAGCACAGGAGAAGGCTGAAAGGAAGCGCAAGCTTAAATTCAGTGAACAGGAGCTTGAGGTCCTGACTGAGGAGGTGGTGAGCCATGACCACCTGTTCGGAAAAAAGCTCACTCCAGGTTCCTAAGAGTGAAAAGAGAAGATTATGGGGGTCATTCTGACCCTGGCGGTCATGGACCGCCAGGGCCAACGACCGCGGAAGCACTGCCAACAGGCTGGCGGTTTCCCGCTGGCTTCCCGCTGCCCCAGGGAATCCTCCACGGCGGCGCTGCCAGCAGCGCCGCCATGGGGATTCCGACCCCCTTCCCGCCAGCCTGGTTCTGGCGGTTTTCACCGCCAGAACCTGGCTGGCGGGAACGGGTGTCGTGGGGCCCCTGGGGGCCCCTGCAGTGCCCATGCCACTAGCATGGGCAGTGCAGGGGCCCCCTAACAGGGCCCCACATAGATTTTCAGTGTCTGCGTGGCAGACACTGAAAATCGCGACGGGTGCAACTGCACCTGTCGCACCCCTTCCACTCCGCCGGCTCCATTCGGAGCCGGCATCTTCGTGGAAGGGGGTTTCCCGCTGGGTGGGCGGGCGGCCTTCTGGCGGTCGCCCGCCAGCCCAGCGGGAAACTCAGAATGACCGCCTATGTCTGGACATCCAATCCAAAATCTGCGCTATTGGAGTGGCACAGCGCTCCATCGAGGAAATAAAGAAATGGTGGTACGACCTGCACTCCCGTGCAAAGGAGAGGGTGGCAAGGAGACTTGTGGAGGCCAGGGTTACAGGTGGCGGACCACCAACAGAAGCACCATGCACACGATTGGACGACCTGGTGGAATCCACACTCCTCCCTGAAGCTGTGACTGGGGTCACAGACATTGACACCTCCGGCACACCGAGTACCAGCCAAGGTATATGCAATGATGTTTAGGAACCCTATATGTGTATGCACAAAAGCCCCTTAGGAATTAGCATGTAATGTGAAGCAGTGTGTGAAGTAGTCCAGTCCACATCTTAGAAGCAGCACAACAATGCATTATAGGAGTGGCAGTCCACAAACTAGTACAGACAGTAGCACAACAATGTAATGAAGTATAGTGACACCCAAGGTAACACAACACACACAACACCGTGTAGAGCAGTACCTGTACCTTTATTGCCATTTTTGGACAGATAATGGGGGTCATTCTGACCCTGGCGGTCATGGACCGCCAGGGCCAACGACCGCGGAAGCACCACCAACAGGCTGGCGGTGCTTCCGGGGGCATTCTGACCGCGGCGGTAAAGCCGCGGTCAGAAAAGGGAAGCCGGCGGTTTCCCGCCGGCTTCCCGCTGCCCCAGGGAATCCTCCACGGTGGCGCTGCAAGCAGCGCCACCATGGGGATTCCAACCCCCTTCCCACCAGCCTGGTTCTGGCGGTTTTCACCGCCAGAACCTGGTTGGCGGGAACGGGTGTCGTGGGGCCCCTGGGGGCCCCTGCAGTGCCCATGCCACTGGCATGGGCAGTGCATTGGCCCCCTAACAGGGCCCCACATAGATCTTCAGTGTCTGCGTGGCAGACACTGAAAATCGCGACGGGTGCCAGTGCACCCGTCGCACCCCTTCCACTCCGCCGGCTCCATTCGGAGCCGGCATCCTCGTGGAAGGTGGTTTCCCGCTGGGCGGGTGGGCGGCCTTCTGGCGGTCGCCTGCCAGCCCAGCGGGAAACTCAGAATGACCGCCGCGGTCTTTTGACCGCTGTACGGTCTTCTGGCGGTTCCCGCCAGGCCGGCGGCATCCGCCGCCGGAGGGGGTCAGAATAACCCCCAATGTAACATACAGAACTGACATGCTGCATATTGTTGTTGCAGGTGGGCCAGGCCCAGCAGCCACACCATCTCCATGTGTAGGGGAGACGGACACCCATCAGCCCTTGGACACAAACACCAGTGGTTCCCTCCACATGTCCACTGTCCGCTGCAGGCCCAGGGCACTGCCACTGCCAGAGTTCAGCAGCGACTCTGATGAGCACTTGGAAGGGCCAAGCACACCGTCAGCACCAGACAGGCACAGCCAGATTCTGGAGGGCAGGGACAGCACCACGCAGGAGTGCGACAGAGTCCCAGCAACAATATCATGAGGCAGGTGAGGGTCCGTCCTTATTCGGGGGCCTTGAGGCTGCTATGTTGCAGCAGCAGCGTCTGCAAAATAAGCGGATCCTCAGTTTAGACCGAAACCTGCAAGAATACAACAGCAACATGATGGGCCTGCATCGCCAACTGGACGCACTAAATGGCAATATTTTACAGCTGCGTGAGGGACAGGTGCAGGCTTCAGAGGACACCAGGGACCTAACAATGGCTGTCCGTGACCTCTGCCAGGAGCTGCGCCATGAGAGGGTTAGCCGGCGCAGACAGGAATTGCAGGTCCTCCAACAGGATGGCTAATTCCACTGCATTAATCGCCCGTCGCGCAGTGGTGGCACAAGTGGAGGCTGTACATAGCAGCATGGACGTTGTCCAGGGACTAGTTCAAATCACAAATGTGATTGAACACATAATGGGACAAAGATCTGCCACTCCCAGTGAGGTATCCTTGGGGGACACTGAGGACAGTTCAAGCCTCAGTAGTGTTGCCGTACCAGCAGCAGACACCAGACGGTGCGGTGCCAGGCTTAGCACTGCCACTGAAGGTGACAATCGAGGTGCCAGTGACTTAACTGGGCACCCGAGTGGTGTGCATGGGAGAAGAAAGTGACTCTTGCCGCCATTACACTGCTGTTGCCACTATGAGGGAATAGTGTGTGACTCTGTTCATTAGTTTTTTTGCGTTTGTGACATCACCTGTTTCATTTATTTCTCAATCATACATTACCTGACGTAAGGTAATAAATTTATATCACTACAGGTACAGTTGTCAGTGGATTTGTGTCATTCATACCCACGTCTGAAATGGTTGTGTGTGATGTCGGCACGCCTTTGCATTCCCTCTGCTGCACTGGTCCTGTCTGCTGGCTGTAGAGGTGGTATGGAATCGTCATCCTCATCTGATTCAGTATCACTGATTTCTATAGGTATGCCCCTGGTTGTAGCTATATTGTGCAAGATTGCACAAGTAGCCACTATTCTACATGTGGTCTCTGGACTGTACTGTAGTGCCCCTCCACTTTTGTGGGGGAACTGTGCTATCTTGTAAAACTCTATTTTTGTCTGCTGTATTTCCTGTGGGGTGTGGGGGAATCTGATGTACTGTTGTAGTTTGCTTAGCATGGTGTTGATAAATGCATTGAAAATTCTGGAGAGGGTACTCTGTGAAACCCCTCCAGCTGCTGACCTGACCCCTTGATAGCTCCCTGAGGCAAGTAGGTGTAGGGAGCACAATACCTGCACATGTATGGGTATGCTGTGAGTCCTTAGTGTTCTGCGCTGCAGTATGGGTTGTAGCTCAGCTATCAGATCAAGTATCATGGCTGAGTTCAACCTATACCTCTCATATACTTCCTCCTCTGTCAGGTCAAAAAGTGTAATGCGCCCTCTGAAAATGTGCTCCTGTCTCCTCCTCCCTCTCCTCAAACCTGCCAAGATCCTCATCCTCCTTGCCATGACGTAGAGTGCAGCCATTGTGGAAAAGAGTCTGAGGCATTCTGGGCCTCTTTACATAGGTTGCACCTGGTTACCACCTGGTTTCACTCAGTGGTATTTTGCATGTGCAAAATGCCATTCTGCGATGCATCTATTTGCGACTTGGATTTTGCGAATCGTATTTTGCGCCTCGCAATTTCCTACTGGAAATACCGAATCGCAAAATGTGACTCGCAAAACCAGGTCGCAATGCAAAAAATCGCAATTTTTGCGATTTCTTATTTTTGGTCTGCAAATGCCTTTCATGCATCGCAGACCAAGTTTTTGCACTCGCAAACGGCAGATTTTTGCGATTCGCAGCGTTTGCGAATGCAAAAACTTTAGATACATCTGGCCCTTGGTTTTTATTTATTTGTGGAGGACACGTTTGATTTGTCAACATAGCAAATTGTATGCAAGTATTGCTAAGATAAGTTAGGACAACAAATTGCCTGCCAAGAATTGGTATCAATTCCGGACGAACGTTGACAATTGAATATTTATGAATCAATTCTCATGAACTGTATACACCCTTTTCAATCAATAGTACTAATGGAGCCAAAAACTGCTAAACTACCACCAACAGAGATACAGAAAGGCCTTAAAGGAGGAATTGTCTGTTTACCTCTAGATTTTAAATGAAATATTGAAACTGGATATAGAGAGATATTTATGAACCACTTATCCTTCTAGCAAATATTGTATCTACCAAAAAGAAAATAAATCTGGCAAGAGTTAGTAGATGTTAATCAAGTAACAAAAGCCACTTTATACCACAAAGAAAATAATATTTATTACAACAATGTTGAAGTTGATGGAGATGTGAGTTCTGTGGATGAAATGTTACCACCAAGTGGACAGATTGAAAAAGTCGATAGATCCAAATCAGAAGAAACATTTGAACTCTGTTGTATCCATACACTCCATTCTAAAGGTTATTGGTGAAGCTATGCATCTCCTTCAAATAAACTAAGCAAAGGAGCTCCATTGTGTGTGTGAGAAATGTTTAGAGGCTCGCTGTTTTCCACAACTATTTCCTACTGGAATAGGTGGCCGGTATAATGGCGGAGTATTGTTATCATCGTCATGGACAACTCAAATGAATGTTGCAAAACTCAGTTGCACCTACTTGGTTTTCATCTCATGGTTGTGCAGAGTACACGTGGGATGACTTACTTGACTTTTTGAGAGAAACAAACTCAAACATTAAGGGCATCAATGAAAAAACTGCAGGAGATCTTTGCTCTTTAGATCCTGCTAATGTTTATAGATATTTTATGACAGGTTTCAAGCCATGTTGTCTTTCACATCCAACAAAACAAATCCTCCTCTTGGCAAAGGTATAGATTTCTTTTGGTGTAAAGAGTACCAAACAAGAGGTGCTCCTCAGATTCGCATGCTATTATGGATAAAAGATGCACCGAAATTTGGAACAGACAGTGATGACTCTGTACTCTCTTTGATTGAACACTATGCGACATGTCCCACCCTGAAAGACAACACTGAAAAAGGTGTGGAACAACAAGTTCTGTGCTTTCATACACATAGATGTAGCAAGTACTATTGTCAAAAATACAGGTGCAAAGGTTAATTTTTGCAAGGTGGCGTTTTGGATTCCCAAGACCTGTCATTTCCAAAGGATTAGTGAGCAGCTTTCAATCTGCAGTCAGACAAACACTGACACAAAAGTCACCAAAAAACACATACAACCTCAGAACAGAGGCCTCCAAGTATATTAATGACTATAATCCTGTTGATTCCTAAAATGTGGAATGAAAGTATGGATATATTATTTGTCGCAGACAACTCCATTGCTGTTGCTCATTATGTGACTTCTTACATTACGAAATCAGAGAAGACAGATGAAGGAGATTTCAGCTGAAAAGTCTCTAGCCAAGAATTTGTACAGCTTCAGCTTGAAAATGCTTTCACAAAAGGGGATAGGTTTCCATGAATACTGTGATTGGTTGAGCTCAGCCAGTTTGTCTTTGAAGTCAAGGGGAATTTTTTGGATAAGTCTAGGCCTTGCAAACACGTGAAACAGAGTCTTGAAATCTTTCCCAGGAATTCAGTACCTGGCAGTACCTAGTAGAGTTCTTCTGGGAAAATACAGCTATTGTGAAAACAAATATGTTGGATACTTACTAACCAAGAAGGAGTCTACATCTTGAAAATGTGAGTCTTTGTGAAATACTTCAACAATATAGATATAAAAACACTGTAGCAGAAAACATAGAAACATGAAGGGAAATATGCAGTAATTGGTTGTGACAGTTGTTTGGTTTAGCATACAAAAGGAAGCTTAACAAACCAGAGAAAACTTGACTGCCAAACTCCTGATAAAATAGAGTTTTTCTATTTGCCTCTTCTACAACTGTTCAATCATTGGTGTGCTAAATCAGAGTTACTCAGAAAATTTCACTGCTATGAAGATTCTTTCGAGACTGTGAAAGATAGCATTCAGTTTTCAGTGGATCCCAACTACATTAAAATGTTAAATAATGAGATCGAACAGGAGGAAACAATTGTTGCTGAGATAGCTAAGTGCAGTCCACAAAGCAACCAAAGTTTAGGGCCTTTATGTCAAGATCTTCTTAGACAACCAATTATTGAAAATGAAGCAACCATAGCTATGAATGAGGTAAAGACTGCAATGCAACAAGCAAGACAATGTGTTGATGTTTGTAGCAGTTTGTTGCACAACTGTAAATGAGAAGAAAGAAATATATATGGAGGTATAAGAGAAAATGGGGCATAGGTTCCTCCATGAGAAAAATGTAAGCATATGATCATCATTTAAGCTAATGTTATTATACCTCAGTTGTCAAGCTGGCACTAGGACAAGCTTTTTATTTGATGTTTACTGCTTACGTACCAAGGGGTACAGACTTGAGTGTGTTTTGTGTAGCAACAGCACCAACTTGATTAGCTGGATTCAACATTAAAGGAGTTACTTTACATTGATCACTTATGTACCTGTAGTCCATGACAACAAACTGGAGTATCAGAAGTTATCGAGTGAAGCTTGTCATGAAGTCTCAAGAGTACTGAAGAAATGAAAACTTTATCATTGATGAGGTGAGCATGGTCTCAAACTTAATGCTTGCCTTTGTACACTTGAGAATGAAACAGATTCTGAAGACAATCTAAGATGTGCTTTTTTGAAGAAAGCACTTAATTGTGTTTGGCGATCTACTGCAACTTACTCCAGTCAAAGGACAGCCTTTGTTCAAGACACTTCTCTATAATGAAACTCAGAACTCCTTGGGAAGTAATGGAAACGTAAACATTTGGCAAAACTTCCAATACAAAGAACTTCTTAGGAATATGCGTCAACCATCTAAGGTGGAATAAGGAAATATTCTGAAGGATATTAGAGAAGGTGTTCTAATAAGAGAGGGGAAATGTTGCTTAGTTAGCTCAACTCATAAAGAAACTATTTCCTACACACAAGACAGCCCCACAGCTAATGTTCAATTTCATTGAAGGGAAATCTATTGTCTGTTTAATGTCTACACTTCAGGAGTGCTCCAGTTTTAACGAACAATCACTTAAGCTGGAGAAAGAAGAAATTTTGGAACTTACTTCAATTGACAAAATGGACTACCAGGGCTTGACTGTACTCCGAAGCAAAAAACTACACACAAAAATGTATTAATTCGATAAATCTGTTTCCAGAACTGCAAAATTAGAAAAGTGTTTGTGTTTGCAAAAACTGCAGGGTAATTTTGCAGTATAATTTAAATGTTGAAGGAGGATTAGTTAATGGTACTATGGGTAAAGTAATTGATTTAATTTAATTTCCTAACAGGATGAGATTGAATACCTAGCGATAAAATTTGATCAGGTTGATGGCATATAACAGATTGGAAGATTGTTTGCATGTTTCTTGCTTGTAAAAGACATGAATGTTTGGAGAAGGCAGTTCTCAGTTTCTCTAGCATGTGCTGTGACAATTCATAAATTTCAAGGTTTAAGTATAGATGTAGCATTTGTTATTACTGGTATCACTGCCTTTAAGGAAGATATGTAATATGTAGGCTTATTGCGAGTTAGAACATTGACTGGTTTGTATCTTGTAGACTTTGATGATAGAAAACTTAATGCTGATTCATGTTGTGTCAAAGAGTATGCCAGACTCAGAAGTGTTTATGCTCCTCATTTAGGACAGTATCTGGCTTATGAAAAACCTACTATTTGCCCAAAGCGAAAGCATTTGAAGAATCGTACCAATGTGGTTTAGAAGAAGTATAAAAAAAGAACAAAGAACCTCTTAGAAAAAAAAACTGAAAATGCCGAAGATATTGTTGGTTACCAGTTGTCAAACCCCTCTGTTTTCAACTGCTACGCCATTGGCAATGTGGTTCTCAATGCACTGTTCACTTTATTGCATGTTGCCCATGAAATTGAACAGCGAAAAAACAAGATTGTGCTCTACACTGTTTGCTTTGTTAGTATACCTCTGTAGTGATAAAAGTAAAACAAATTGTTCATCTCACATTTGAGATTTTGTAGACGTGTGCACTTGTCTGTACACATTACGCAAAACACTCAAGAAGATGCAGAAGAATTTCTAATGGCAATCTTTGGTGTTTTAGAAGATGAGACGGTACCTACGGATGACTTATTTGGACTTAGTTACTCATGGAACCATGAGTATGTAAATTGTCCTTCTTCATCAACTACAGAAATAGATTCTGAGTGATTTATTTACTTAAAACTACCAGATTGCAAAACTGTCAATTTTAACAGTGTGAAGTAACTCCTGTACACACAAGTGTAATGCAAAGTCACCAAGACCCCAAGTGTACCAGCAAGTGTCAGATGAGCATTCTAGTGGTGGTGATGTTGTGGCCAATTACAAAAAAATGGGCAGAGAAGGAGGTAATGGTGGCGGAGACCTGGAGGATGGAGGTGTGCGAGGAGAAGGAATGTGAGGTGAGGACAAGACAGCATTGGGAGATTGGAAACCTGAAAGATGTCTGCAGAAGCACAGGAGGTGCCTGGTGGGGGAACAGATGGAGTGAAGAAGAAAAGCAGGCAGCAGCTTGTGCATAGGCGGATGTGTTTTCCCTAGGAAGAGGGAATATGGATGTGGATGTGCCATGGTTCTGAGTCAAAGCTGTAGTTTTAGGCAAGTCCAATGTGGTGGGTGGCAGTACGGAAAGTGATTTTTGGGTTTTGATAGTGCTTGGTTACACAAGGTGTTTTCAGTAGTGGCACAAATTTTCACTTCAGTGTCCTTTTTTTCATGAGCAACTGCACAAGGTTGCACACCGGTTAGAGTTCTACTGGTGGGAAAAAGATTTCTCTCAAAATTGTCACAGTATGGTGTGGTGTCGGATCCAATGTGGAACAAAAGGAGCCTTATTATTAAGACCTATGTTCTTTTATCCCCGAGGGCACATCGTGCCATTCCATCAAGGGTGGAAGTCAAGGAGTCAAGTTGGAGATCCCATGAAGGGAACCCAGCGTGTGGTGGTTCGACCTTACTGAAGTGTTAGCAAGCATATTCTGAATTTAAAAAATCGGCACACCCCTACCTCCTGTGCAATGGCATCCAGTCCATAATCCTGTTACAGTGTTGTTAGAAGTGGTCCTAACAGTTGATGGATGCCACCCAGCCCCTCTCTATAGAGGATATGATCAAACAACTGGCAGATGGACAGCATCACCTATAATAAATCCTAGAACAACAAACACAAGCAGCTCAGCAGGGCAGAGTTGAGTTGTGTACCCTTAAAACGCAAACCACTTTAAGAAAAAATAATCAACAGATATGTATACCACTATGCAATGACATTCCAACACTATAGCTAGTACCAAAGTACATCCCAATGTCCCCATTTCTTCATTGCAAAACTTTCAGCAGGGGGATTATTCAAATCTTTTCTTTACAAACTTCGAAATGGTAGCCACTTCCCCTAATTGGCCACTGGAACATTGGAGCCTGTATGTTTGTACCTTTGCTGTCCGGGTAGTTACTGAAAGCTTACTAAACTGCTAATCCATCTGGTACCATACCCAATCCTGAGGTGAGCTGTAAGGCTTTGATACCAGGTATCATTGACTAAACTTTTTAAAATAAAAATGGAAATAACAAAAGATAACCCCGGGCTCTCTTTTACTGGATGCAGGACTTAGGAAACCAGTGGCTCAAGCCACAAGGGGCCACCATTGAGGATGTCATGAATTAAATAGCGTTGGAGCAATATCTGGAGGCTCTTCCAGGACCCATGAGGGTCTGAATAAAACATCCCAATGTGACTGTCACCACAGCCTTAGATCTAGCACGTGCTTTTCACAGGTTTTCAGACTTTAGGGTCACTCAGCTTAGAAAAGGTCCCTCTATAAACACCGATTAGAGAAGCTCCAATCCCAAACCTCTCCCCCCGACCCCTTCTTGAACCCCAGATACCAGTTAAATCACAGAGAAGGGATTTGGCTCAGGAAACCTATTGTTTTAATTGCGAGTCACATTGCCCGTAATTATCCCCAGAAAGTGGACCCGGCATATCCCATGGTAATCGGGTATTCCAGAAGGTGAGTTCTGTGGGCAGCGGGAAGTCAAAGCAGGTACAGGAGACTTCTAGAACTAAGGGCCAGATGTATGAAGCCCTTTTTCCAGTAGCAAATGGCCATTGGGCTGTTTGCAATTGGTGACATGCTTTTTGCTATCTACCATCCCTATTTTGCAAGTCGGTAACTTGTTACCGACTTGCAAAATAGGGATTGTCACTTGCTATTGGGAAGGGGTGTGCCAAGGGCATTACTTTCTACTAGTAACTCATAAGGTCATGTATGATTGTTTTGCTGCCGATAATCTGGTCACAAAACAATCGCAGTTGCCACCAACTTCAAATTGGTGGTAACCCATTAGCGAACGGGAAGGGGTCCACAAGGAACCCCTCCCCCTTTGCGAATGGGTGTGCAAACATTTTTTAAAGAGCAGGCAATGGTCCCATGGACCACTGCCTACTCTTTAAAAATGAAAAGAAAACATTTCAGTTTTCTTTTTGTGATGCATCCCATTTTCCTTTAAGGAAAACAGGCTGCATTACAACAAAAAAATATTGCTTTATTTAAAAGCACTCACAGACATGGTGGTCTACTAACCCCAGCAGGACACCATCCCGGTGATTGTGGCCATTCTTAAATGGGTCACAAATTGCAACCTGTCTCATGAATATTAATGAGGCAGGTCTCTTGCGCCCCATTTGGGAATTGCAAACAATGTTCAACACACTGTTGTACATAGAAGTTTGTGACTTCCTAATAGCAAATCACAAACATTCGCTATTAGGAAATCACAAACCTTAAGCTACATACATCTGACCCTAAATAGTGTGTTGGCAACAGTATTAATGGACTCAGGATGTAGATATTCAGTAATAAGCAAGGAAAAGGTGTAACCTGAACAGTGGGAACAAGATGAAATGGTAATCCTACCTGTGTCAAAGGGGACAGCAAACCTTATCTGGTAGCTAAAGGAACCATCAATTGGAGAGTTCAGACTGAAATGCCAATAGTGGGAGCAATACCTCACATGGTGGAAGAAATGATTATTGGGACAGACTATTCAGACTTTCATTACTACTAAACTCCACGGAAGAACAAGGGGGTGATCCCACATGGTGGGGAGGCCTTTTTTCAGAAGGTAGAAATCACAGGAGGTAAGAGCCTACACATACCAGGAGAAGTGCCTACATAATAAGTTACATGTGTTGGCTGCTGATTCTAATACTTCGCCTGTTTCTTCAACCACAGCAGTTACAAGAGACAAAGGGGGTTATTCCAACTTTGGAGGAGGTGGTAATCCGTCCCAAATGTGACGGATTTACCACCAGCCGTATTACGAGTTCCATAGGATATAATGGACTCGTAATACGGCTGGTGGTATATCCGTCACTTTACCATCACTTTTGGGACGGATTACCACTTCCTCCAAAGTTGGAATAACCCCCAAAGTGTAGTTTCAGATCCGCCCAGAAGGAACACCCAAACCTCAGCCATCCTATGGGACGGGCTGTGACAGATCCCCGTGGTCAGGTATGACCCTATTTTGGTATCATGAAAGGCTTTTTTACCGAAAAATAAAAGAAGAAGATAATGTAGTAAGTCAGTTGGTGATACCCCTCCCCTTCAAACAGCAACTCAGGATCATAGTCAAGTGGGTGGTGGTCGCTATGGGCATGAAAAAACAAAAGAGCATTTACTAAGGTGCAGGTATTGGCCAGGGTTTTTTCAGACATCCAGAGGTTCCATGCTGCATGCAAAAAGTGTCAGGTCACCAATCTGCCAAACGCACGAGAGCCCTTTACAACCATTATTGTTTATCGATATCCCTTTCACCTGTTTAAGCATGGATTTGGTCAGTCCACTTATGGCTTTTGTATGAGGATACACGTACATCCTTGTTGACTACACAATGCAATAGGCTCAGGCCATCCTGTTGTCAAACATGACCACAACTACAGTGGCCCATGTGATGATTGAATTATTTTCATGAGTAGGTTTCCCCAAGGAACTGCTCACTGACCAGGAACTCCTTTCATGCCCAAATTAATGTCACAAATCTGTACTTTTTTAGGTATACCCAAATATGGACCTCTGTTTACCATCCACAGGTCTTGTGGAAAGGTGGAACCGAACCATCAAAACTATTCTACAGAAATTAGTCTGGGAGACAGGGAGGGACTGGGACAAAAAGCTACCATTGGTCCTGCATGCCATACGTGCTCATGTTCAGTCATCTACTGGATACAGTCCTTTGGAGTTGGTATTTGGGAGACAGACCTGGACAATGCTAGATATGGTGGCAGACCACTGGTGGGAAGAAGAAGATGAGGGATTTGAACTCCTAGAGTATGTCACAACCCTGAAATAGAGTTCTTAGTCTTTGGGAGGTGGTATGGAATAACCTAGAGAAAGCACAAGCCCAACAGAAAAAGATGTATTACAAAACCAGTAAAGTAAGGGAATTACAGGTGGGATAAAAAGCTTTAGCCCTTCTTCCCTTAGCAGACAAACTCTTGGCCCGCTGGCAAGGACCCTATAAAATTGTTTCTGAAATCACCCCAGTGACCTTCAAACTGGCGATACCACATATACACAAGGATGAACAGATCTACTGTATCAATCTCCTCAAGAGGTAGAAAACAGATAACAACAAAGGAAGGGAGAGCACCTCTGCCACCCACAACCCCTAGTGATTACTTTTATTCCCAAAACAAACCCTGAGAAAAATAAAGTTTGCCTAGGAGAGTCCCCAGATTTGCACTGAAAGAGCAGGTAGAGGATCTCATAAACCAGTACACAGATGTCTTTTCCCCTAGACCTAGGAGAACTTCACTTGTTTGATATGAATTTGTTACCAAGAATAACTAGGTGGCACACTTATGAACCTACAGAATGCCAGAAGCACGTATGGACACTGTAGAAACATAAGTTAGCAATATGTTAGAGGAAGGGATAAGAGAACCCTCCGATACTGCATGATGTTCACCGGTAGTGCTAGTGCCTAAACACAAAGGGACCATTAGATTTTTATAGATTTCAGACAATAAAATAGCAAATCCAAATTTTAAACCTATCCCGTGCTTAGTGAGGATGAATTGATTGAGAATCTGGGGTCAGTCTCTTACCTCACCAGCTAGACATAACAAAAGGTTACTGGCAAATACCTCTAAAAACAGCCAAAGAAAAAACAGTGTTCTCCACACTTACTGGTCTTTATCACTTTAAAGTCATTTCTTTCAGACTGAACGGGGCCTGGACACTTTTCAGCATCTCATGGACATCATTCTCAGACCCCATCCGGCTATGCATCAGCGTACTTGGGCAAAACTGTGGTGTACTGCTCCACGTGGGAACAACACCTCCTTCATTTGGATGCTGAAATTCAGTCCCTTAGAGAAGCCAGTCTCATGTCAAACCCCGAAAAATTACACTGGCCACTATTTCCATTCGGTACTTGGGTTATCACATTCAGAAAGGAAAGATTGTCCCAGTGAGCACGGTCCAAGCATTACGTGATCTACCCAGACCAAAAGATAAAAAAGGGATTCAAGCTCTCTTAGGCTTGGTAGGGAACTACTTCAGGTTTATCCCTCATTTTGCTGAGAAAGCCACTCCACTGACTGATTTGTTACTCAAATCCCGTCCCAACAGGATTGCTGAGTGCTCCCCTGTACAGCAGCCAAATCTAAAGTCCTCTTTGCGTTCTGATCCCGTTTTAATCTATTCCAACTTTGAAAGACTCTTTGTCCTCCAGATTGACACTTCACATGGGGTATAGGGCTGTTCTGTCTCAACCTTATAAGAATGATTGCTTGATACCTATTCTTTTCATCAGTAAGAAATTGCTTCCCGAGAACTCCACTATCCTACAGTAGAAAATTATTATTTGGCCATCAAATGGGCCATAGAGGCTCTGCAATATAATTTGTTGGGTTTTTCTTTCTTGCTACTAACTGATCATGCTCCTCTGGTCTGGCTCTCTAGGAATAAGAACACTGATATCCGAGTCCTCAGATGGTTTCTAGCTCTTCAACCGTTTTCTTTTTAGATCTGCCTCCTCCCAGGGAAGCTGCATGGCACTGCTGATTTCCTATAATCAACTGATGGTTTCCCATGGCCCGATTGGCCATGCTTGGGGTAGGAGGCACTGAACTAACTCCAGTCCACCTGAATGCAAGGCAAAGCCACCAGGACCTCAAGCCAGATGAGCATTCTAGTGATTGGTGATGTTGTGACCAATCACGTTAAAATGGGTGGAGTAGGAAGTAATGGCGGCGGAGACCCTGAGGCATGCAAGGGAGAAGGAGTGTGGCATGAGGGCAAGATGGCAGCAGGAGATCACGAACAAGAAATCCGAAGGTTGTCTGCAGAAGCAGAGGAGTCGCCTGGTGGGAGAACAGCAAATGTAAGTAAATTGGAAATCAAATTACAAATATTAAAACAGGACAAATATCAATTAAAGATGAACATGCCACTACGCTATTTTTTCATGAGGGGGTTAGTATTACATTTGGATACTATGCCAGCTATATAAAAACTTGAACGACAGAATGTAAGAACACCAAGCTCATGGTCAATAAACAATTGCCTTTCAGCTACCAAATCCTTGTCTCATGTTTCTTGAACCTACGTTCTAGGGAGGATTAAAACTGAAAAAGTGAAAAAGTAGAGTTTTGTAACTGGCATTATGACTACACCATATGGCCTACCAGGATGATGTCTTTAAAAGACTTTAAATAGGCTTCTGTGCAGTGTCCTACAAGAATACATGGTAATAAATTAGAAACGGACATCACAAAGTATAATCCAGGAGAAACACATTTCAACAAAAGGAAATTCTACATAAACTGTCATCTTTCATGAAGGAGTTAACATTACATCTGGGTACCCAAATCTGGATTCAAAAACTTAAACTGGAGGCAAACTATCATAACCTCCCAACTACCGAGGATGAATACAATTGTTAAATTGAAATAGTGTAGTTGTAGGTCATCTATGCTCAGTTTTTATGACATCATGTTGCCTACCAGGGGTGATGTCTTTATAAGAGTGTCCATACCCTGGGTGTGTGTGGGTGTGTGGGTGTGTATAAAGGTGCATGTATATGTGTATATACTTGTGTGTGTGTATATATATATATATATATATATATATAGATGTAGATATATATATATTTGTGTATAAACCCAACATTTCCTTGTCCAATTTCAAAGAAAGTTAAAAAGAGAGTTGAAAAATATACTAGAAATAACACAAGTTGGTTCCTCCCAATGCGTTTCAGCCGTAATCTTGTGCACTGAACCGTGGTCAGACCGCCACATTAGAGCCTCATTATTTCGGGACATGTAATTGATATACATTTGTGTATGTATATATGTGTGTGTGTGTGTGCATGTATATGCATGTATATGTATATATATGTATATATATATATATATATATATATATATATAGAGTATTTTACCAGTCTTAAGAAAAAAGCAGTTATTTTTAGTATATGTTTCTTTAGAATACTTGACTACAGATTAAATAATTGTAGTGAGTGCAATGCATAGTGTCGCTTATTTACAGTTTTACAGTGATTTACTGTGCAGTTCTGTGTTTTCTTCTATAATCTGATTGTTTTTCCCCACTGTTCAATGATGATTCTTTGTACAACACATCATTTATACTTTAAACTATGGATCCTGAGAAGAGTAAAAAGGGGAAACGAAATGCTTAAATTAAATGTATGATTGCTTTACAATGTTACAATGAGTACACTTTTATTAATAACATGAACTTTTGCATTGAAGAAACAAACTTTATTGTGCAAATTTATAACATGTAACATTAACTTAGATTTGTTTTCTCTTTTTACACAGATCAATGGAACCATTTATTGCAATAATGTAGGTTACTAATTAGATCTTTCACCACTTATAATGCATCCAGTATGACACCCAGGCAGACATTTGTGCATACTCTGACACATCTAGGTACACTCTAATGCATACAGAGGCACGCAGGCAAACACTGACACATCCACGAACACTGATGCATGTTAATAACACACCCAGGCAGACAATGATGCACACACTAAAACACTTAGGGACACATGGATATATATGCTGACATACTCAGACACACTGATAAACACACTGACACACCCAGGTACACATTGATGCTACACTGACATACTTAGGCACAGTGATGCATACACTGACACATCCAGGGACACTACAATGCAAATACTGACACTGATACATACACTAACACACCCAGGCACACACTAATGCATACACTTCCACACACTCAGGCACACACTAATGCGTACACTGAGTCACCCAGGCATGCACTCATGCATAGACTAATAAACCCAGGCACACACCTATGCGTACAATAACACATCAAGGGATACACTGAAACATACACTGATACATACACTCACACACCCAGACATTCACTGATGTATATACTCACACACCCAAGAACACATTCATACATACACTAACAGACCCAGGCACACACTCATACATACACTGACATACCGAGGCACACTCTGACTAACAGACCCAGGCAAATACTTATGCATACATTGACACACCCAGGCACACACTGATGCATACACTGATGCACTCAGCACACGCTGATTCATTCACTGATACACCCAACCACACACTGATCTATACACAGACACACCCAGGGGCACACTGACACTTACACTTAAAGACCCAGGCACACATTCATACATACACTAACTGACCCAGACACACTAATGCATAGACTGACACACTCAGGACACACTGATATAGACAGTGACACACCCAGGCATACGCTGACATTTACACTTACACACCCAGGCACACTGATGCATATACTGACAGACCCAGACACACATTTATGCATACATTGACATACTCAAGCACACACTGCTGCATATACTGATGCAACCAGTAAACACTGATCCATTCACTGATACCCCCAAACACACACTGATCTATACACAGACACACCCACGCATACACTTACACACCCAGGCACGCATTCATACATACACTAACAGACCCAGGCACACACTCATGCATATACTGACACAACCAGGCACACACTGACACATACACTTGCACACCCAGGCACACTCTGTTGCTTATACTGACGCACTCAAGCACACACTTATAAATACACTGACATACCCAGGCACACACCGATGCCAACACTAATGGACCCAGACATACAATGATGCATATGCTGACACAGCCAGGCACATACGAATGACTATACTAACACAGCCAAGTACACTCTGATGCACACACTGAGTCACCATGGCATACACTCAGGCATACAGTAAATACCCGGCAGACACTAATAGATACACTAACACACCATACACTGATAAACCCAAGCATACACTAATGCATATACTTATACACCCAGGCACACATCCATACATACCAGGGACACTGATGCATTCACTGACACACACACCCAGGCACACACTGATGCATTCACTAACACACCAGGCACACACTGATGCATTCACAAACACACCCAGGCACACACTGATGCATTCACAAACACAATCAGGCACACAGTCATGTATGCACTAAGATACCCAGACACACACATACATACACTAACAAACCTAGGCACACACTGATACATGCACTGGCACACCAGCACACACCTAGGCACACACTGATGCACCCAAGCACACACTGATCCACACACTGACACAACCAAGTCAATACTCATGCATACACTGACCCATGCACACACTCATGCATACAGTGACACACCCAGGCACACACTCATGCGTATACTGACGCACCCAACCACAACTGATCCATGCACTGACAAACACAGGCACACACTGATGCATACACTCACACATCCATACATACACTAACAGATACAGGCACACACTAATTCATACACTGACACACCCAGGCACTCATTCATATAAACATTGTCAGACCCAGAGCCATGCTCATGCATACACTAACACACCCAGGCATACACTGACACACCCAGGTACACACTCATGCATACACTGAGCCACCCGGGCACTTACTCATGTATGCAGTAATAAATGCAGACTCACAGTGATGTTTACACTGACACATGAAGGCACTTACTCATACACACACTGTCATACCAGGCATACAGTGACACATACACTTACACACCAAGGCACACATTTACACATACACTAACAGACCCAGGCACACACTCATACATACACTGACACACAAAGGCACACATTAATGCATACACAGACTCACTCAGGCACGCATTGATGTGTATGCTGATGCACACTGACACACCGAGACACACTGATGCATGCACTCTCACACCCTGACGCACAGTGATGCATAACCTGGCACACAGGGACACTCTGATGCATACTCCCACACACCCAGGCACACACTGATGCATGCACTTACACAGCCAGGCACACATTCATCTATACAGTAACACATTATATGTATGTTGCAAAGTGGACTACTTGCAAAGGCAGGTAAGTACCCACACCTGGCAATAGGCCACTAACCCCCACTTAGGTCTAGTTAGGCCTCAATAAATTAAACCCAGCTCAACCCTTGGTAGCTTGGCAACGAGCGACAAGGCTTAACTTAGGAGACAAGTGTGTAAAGCATTTAAAAATCACAAAATGGTAAATAAGTAAAATACAAAACACAATAAAAATCCAACTCCAATTTATAAAACTAGATTATATTTTTATCTTTAAAATGACACCTAAATGATAATTATCAGATGAGGGGAACTCAAAACATGAATTTTTAAATAATTAATGTTTTCTAGCGCATAGAAACAACTAGCACTCAAAGGATTAAAAAAGGTCACACTGGACAGGGACAAAGTCCAGAGTTCAGGTCACCCACGAGGTAGCACTGTAACACTTACTTTCAGAGGCGTTTCTTGATTCGGAAAAGTGGTCCACAGCACCAGTCAAGGGTTCAGAGGCTCTGGTTTGCCTCTTGGGGTCTGGGACTACAACTCCCACAATGCACTTCTTCAACTTATGCAGTTGCTCCAAACTTCTCCAAACCTCTGGATCTTCTTCCAGAGGTCCTTTCTGGATTCTTGAAGTGTTCACAACTTGATCCATGGTTCCAGAAGCTCTGAGTTGATCCTTGGGTGTTGGGACTACAATTCCCAGAATGCACCTCTTCTGAATCCTTAAATGGTCTTTGAACGCTGGTCACCTAGACTCTGCTTGCAGGACTTGATGAGGGGACTCTGGGTAGCTCCTTTGTACCTGTAGCACACAGGGAGTCCCTTCTTGAAGCAGTAGAAAAGAGGCAAAGTCCTTTTAGTGGTGAAGCCCCAGTGTGCAGCTGGTGCAGTCCTTCAGAGTGCAGTGTCCAGGTGCAGGTCAGGGGTCCAGCACGGCAGTCCTTCTTCTTCTTTGTCTTGTTCTTTGTAGGGATCTGAGGTGTGGGTGCAGCTCTGCCATATTTATGCTTCTCCATGGGTGGAAAGCAGGGGGGGTTTGACTGTCCAATCACAGGCAGGCTCCATCCCCCTTCGATAACCACTTCGTGGGAAATGTTGCAAAAATCAATCCCAGGGAGCAACATTCTTCAAAAATCCATCATAGCTGAAACAGATTTTTGGAGGTTAGATATGGCTAAGCCACCCAATGGTGTGGCTAAAAATCCTAAACACACCCCTCTCCTGCCTGCTCCTAATCTAATTAAGAGGGCACCTAATTGTGTGGGGTTGCAGGAAATGGGGGAGGTCCTTTGGTGTTCCAAATGTCCTTTCCTGCCTTTGAAGAACAGTTTGGCTACTCTCCCCCATCCTGTTTCACCATCTGCTGAGGCAGATCTCCTCCCCCAGGCGCATCCTTTGTGTTCAGCCCAGGCCACTTTACACCTCACGAAGGCAGCCTAGCGAGGCTGCCAGAGGCTGGCCAATCAGAGAAGGGCACTAAGGAGCTCTCTTTACCTGAACTAGTTATATTAAATCTAACAATGGCAAGTTGTGGGATTTAATATAACAATTAGTTTGACATCAAACTCAAGGTATCTGTCTCGTATGGGGACTTTGTTAATTAAGATAAACTCTCCCCATATTAGCCTATGGAGGCCATTCACTACAGTGAGGGGGAAAATAATGTGGCTAGCTTACCTCAAAAGGGCTTATAAAACATATTTTATAAGGTCCTTGCTTATAGTTACATGGCACCCCTACCCTAGGGGCACTTAGGGCACACCTTAGGGGTGACTTATATGTAATAATAATGAGGTAGTTTAAGACGTTGGAAGTACTTTCAGTTCCAAAGTAAAATTTGCATGTAACTTTAATTTAAAGGCAACCAGCAAGGCCCTGGGCACCTCAGCAGTGTACCTATGGGTGCACTGCCTATGCTGGGACCCCTAACACTACATATCCTACCATATACTAGGGACTTATAGGTAGGTTGACATAGCCAATTATAATTAACCTAATTTGCATACTCATGTACACAGGACACAGGCCCTTGGACTGGTTAGCAGTACCCGTGGCACCATCAGAATCAGGAAAACACCAACAAAAAGTTAAAAATGAGGGCGAAAAGTTAGGGGGCATCTGCAATCAGCCCTGTTTTCTCACTCTCACTCTCACTCTCTCTCTCTCTAAATATATATATATATATATATATATATATATATATATATATATATATATACACACAAACACACACAAACACACACACACACAGAAGCAGGTATTCACACATTGACATATTAACATGTAACATACAGTTTATCTTTCATTAAGCCATAAAAGGAACAAGGAGCCATATTTTGGTCGTTTCTTTTTTTCTTTTTTGTGTTTTTAATTTTCTTTCGTGTTCTTTTTAAATATGGAAAACTGATAAATATACAGAAACTGTAAAAACAGAATGTGCAGAACTTGTGCAACACGTTTTGATTAAAAAGTAACATTTGTGACTTCTTGTCACATCCAGAATGGCTGGGATTGACTGTTCACTGAGAGTCAGCACTTTACGACAGTCTGAGCAGAAAGTAGTAGTGTTTGTGAGCTCAGGAGCTACTGCTGGGGTCGTAGTTTGATCTGGAGTTGGAGGCTGTAAAATGTCTCCTGGTGCAATTTGAGGTGCAGTGGATGTTTAAGGCTGTTGCACGTGCTCCCTCTGTGCTCTAGCTAAGTGACCAGGGCTTGAGAATTGAAGTAGTGCAGTGGGAGTACTTCTCGGCAGTCCCCTGTGTATGCCTTGTTGTATAGGCTGCATTGCACCTTCTTTGCCACCAGCTTCTTCGCCCCTGGTGGAATGTTGAAAAATATCCATGCTATGGATTCCTTCCTTGCTGTTGGATGTTTATCTTCGGATGAATCGCCCAAGTTGATCCTGGAAGTTGCCACTTTCCAGTTTAAAAAAAATACCAAAATGAAAAATCATACCTATCTAGGTGAAAGGAAGTGGTGTGAGATAAAGCACCATACCCTAAGGTAAAAAGGAGGGATTTCCTTTACGCAAGGTTGAAAGCATTTTCTGCCAATTAAGGGGCATATTTATACTCAGTTTGCGCCAAATTTGCGTCGTTTTTTTCGACGCAAATTCGGCGCAAAACTAACGCCATATTTATACTTTGGCGTTAGACGCGTCTAGCGCCAAAGTATGAGGAAAGAGCGTCATTTTTTTGCGTGAACACCTTCCTTGCGTTAATGAGATGCAAGGTAGGCGTTCCCGTCTAAAAAAATGACTGCGACGCAAATGCGTCGTATTTATACTCCCAGGCAAAAATCACGCCCGGGAGTGGGCGGGGCAAAAAACCCCGCATTTGCGCCTCTTTTTAACGCCTGGGTCAGGGCAGGCGTTAAGGGACCTGTGGGCTCAAAATGAGCCCACAGCTGCCCTCCCATGCCCCCAGGGACCCCCCCTGCCACCCTTGCCCACCCCAGGAGGACACCCAAGGATGGAGGGATCCATCCCAGGGACATTCAGGTAAGTTCAGGTAAGTATAATTTATTTATTTTTTTTATTTATTTTTTGGCATAGGGGGGCCTGATTTGTGCCCCCCTACATGCCTCAATGCCCAATGACCATGCCCAGGGGACAGAAGTCCCCTGGGCATGGCCATTGGGCAAGGGGGCATGACTCCTGTCTTTACTAAGACAGGAGTCATGTAAATGGCGTCTGGGCGTCGTTAAAAATGGCGCAAATCGGGTGGAGGCGATTTTTTTGCCTCAACCTGACTTGCACCATTTTTAAGACGCCCTAACGCCATTTTTCCCTACGCCGGCGCTGCCTGGTGTATGTGTTTTTTTTCCACGCACACCAGGCAGCGCCGGTCTGCTAGCGCCGGCTAACGCCATTCAATAAATACGGCGCCCGCATGGCGCTTCAGAATGGCGTTAGCCGGCGCAAAACTTTTTGACGCTAAACTGCGTTAGCGCAGTTTAGCGTCAAAAAGTATAAATACGGGCCTAAATGTCTTTTTCCTATGTCACATGGGATTTGCGGTGATGAAGTGGTGACGTTATGACCTCACCACAAATCGATGTTCTAAAAAAAAGAGTTGTAATGTAAAATACTTACTGTTATGTGAATTTTTACAATATAATATCCAATCCCTGACCTCAAAAATTCATTTTGTAAAGTATAAACATGGCTTTACATATTGTCAAAACTCTCGTTGTTTCCACAGAAGACGCAAAAACAGAAGGTGCTAGCGGGATGGTTCTCAACGGATTCATGAACCTTAAAAATATTGAAAAAAAATACAAATGCTATAACACAGCCCTGCCAACTGCCACGCATCACCAAGTTGCAGCATCATCGCAAGGATGAAGATTGTCACAGAAATTAGGTGTGCAGAAAAGCTACATGTGCTACCTCCCTCCATTCCTCGCAGTGGTCGGCTTTACTGTATTCCTAACAATAACATTGATCAGTTGGACCGCAAAAGCAAAAACAGGATGATGTAAGCTTTCATGTTACTCACCCTTGATTGGACTGTCTTATTCTGTACCCACGCCCATCTCGCCTGCTGGGACTGCTGCCTGCATATACACGTGCTTTATAGCACTGTCTGTGCAGCATTGTTGGCACCTTGAGATTTGTAGTTGAAGTTGTGCCCACATATAATGTGAGCAGAGCAGGAATGAGCAACCCACAAACCGGTACATTTTTAACTTTTACCAATTTTTCCCTCGTCATTGCTCAGCATCAGAGTTAGTGTTGGAGTCACTGACTGGCCCATGACTACTTGTGAACTCGAGACATCACCAGCTCGAGGCTCTCCAAAGTCCCGCATTTAGTGGAACCACAGGTGCATCGAAGGCCTACACATATTTGTGGAGCACACTGTTTCACTCTTGACACACAGGCTTGATGGCCACTGGAGAGGAAGTGTGCTGCACCTCGCAACGGGTGACTGACATAGTAGCAGTGATAGGTAAGTCAAGTCATTATAGGGTGTCCTATGTATAGCTGCTTTATGGTGGTCTTGGTTGACTGTAATATTTACAGCTTATTTTAAACCGAGCATGTCACCCCTGAGAAATTGTTTTTGCCAACCAGGAAGTAAACCACAATCCTACCTAAGAAACAGTTTGCAAAAATAAAGGCCAGCTGTGGAAAGACATAACAAAATAGGCATGTGTTGACTTTTCTCTGTTGAAATACAAAACATGTATTTGTTGATATGCTAGTGTTTCAGTGCACAAAATCAGTATAGAAAATCAAGAATAGATGATAATGCATACAACAGCTCGTAGTGTATGTAATTGGATATTAGAACACATAAGAGCTGTGCAAAATAAATATATAAATGATGCTATGGCAAAACATTTGAATACACACAAAGATAAAAACTGGACAAACATGAAGTTCTTTGGTATTGTGACTGTTGAAAAGAATGAGCGAGGAGGGGATCGGGAGCTGAGGTTGAGACGCTTGGAATCATGATTAATAATACAGCTCAAAACTAAGATCCCGAGGGGTCTCAATGGTGATGAAGAATTATATTATCATCTGTGAAGAATATACATTATGACAAAAGATGCTGTTATCAAAGTAACAATAAAAACTTAAGGGAGGCCCTGGAGGGAACAAATACAAAGGGTGTTAATATAAAGGGAGGAAAGCACTATATACATATGTAAATAGAAACATGTACCACAATGAGGCTCTGATCCTGAGATCATGCCAACTGTATAGATTAGATCAATGAGTATAAGGAAGAGAAGTTTCCCACAAATATGATTATCATTATTTTTTAGAATAACATGATCTCCTCCTAAAGTATTGTAAGCAGCAGCTTCTTAACACCTTCCATAACCATCTGGTATGATATGTTTTTTTAATCTTCAATCTGCAATTTCCCCCTCTTTTTTGTTTGATAATTCCATTTAATTAATTGGGTGACGGAAATTGATGGTTTTGGGTTGTTGATATGTCTTGTGTTTTCTCAAACTCTGTTGAGACCCCATGTTCCATAATGCACTTAGTTGTTAGCAGGTAAAAAAACTACAAAAGAGACTCATGGGAAGGTGTGTTTAACAAACTGTGAACAAGACCGAGAGGTCGAAACGCGTTGGTGATGTTGTTTTACACTGCCCGCCACAAGGTGGACCGTTTGATGGATTTTATATATATATATATATATATATCTATCTATATATATATATATATATATATATATATAGATAGATATATATATATAGACATATAGAAGTATAGAAGTATATAGACATATATATGCATATGTATATATATATATATATTTTTTTATAAATATGTATATATAAATATATATATATATATATATATATGTATATATATATAAATATATTAATTTTTTTACCTAGTGGCAGGACCTAGTTTCCAAAAGAAAATTGTAAAGGTTTTAACTAACCAATCAATAAAGGTGGACAGTTTGATGGATTTTATATATATATATATATATATATATATATATATAGACATATATACCATATATATGTATATACACATATATATATATATATATATATATATATATATATATGTATACATATATATATATATATATAAAAATAAATATATATATATATATATATATATATATATATATATATATATATATATATATAATTTTTTTTTTTACCTAGTGGCAGTCACCAGTAGGTAGTTATTGGTAGGACCTAGTTTGCACAAGAAAATTGTAAAGGGTTTAACTAACCAATCAATAAATTTGGCTTCTTCTCATTAGAAAATATTTTTTTGTTTTGCCAATAACTTAAGCGACATCTGATGAACCTTCACAAACTTTTCAAAACAAATATGCCAATTAGTTCAGCTGCTGTCTTGGAACTATGGGGATGATATGTCAAGTGGGGGCTGAGGGAAAGGGGGGTCCTAAAGTGCATTTTTCCCATGCATTTTCTCATAGGGTATTTAGACATGACTATAGCCTGAACCACTGAACGGAATTACACCTAATTTGGCAGGAAGCTACATGTTTGTGCGCAGATCATGCTTTTTTAATTTGGTATAAATCTTTTCAGTAGTTGTGGAGTTATAAAAAGAAAAATAAATCTAGATATCTGGGCTGGCAGCCATCCTGGGACCAATATACATGATAGCACCCTATTGAAATGCATTGTAGTGAATGACAGGTTTTGAGGGTCACAAAAAGGAGAACACAGAAAGGGTGATAACAGATTTTAGTTACACTATAAATCACTTATTGATGGCACCATGCTAACATTAGGAATTGTGGTGTGTGCTAAGGTGAATGTAGCCTGAGCAAAAGCCTTCTGCTGGGATTTTATTATTCATGTTGAGAGAAAACTGATTTCTCATGAATTTCTCATAGAGGTTGTGGAAGGTGCTCCAGCGCTTAAATGTGATAGCATAGCACTGTTCCCTCCGGTCAGGATGGTGGAAATGCTCTATTCCAAGGTTTTTACCAGTCAGCCAGGTCTGACCGACAGAAATCTTGTAATAGGTTGGTGGGGACATCCCCGCCATGGCAGTGGCGTCCTCCCCGCAAGTTTGGCAGACCCTCGTTTTGAATTTCAAACTCGTAAAGAGCCCCTTAATTTTTTGTTTTTTGCAGTTTTATTTTGTGCAGCCTTGACCCAAAGGTATTGGAGTGTTTTTTTTGCACAAGGACACATTCATTTTGATTTTAGGCATGGGGAGATTAAGGGCCAGATGTAGCAAACGTTTGCGACTCGCAAACGGGCCGATTCGCAATTTGCGACAGTGCAAAATCGGAAATGGGATGCAAAAAGCCCATTTCCGACTCGCAAAAAGCGATGGGACCCGTTTGCGAGTCGCATCCATTGCGACCCCATTTTGCGACACGCAAATTGCAAGTCGCAATTTGCGAGTCGCAAACCTTATGCAATTGCAACTCGCAAATTGCGACTAGTCGCAAAAAGCCCAGTTTGCAAATCGCATTTACCACTAACTCAGAGCAGGTGGTAACCATTACCAAAGTATAAAAGGAGACCCAGAAGGCATCTGGGTCACTCAAGATGGCGGACATATACCTGATAGCAGTGAGGAGGAGAGTCTACGCAGCCCAGCAGAGGAGGAGGAGGGGCCACAGACAGGAGAAGATATATAGAACAAGGCGGACCCTTTTCCAGCAAACTGAAGAGGAGATCTATGATAAATACCGCCTTAGCAGCGCTGCCATTCTAGAATTAATAGATTTACTCAAACCACAGCTAGAACACAAGACTCTGCGTGGCTGCGCCATCCCTACGCATGTGCAAGTACTATGCGCACTGCACCTCTTGGCCTCAGGGAGCTATCAGGGGTTCATTGCCGTGGCAGGTGGGGTATCCCAAAGTGCAGTGTCAAGGTTCCTCAGGGCATTCCTAGATGCCTTAGTAGCGCACAGGTCTCAGTTCATATACTTACCAAGGAATGAGGCAGAAATTAACAGCACCAAGCTGGACTTTTACCGCATTGCCCACTTCCCCCATGTCATTGGATGTGTAGATGGGACACACATTCAAATATGCCCCCCGCTAATCTGGAACATATTTTCCGCAACAGAAAGTGTACCCACTCACTCAACATACAGGTTGTTTGTGATGCCCATTACGTCATCACGGACATCGTAGCTAAGTTTCCAGGCAGTACCCATGACTCATACATTTTTAGACATAGTGGGATACATCAACGCCTGGAACGTGGGGAGTTTGGAGACGGATACCTCCTAGGTAGAGCTGTTGACACCTTGCAGACATACACACAGGTCACTGTGCACGACTATCTGGACTTACTAACAGTGTACTTTTGTGCCCAACAGGTGACAGTGCATATGCTCTAAGGCCATGGATCATGACTCCATTTTTAACACCCAGCAATGATTCAGAGAGGCAATACAACAGTGCGCATAAGAGGACCAGGAACCTCATAGAGCGCACCTTCGGACTCCTGAAGGCAATATTCCGATGCCTCCACCTCAGCGGAGGCGCCCTCCAATACACCCCCATTACCGCCTTCAAAATTGTGGTCACATGCGAAATCCTCCACAACATAGCCACCAGACGTGGGCTACCTCTCACCCCTGCAGACCCAGATCCTGATGAGGAAGAGCAAGAACAACCACACCGCCATCATGGGGATAGGAGTCTAGCTAATCAAGGCAGACTGAGACGGGAACACATTGCAACGCAATATTTTGGACAGTACGTGTAAACCCCCACCATACTCACCCATTAACCAAACACTCCTTTTGTTAAGTGGAAGAAAAATAACTGTTTTAATAATGTAATGCATGAACTATATACAAGATGAAATTGTCCATGGGCAGGGAAATGCCAACCACTCATGTGGCACATTAAAGCCATGTGCCACATTTGTTTGTCCGGGCTGTTGGCTAACTTCTCCTGCCCCTCCTGCCAGCCTGGCTGGTCCCAGCTGCATCTATGGTGCTCTGCCTCCCACTCCTTAGCACCCTACTGTCAGTGGCAGATACACTGCTCACTGTGGAGCCCTCTTCACTATCTTGGGGTGTTTCCCCGGTGGCCCTCGACATCTCACGTGTCTCCATTAGTTCTATGATATGTGTGAGACGTCCCAGGCCCCTGGCAACATCCCCAGCAAAATGGCCCATCTCAATTTGCAGGCCAACTGTCCTCCTCGACAGGCCTGTTGTGTTGATGGCTAGCCTGCCGATTGATGTGGCCATCCTGTCCAGTCTTAACATAATCTGCCGATCCCTGCGCCACCCAGCCTCTGCCTGACCCAGCAGTCCAGCCGCCAGTTCCCTGATGGCAGAGGCAATGTCCCCATTGTTCTGGCACATCAGGTCCATCCGCCTGTTGAGGTGCCGCATGCTTGCATGGTTTTGTCTTTCAATGCGGTGCAGCACCCCACTGATCATGCCCAATGTTGTGTTCTGCAGGCGCTGACCCCGCAGCAGATGTGCCTCACTGCTGGTTGGAGGATGAATCCGGAAATCAGACGCTCTTGCCCTGCGACGCCTGCGCAGTGGTGGCTGCCCTGTCCTCGCACCTGTATCCTCCCTGGCTGTTGCTGGGGCAGCAGGCGTTACAACTGCAGGAATGCTGCTGACTGTGCATGTGGGGGTGCTGGAGGGTCCTGGGGTGTCCTCCTGGGCCTGGGTGCTTGGGGTGTAGGGGGTGTCTTGCTGGAGACCTGTGGGACATGGGGAACACACTGTCAGTGTCTAGTATCTTTGCACAATTCCTAATAAACATTTGCCTATGCACTGCCTATTGGACTACATTTCCCATAATGCATCATTCTGGCTTTTTCTACCCTGAAATGGAGCTAATTTGGTTGTGCATGCACATGTGTACATGGTGGGTGGGGTATGACATTGATAGGGGTACAGGCTTATCACATGGTACTCACCGGTTGATGTGCTGGGCTCTGAAGTGTCCAGGTCCCCAAATCCACACACTGCCTCCGGCTCAAAGGTTTGCTCAATACTGTCTTCAAGGGGTGTGGGTGGTGGCACAGATGATGGTCCCCCTCCAGTGCCTCTCATCTCCCGGAGTCTTTCTGCCACCCTCTCCTTGGTCCGGGAGCGGAGGTCATACCACCTCTTCCTTATGTCCTCAATTGTCCGGTGGCTCACCCCCAGGGCATTGATTTTCTCTTGCATTTCCTGCCAGATTTTCTTTTTGGTGGCCTCTGGAACAGTGAGTGCAGCTCTCCCAAAGAGCTCATCATGGTGCTGACAACATTCTTCGGTCAGCACCTCAAGCTCCCTCTCAGAGAATTTAATTTTCCTTTTTTGGGGGGTTCCCTCCATGGCTGCTGCAGCTAGCTCAGTGTGCAGACTGGCAGTTGTAAAAGGGTGTGGTCCAGCCTCCTCCCAGGTGTATTTGTTAACTTCCTGGCTGTGATGTCATCATCATGTGCCAGGAAGTGTTTCCAGAGTGTTTTGGTGTGCTTTCTGGAGTGTTCTGCTGCACCTGCAAGCAATTTTGAGGGAACTCGCAATTTGCGACTCCAACTCGCTAATTGCGAGTTCGTTTTTGCACACTCGCAAACAGCGACCTCGCAATCTGCGGACTCGCACACAGCGTTGCGAGTCCGGCTGCGAGTCGCAAAATCGGATCGCTTTTTTTTCTGGCATTCCAATTTGCGACTCGCATTTTGCGAGTCGCATCAACTCGCAAAATGCGAGTCGCAATTTTTATTTTTGCTACATCTGGCCCAAAGTGATTTCCCAGAATCACAGATGTCGACCTGATGCCGAAACTCATACCTGTTCCCAGTTGCAAAGTCTGCAGCCCTGGCCGTAATGCAAAGTCCTCTCACCTAAGTGTGTAGAAGGCTGGCTCTTTAAGTAGTGTGCAAAGCTAGACACACTCTGCAGGGTATCCAGGCAACAACATTTGGGTTTACAGGGGCAAAACTAGATCGCCTAATGCTCTAATGTTTAAGGTAGCTATGTCAAGCAGTTAGGCCAATCTTGGAGAAGTGCAAAGCATTTGTTTTACTCACAGCATCAATCTTGCAACTCACTCAATCAAAGGAATAACTCAAGACCAATTTATAAAAATACTTCAGTTTTTTTTACATCAATTTTAAGACAAAAATCATCAGAGTTGGGTAAGTACTTTTCAAAATATGATTTTTTGAAGTTCAATAAAAATAGTCTTTTAATGCATAATAATTATGCACCATAGGAATCAATCCTGGATCACTTTTAAAAATACATATGAAACCGTACAGTTGGTTTACCAAGTTTTTCTTTAACAGGTTGGTTGAGGTTGTCAGTGGGCATACTGTGCCAGCTGGAGAAGTTCAGGCAGCTCCCGGTTCTGGCGGGAGAAGGTCTCTGGAGCTCGTACAGGGCCACCGTGGGGGACCACTTGGAAAAGTGCTGCACAGGTAAGTTTAAAGATGGTTCCTTGGGGTCCCTTTGGAATGTTGAGATTGCGAGGTGTTGGGGACCCTTATGGCACAGCAGGTTCTTTGGTGCAGGGCAAAGGGCAGCCAGGTGCAGAGCGAATCTGTGAGCCCAGATCTGTACACATGGATGACTTCAGGAGCAGGAGGAAAGTTGGTTTCAGGGCCGTTCACAGGTTAACGGGGTGACTCTGGTGGGAGGTTAAGGCTGCTTCTGGAGTCCCTTGACTGGTAATTTTTCAGCCCCACTCCAGAGAGACGGATCTCTCCCCCAAGATTGTAGTTTGGATGTCTGGTAGTAGTAGTAGTAGGCTGGTTAGGACCAGTCAGCAACCATGCCAGGGTATTTAGCTTTTGCAGGGGGCACCTCTAAGGTGACACCTGGGTACATTTAGTAATAAATCCAAGACTGGTACCAGCTTAGATTTATCATTCCGAGTTCTTTGATACCAGCACATGTATTAAAGTAGCTCTTCTGTCCACTCACTATGCCCCAGGTTTGGAAAGAACATAGTGGGGGGATATTGCTCATGCCGCTATGCCCTCAGAAAACCAAGATGAAGACGAAGACGATTCCACCAGCAAAGCCACAAATTGTATTTATTAATTTCACATTACAAGCAAAATTATTCAAGCAGGGCACTGACGGCTGGGTGAGGGGAGTCAAAGTGGATGATTTTTCTGGCTGTACAACCTAATTCTGAGGGAGCATATGCTCAATGCTAGTTTTACAGATCTGCTCCAACACCTAGGAGATTGCAATCTTGCTGATCCCAGGAAGCTTACCCAGGAAGTAGACATATAGGTCAGCACCAAAGTGTCTGAGAAGGTAGCCAGGGGTGAGCTCAAGAAGGGTGGTTAAGGTTTCTCCAAACAGTGTGAGGGGAAGGTCAAGGGAGACAGAGAAAAGTCCCAGGCGAAGGGTGAAGGAAAAGGTTCCCATGGCCCTTCTGAGAAGGATCAAGAATTTTCTGGAGAGTGATCGCACAAGGCTCCCCATTTCCAACCCGACTGCTCAGAAGCCCAGGTGGAGGGGCAGTGGAAGGACTGCACCCTGACTCCTGCAACCCCAAAGACATAACCACGTGTGCCACGATTGAACAAGCAGCTCCATCAGCACCACATTTCATGTTACAGCATTAAATACTTGTGGGGATTGCCATCATGAAGGTCTAGCAACACCTGTCCCATCGACCTAGCCTGTTATTTGCGCTTCGCCGGCAACCTCCCACAAAGCTTTCCCTGCTCCTCACAGCCCCCTTCACTGCGAACTGGACTCTTGGCACAGATTTGAGAGGGTGAAGCTTCAGGGGCCTTAGCCTGGTGACTGGAGCTGACCAGCGCCCTCTCGCAGTTGGCCTGTATTTGTGACTTCGCCAGCTCCAGCGTGACCAGATATCCATAATAGGCACTTTGTGGCACTATTTGGTTACAATATAAAACATAACTCGGTTCTACTAATTGGATTTTCTCATTTTGGTGTCAAATAATTTAGTACAAGTTACTATTTTTCTAAACTGGTTTGGGATTTATCTTGTGTGTTTACTTTAATGATGTTTATGAGTTGCATAAATGTTTTACTTTAGTTAAGCCTGGTTGCTTTTTGTGCCAAACTGCCCAGGGTTAAGCACAGGTTAATTTAGTCACTCTAAGTTGTTCAACCTTCAAGGTACTGTGGCCATTGTTTCAACAGGGCTCACACCCAACCAAATTTCCTCACACTTAGACATCAATTCACTCTTGCTACTGTGTTTCTGAAAATCTATGCCAAGATTTCCCTTCATAATGCCCTTAATCCCTTCGCTGCCAGGCCTTTTCCCACCCCTGTGCCGAGCCTTTTTTTGGCTATATGGGGCAGTTCGCGCTTAGGCCCTCATAACTTTTTGTTCACATAAGCTACCCACGCCAAATTTGTGTCCTTTTGTACCAACATCCTAGGAATTTTAGAGGTACCCAGACTTTGTGGGTTCCCCAGAAGGAGGCCAAGAAATTAGCTAAAATACAGTGAAAATTTTGTTTTTTTTAAATAATTGGAAAAATTGGCTGCAGAAGAAGGCTTGTGGTTTTTTCCCTGAAAATGGCATCAACAAAGGGCTTACGGTGATAAAATCACCAGCTTCCCAGCTTTCAGGAACAAGCAGACTTGAATCAGAAAACCCAATTTTTCAACACAATGTTGGTATTTTACTGGGACATACCCCATTTTTACGATTTTTTGTGCTTTCATTCTCCTTTCAGTCAGTGACAGAAATGGGCATGAAACCAATACTGGATCCCAGACACCGAAACATTTCTGAAAAGTCGACATAATTCTGAATTGAGCAAGGGTTAATTTGTGTAGATCCTACAATGGTTTCCTACAGAAAATACCAAATGAAAAAAATAAATATTGAAATTGAGGTAAAAAAACTGAAATTTTTCTCTACGTTTTACTCTGTAACTTTTTCCTGCAATGTCTGATTTTTGAAAGCAATATAACGTTACGTCTGCTGGACTCTTCTGGTTGTGGGGATATATAGGGCTTGTAGGTTCATTAAGAACTCTAGGTACCCAGAGCCAATAAATGACCTGCACCCTGCAGTGGGTTTTCATTCTATGCCGGGTATACAGCAATTCATTTGCTGAAATATAAAGAGTAAAAAATAGCTATCAAGAAAACCTTTGTATTTCCAAAATGGGCACAAGATAAGGTGTTAAGGAGCAGTGGTTATTTGCACATCTCTGAATTCCAGGATGCCTGTACTAGCATGTGAATTACAGGGAATTTCTCAAATAGACGTCTTTTTACACACTCTTATATTTGGAAGGGAAAAATGTAGAGAAAGACAAGGGGCAATAACACTTGTTTTGCTATTCTATGTTCCCTGAAGTCTCCTGATAAAAATGATACCTCCCTTGTGTGGGTAGGTCTAGCGCCCGCGACAGGAAATGCCCCAAAACACAACGTGGACACATCCTATTTTTTCACAGAAAACAGAGGTGTTTTTTGCAAAGTGCCTACCTGTAGATTTTGACCTCTAGCTCAGCCGGCACCTAGGGAAACCTACCAAACCTGTGCATTTTTTAAAACTAAAGACCTAGGGGAATCCAAGATGGGGTGACTTGTGGGGCTCTGATCAGGTTCTGTTACCCAGAATCCTTTGCAAACCTCAAAATTTGGCTAAAAAAACACATTTTCCTCACATTTCAGTGACAGAAAGTTCTGGAATCTGAGAGGAGCCACAAATTTGCTTCCACCCAGCGTTCCCCCAAGTCTCCTGATACAAATGATACCTCACTTGTGTGGGTAGGCCTAGCGCCCATGAAAGGAAATGGCCCAAAACACAACGTGTACACATCACATTTTTTCACAGAAAACAGTGCCTAACTGTGGATTTTGGCCTCTAGCTCAGCCGGCACCTGGGGAAACCTAGAAAACCAGCACATTTTTTAAAACTAGACACATAGGGGAAACCACAATGGGGTGACTTGTGGGGCTCTGACCAGGGTCTGTTACCCAGAATCATTTGCAAACCTCAAAATGTGGCAAAAAAAACACTTTTTCCTCTGATTTCGGCGACAGAAAGTTCTGGAATCTGAGAGGAGCCACAAATGTCCTTCCACCCAGCGTTCCCCCAAGTCTCCCAATAAAAATGGTACCTCACTTGTGTGGGTGGGCCTAGTGCCCACGAAAGGAAATGGCCCAAAACACAACGTGGACACATCCCATTTTTTCACAGAAAACAGAGGTGTTTTTTGCAAAGTGCCTACCTGTGGATTTTGGCCTCTAGCTCAGCCGAGCCTGGGGGGGGGGGGCAGAAATGGCCTAAAATAAATTTGCCCCCCCCCCAACCCCCTGTGGAGCGACCCTTGCCTACGGGGTCGTTCCCCTTGCGTGACGGAGCAAAAAAAAAGGTCCCAGTGCCTAGTGGTTTGACCTAAAATCGGCTGATTTGCCCCCAAGGGGGGCAGAAATGGTCTAAATACAATTTTCCCCTCCAGGGGAGCGACCCTTGCCGAAGGGGTCACTCCCCATCTCTAAAAAAACAAACAAAAAAGAAAACACAAAAAAAAAATAGTCCTGGCGCCTAGAGGTTTCTGCCCCCCGGGGGCAGATCACCCAATAACAGTAGGCCGATCTGCCCCCGTGGGGCAGAAATGGCCTAAAATAAATTTGCCTCCCCCACCCCCCCGGAGACCGACCCTTGCCTACGGGGTCGCTCCCCTTGCGTGACGGCGCAAAAAAAGTGGGCAGAAATGGCCGAAATACAATTTGCCCCTCCAGGGGAATGACCCTTGCCTAAGGGGTCGCTCCCCATCTGTAAAACAACAACAACAACAAAAATCCCCGGTGCCTAGTGGTTTCTGCCCCCCTTGGGGGCAGATCGGCCTAATTAAAATACGATGATCTGCCCCCCTGGGGGGCAGAAATGGTCTAAAATAAATTTGCCCCCTAGGGGAACGACCCTTGCCTAAGGGGTCGCTCCCCTTACGTGAAATTCATGACCAAAAATAAAACTCCCTGGTGTCTAGTGGTTTCTGTCCCCCTTGGGGGCAGATTGCCCTCATAAAAATAGGCCAATCTGCCCCCAAGGGGGGCAGAAATGGCCTAAATATAATTTGCCCCCTCTGGGAGGGACCCTTGCTTAAGGGTCCGCTCCCCACCTCTAAAACAAAAAACAAAACAAAAAAAAAAAACAAAAAAAAAATTATCCCTGGTGCCTAGAGGTTTTTGCCCCCCTGGGGGCAGAAAAGGCCTTAAAAAAAATGCCCCCACTGGGAGTGACCCTTGCCCAAGGGGTCGCTCCCTCATGCCAGTTTCCTTTTTAAAATTAAATCCCTGGTGTCTAGTGGGCGTTTCAAAAGCCGGATTGCTTTGCAATCTGGCTTTTGAAACGCAGAGAGAGACTTCAAAGGGAAGGAAATAACTTTCCTTCCCTTTGAAGCCTCTCTCAGCCTCCCCCACGTGATCGGAAGAGAAATGCAAAGCTTTTCTCTTCCGATCGCGCTGGAAGCTGAGGAGGCCCTGTGACAAACAGCACGCGATCGCGTGCTGACGTCACAGGGGTGGGGGGATCGGGGGTGGAAGGGGAAGGGCTTCCCCTTCCATCCCTGCCTTGGGGGGGTGGGGGGTAACCCCACAGAGGGAGCGCTAGCACTCCCTCTGGGCTGTGTGCCCAGGACGTAATGGTTACGTCCTGGGCACAGCAGCACTGTGCCTCAGGACGGAACCATTACGCTCTGGGCACAGAAGGGGTTAAGGTCAGTTTTCAACTGCACAGCGTTAATGTTTTGAGGAACAGTTTTCTGTAAGCTGAGGTGAAGTGATGCATCAGGTGCTGTCACGACGGTGGCCCTGTCTGTGTCAAATGCATCAGTAGATTCTCTATCCCTGATCTCTCCTGCAGGGCTTTCTGAAGTCTGTGAGGTGAATCCAATTGCTAGTACTTGGGGAGTGCCAGTAGTTACTTGCATCATGGGAAGACTTGTGCTTGCTAAAATCTGGGGACTACCTGGGGCTGCTAGCACTGGTGGAGCACTTTGGAATGATGGTGTTTGGGGAGCACTCATTTCTGCATTTATTGGTGGTGCACTTGCATCTACAGGGAGATCTGTTGCTGCTTTCCCTCTGTGCATATCTTTTGGAATCACCCTGATGACTTAACTAAATTGTAGGGAGATGACTTTGACTTCAAACACATCATCCACAAATTCAACATCCTCATCACTTTGCCCTTGTCTCATTCTCCTGATTTTGATGTTGAGGGAGTTGTCTAGTTCTGAACTTACACCCACATTTGTAGGGTAGGCACCTACTGCATCTATCATGTCTTTGCTCCAGATCATGTCTTTGCTCCAGATCATTACATTGTGCTTCTAGTCAGTTGCTAATTTTATTTTGTGTCTGAATCTTATATCTCTTAAGCTTTTTCATAGTCACTACCTGTTTCAATTATTTAAAGCATCACATTGCATAGCTGTAGGTTGGGGTTTCATTACATACCATTCTTTTCCTCAGATTGTAGACCCTTAATAATACAAAAAGTGCCATTTAAAGGGAAATTGCACATCTCCATCTTTCTGAATGTACTCATGCCATTGTTTGTGCCACATACACACATGTAACTCTTTCTGTTGTGCCATCTCTCTGGCAAGCCAACATTTGGGTTGCAACTTCTCACCCTGGCTCAAAGTCTTTGTGGCTTTCATAGAGGTATTCCCCATGTTTTCTTACTTGTACATAAACACTAGAGTCCCCCAATTCATATGTGTATTTCTATAACACTGAAACAATTACAACACAGCCTCAACAACTTTCAACAAATCCCAGTACAGCCAGTGTAGAGGTCAACCAATCATGGTGTGGCTCATTTACAGATCTTTCCTAAAGGGACACCTGATGAAAACAGTACAGCATAGTTTCAATAATAAAAATCTATATTGTCTGCCTTAACTATGTTGCGTAGGCTCTCATTAGGGTATCAAGGCTACTGTATTTGCGGGATAGGATCACATAGGTAGTGGGTACTGAGTACAATTCCACACCTGGTGCCACCTGTCGGCCTAATTCAGGGTTTCCGGCTAACTAGCAGTGCCCCATCTCGGACTGAGATGATTGTGGCAACCGAGCTCATGGTAAAATAGACTCCACAGGGAATTGTGGTACATCAGATCGCATCCCATTCTATTAGTTTCCAAGATCTCACTCAGGCAAAGACAACAGAAGCAGAATAAATTTAAATAAGCATTTATTAAAATATCGGCATCCTAGATAGAAGCAGGTACATAGCAATAACGAGGATAATGAAAGACAATAGGAGCAGGAATGTGACTAAAAATGTAAAACACAAGAACAGTCCTACCACATTGTCTAAACAGGAGAGTGGATCTATAACCCCTCACCTACACTGAGTATGAGCACAGCATACTAAACTTAATCTGCACTTCGGGTTTTCCCTTGGGAGAACATCATCCCTCATACCTGAAGAAGAGACCTGAGGGCTAAAAAGACGCTAGTGAAGCTTGCAGCAATCAGCATACAGTCGTGGTCATCTGGCTGGAATCTCTCTCTAACTTGTCTGGGACTAAGGGGTGCTTTATAATAAAACAGCTGGCATTCTACAAAATGGTCCCCACGTATGAGTGTGTGTGTTTCTGTGAATGCAGGAGTCACAACATACCACGTTTGTCGGCAACCCCATCTGACTGTGGCCTTGGAGAAAGCACAAATTGAACTATACATCCTATGAAGAACACGGTGTAGTCCTTGGTGAAAGGACAATAAAATATGGAAAAATAAAACAACACCGTAATGAAAGCTATTGCTAGAAAATATTGCAATGCTGAATAAAACGTAGGCGGGTGAAAGAGCACAGCTGCAGGCCTAGTTAGCTAAAGTAATGCTCTCAGAACATGGCTAAAATAACTATACAACACTCTCCCCTTGCCGGTCAAAGGTGGTTCAAAACTAATGCGAAAACGAGGCATAAAAACTTCAAACTAAGGCATCAACCAAAGCGTTAATCATGACAAGTTCAGTGAACATAAGCATAGTAAACAATTTAAAAAATCACCACATGGCATGTGGAACCAAATTTAAAAGTCAAGGTCATTTTGGACATCGCCAATCGCATCCAGGACAAAGGAAGCCAGGAGATGGTCAACTTTGGAAGGTGACAAGATATCCAAAACATGTCCAGGGAACACCACAGAGCACACATGTCCCAGAGCCTGAGCCTCAGCCGAATCCACAGAGGGCAACTCACTCGCTGCATCCCATAGCAAGTGCACCATCAACGCGCATGACTGACAATGAGTCCTCATCAAGAACATTATCAGATCAGCATCCAGTGAAAGTAAATGTAGCGTAGAAAGACAGACTTCCAGTGCACACTCAAAGAGGAACCAGAGGCATCAAAACACAGGCTGCACTCAATTCAAAACTGGTTGGAATGACAAAGACTAGTCACACTTCAGTTGTTGCAGGAGAGGTGCTCCTAAATACTGCATCATGCGTTCATGACACAGTTGCGCCGGTAGTAGCGCTTGCAGTCCTCCTTGCTGTGAAGGGACAGCCATTGCGCAGAAATAGTAGCAACATCAGGATGCCACCAATTAATGCTAAAGCGATCAGGAATCCCCCGAGAACACTCGAAAAAAGTGAATGTATGGCTGAAGGTATTTAGCCAAATATAGATGAAAAAGTGTTAAAGAAACCAGAACCAACAGCCTTTAAAAAGTAAGCGATTTCACTAGTACTAGACGCATTGAATATGCGTCCCACAAGTACACCAAAGTGTCTCGGAAAGTTGGTATTTACAAGTGACTGACTTTCCACCGATGACCTCACAGCTTGAAGCGCATAGGTCTCGTGGGCTGATGTAAGCGCCACATGTTTTTGGAACAATAAGGCCTTTAGTCTGCTCAATTTGTCAAAATTAACATCAGATGTAGCAATAGGGGGCCAGATGTTTGTTACTCTTTTAAGTTGTGCGGTTGGAAAAAGAACATTCCCGCAACATGCAACAATTTTGGTGATGGAAATAATGTAAGGTATTCCTGCTCACAACCCACAACAGCCCTCACTGTTAAGGAGCACATAGCTGCCATTGGAGACTACCTGGAACGCAGGTCTAATTATGGATACCGGGACTCCATTCAGATAACAGGCTAAATTCACCACAGAGGCATGGCATGCCTCGTGCAAGGACAGCTGTTTACAAACCATTGAATGGCTCACAGAAGTCTTGTATTCGCTGCCATTAAGAAAGACCTCTTTCATGCCATTGAAGCATTTGTTCAAAAAGGGTAGTTCCCACACCTCGTCCCTTAGTTATCCCCCAGCCTTTCACATCTGCCTACCGGAATGTGTTTCAAGCAGGATGTGAATTAGAGTGTTGAAAAGGCAGATTAATAGCCTGATGTACTAACCATTCAGCAGAAGGTACCTCAGCCACAGTAAAAGGCAACTTTTCTAATTTCTCTATCCTCTACATGATATATGTTGCTTCCTTCATAGCCATCATTTGTTGCTGTCACGTTCAATTAAATGTTGAAAAAATCTTCCTTGCGCTCACAGGTGGCTAGGGGATGCGACATGCCTTCAGTGTCTGTAGTGTCCAACCCTAGAGCATAATGGATTGTAGCTAACTTTGTCCATATTCCAGAAACGACAAGTCACTCTGTATTATATCTATTGCAGAGGACACATTATTATTTAGGGTGTAAATGAGGTCGGACATGGTGTTCATTCCCTTTTCTATGATGGCTAATGCTTTCTGTAAGTTTTCCTGATCTATTTGCCTTAACCGTTCAGCTGCTTCTTGGTGGGAAAGTTTCCAAATTTCATTATATGTTTCATATATAAAGTATTTTCTGCATTGTCTTCTAGGGCCTAACAGGAAGTCCTGTAAATCTGTGTTATTGGACAGGAGATCAAGATGTATTTTAACAGCATCTAGTGAGGAGACCTACATCCATTGCTGGCATAGTTTCCCTACACTATATGTTGTCACAATACCCGAGTGCTCTGAGAATTTATAGCGAGGGTCCAGCTTATAAGTTCCAAAACCCCCTGAGGAGTTCACAAAACACATATGGCACCCATTGGTGTCTACAGGCCACAATAACCACCCGTTAAGATGTGATAATGACGTGTTATATGTTCCATTCTATACCCATTCATTAAGCTGGTCTTCAGATACATTTATATACTTTTGCCAATTGTTAAATTTCGCAGGGGCGGGAATACTGGGTACATTCAATTCTTTAATGTTTGCTAAGCCTAAACAGCTCATTTGTTGTACTGTTTCCTGTGTCAAGACCGCTGTGCTGAAGACCGCCAGTGGTGGCGGTTTTCCACTCAGCGTATTATGACTGTTGGCAGCCCTCCGTCCTTTTTCGGACAGAGAGCCACCAACAGCCATACTGGCGGTCGGCAGGGAAGTGGAGGTTGCTCCACCTCCACCGCCACGTCAACAGAACACCGCCCACCGAATCACGTCCTGTGATTCGGCGTGGTGGTGTTCTGTTGACGGTGTGGTGGCGGCGGAGCAGTCCCCATGGATCCCGTCCCCTCCCAGAGGATCAACGGACCAGGTAAGTTGATTGTCCGTTAGGGGAGGGGGTTGGGGGGGTGTTGTGTGTTGTGTGCGTGCATGGGGGTGTGCATGTGTGTATGCTTGCGGGGGTGTTGGGAATGAGTGCATGTATGTCTGTAGGTATGTCTGTATGGATGTGTGCGTGTATGGTTGAATGTGGATGTGCGTGTCTGACTGTGTGTGTGGCTGTTGGCATGTATGTCAGTGTGTGTGCGTGTTTGTGTGTTGGTGGTGCCTGCGTGCGTGTGGGGTGTGAATGAGTGATGTGATGTTGGAGGTAGGGGTGGGGAGGGGGGTGCTGCCACCTTTAGGGGGTGGCAGGGGTGGTAGGGGGTGTAGGGGAGGGAGTTGGGGTGGGGGTGGGAGAGACCCCTATCAGTGCCAGGGAAGGAATTCCCTGGCACTGATAGTGCTTACCGCCATGGATTTCATGGCAGTTCAAAACCGCATGAAATCCATGGCGGTCAGCTGGGTCCAAATACCACAGGTGGTATAGTGACAACCGCCTGGGCTGGAGACCCAGGTCTCCAGCCCAGTGGTCGTCTCCACCCTGGTGGGCGGAACGAAGAAGAGGCAGTAACAGCCATGGTCATAATTGCAAAAATTTGACCGCCAGCCTGTTGGCGGTCTTACCGCTGCTTCTCCGCCATCCACCAGGGTCGTAATGACCCCCATTGACTCCTCATTCTTGACATTATGTCCAGAAAAATATGCAAACTTTTCAGTATACATTTTTGAGCTGCCTATTGGTGGAATTTGAGAGTGTTCCCATTGTGCAACTTAAAGACAGTTTTCGGGGTACTGGCTCTGTGAATGAAACGATGTTCATAATGATTATAACAGAATGTATCTCCATAATTCCCTTTAAATTGGTACATATCATCATTTTCAAAAAACACATAATACTCTAGATCAGTCATCATGGTATCAACTGCTTTGACATCCCAATCATCAGAAAATACTCCGGACGTAATTACATCAATCAATTAAAGTTTGAACACATAAGGAATTAGAATGATCTCTTTAAGACCATATATGTCAAATAAGACTTTATCCCATACAATTCAATCAGGAATTGGCACTGCTGTAATGTTCACTAGGGACAGGTCTCTGCGTATTTTATGTGGAAACAAATGTGGTTTTAAGACTTCATCCACCAGTTCAACTGTAGAGCGATCAGGTAGGAAATGCCCATGTATAAGAAGAAAGAAAACAATGACAAACCCAATCTAAAGAATATAGGCAACCACAGTTAGCGATAACCAAAGATAGTTCCAAGGACAAGTAAAATAGTAAATTTTTAGCTAATGTATTAGCTTATATGCTTTTGACATTTCAGTCACAGTTGAAGCAGATGGGTCTGAAGAAGAGTCGCCAGCAGTGACGAAGTAACCATCATCTGTATAAACAAATGCTGGAGGTGCATTCAGGTGAGAAGATACCAGTGAAGATTCCCTTGGTGGTGTGTAGTATGTTACGACATCCATTTGTGTGGAATTAGTAGAAGGCTGCTCTGTATCAGCAGAAATCAATGAAGCAGTAACCGTCAGTGGAACCAATGAAAGTTTATTTTCCACCCACCCCAAGCTCAGAGAGGTAACAACGTTGTTGTTGAAATCTTGCAAAGGGACATCCTGGTCTGTAGTGGGAGGGATTCAGGCACTACTCAGGAGTCCTCTAGGCCTGCTCGCAGGATTGGCGACATAGTGTACCTTGACAATGTCGATTGAGACAAAGCGATTTTCTTTTGAACCAGGCAATGGTGGTAGAATGCCAGTTCTGGTACCGTGTATTCCCAGGACTAGGAACAGTGCACGATAAGAAGGACCAAACTCTTTTTTCACAACGATTTTCTCACGTACTAGATCCCCCAGCTTGGGACTCCAGCTGGTAGATGTTACTGGTAAATCCCTAATTCCAGAGGAGGCAGCACTGGCAGTTGCGTTGTCATCACGGAATTGTTGTAACTCCTGCAAGATAGCGACACGTTCATTTATGTCAAAAAGCATATCTGCCGCCTTCATGCTAGGACCATCAAGATCTGGAACATACATCTGAGTTCCAAACAGGCACTCATGAAGTACGCCCCCTCAGGTCCCTTCTTGGCAGATTATTAAGTGCTCTCGGAACTCCATACAGGTGTGTAAGCCACCTATGACCTGTGCCTAATACTCTAGCTGTTAGGGATTTCTTTAAATCACAGTTTTGTCGCTCCACAACACTATTTCCCTCAAGATGAAATGGAGCCGAGTAATGCAGCTGGACCCTCAATGATGCTATGGTATCCCTGTAAGCCCTTGAGGCAAAAGCAGGGCCCTGGTCTGAATGGAAAGCCGCAACAGCATATGTACCAACTAAGACTTGGAAATCTTTAACAACAGTTTGAGCGTCAGCTGGGCATTGTGGCCAAACCCATAGAAATCTGGAGCATGAGTTTACAGCAACTAGAATGTATTTGTATGCTCTTTCTGGTGTCAGGGGACCACCGTGGTCCAGTTACACACATTGTAAAGGTTTTTTGGAAATTAAGAGGGGTGTCTACGGTGGGCGCTTAATGCTGGAGCATTTTATTTGTTGGCAGATGTTACAGCAAAGGACATACTACTTGGCCTGTTTGTAAAGACCTGGGCACCAATAGCGTGATTGCAGTATTGAAATTGTAGCCACCACACCAGCATTTGCAGATGCAACTCCCTCAGGCACTGCTTTTACTAGCTCTGGTCTCAAATCTTTATTGGGAATCACTCGGACCCCTACGCCTGGAATTTTAACTTCTGCATCAAACATGCCTCCCATCCAGTAGGTATATTTAGTGGGATAGGCTATGGGCATAAGTGTACCCTCAGTCATCGCTCCTATAGCTGCTAGTGTGTCATCATCCACTCTTGTTTTAGAGCGTGTTATTGCTGCGACAGAAGCCATCGCTACTGCCGACTTCGCTGCTTCATCAGCCAGTGTTGCCTTCAAAGTGTATTCCAACATGTTGGTGTCCGAGTGTATGTACAACATGGACATTTGGTAGTTGTTCCTTCAGATCCGCTACCTTCCTCCACAGAAGTCTGTGTTTCTATGGTATTACCTTTTGAGTCTCTGAAAACATTTTGTCGCCAGTAATGCAAATATTCATTGAAGGACTGGACACAATAGTACGAATCACAGACAATCAGAGTCATCTGCTCAGGATCTGTATATTCTAGTGCATTCACCAGAGCCCTAAGCTCTGCGAGTTGTGCTGTACAGTCCCCTAGAGTCTGTGTGTAAATTTTTTCGGGATGAAACTTGCCATCCTTCATTTACCCACTCACGACTGCGCAAGCAGCTGAGTATTGGTGTTTGGCGCCTATTGCATGTTGTGCTGAACCATTGGTGTACAAGATTGTTTTGTATTGTTCATTTGGCAGTGTATTTAGTGGAACAGAATATTCAAGTTCATATTGTAAGAATTCTTGAGTCTGTAATTTGGAGTCAAGCACAGAATCAACATCAGTGGCCGTCAAAGACGCTGCACATTGTATCCAACGTAGATGTAACACTTTCGCGTTCTGGACGCTTGTTTTGGTGACAGCCTCAAGGGCTGGGACCAGGGATATGACAATAATGCATTTCCCTTGGGCCAGAGGTCTCTCTTTAAGGACTGCCATCGGAACAGCAGTGAGATTTTTTTCAGTGGGAGCAGAGCGTTGTTTGGCTGTACAAGATAAATGGGATTTATATGCAATTGGGACTGTCTCACCTTCATTTAATGTCACATAGGTGAAGCCAATGGCACCAGCAATTACTCTGATGACCAAATGTTTTTTATTGTCCCTTGTTTATGTTTTGATTCAAGCATGTCTTTTTCTAGTGCTTTGAGAATGCGTGTGTGTTCGACTGTCCAGTGTTTCCTGGTAAAGTCTGTACGTATTAGGTCATATAATGGTTTAATGCATTGAGCATAGTCTGTAATATATGTTCTGCCAAAATTTAGAAAGCCCAACACTGATTAGAACTTTTTTATTGTATTTGGTGGTTGTAGTTGTGTATATTTTTCAAAAAATTGGGCGCCAGGCTCTTGCCTTCATCTGACAACTTGTATCCCTGAAACAGCACACTAAGAAAGGCTATTTTTGTTTTTTTAAGTTAAATTTGTAGCTGATTTTGGTGAATCCTACAACAATATGGGCAACCTGTCTTAAATGGTGTGTGAAGTCATCATCCATGAGGTAAACATCATCCACATAGGACAATGCCTCAGGGTCTATGTCATGTAATATTGATGTCAAACGAGCTGAGAACAGTCCAGGACTGTTCTTAGAGCCTTGAGGCAGTTGGCAAAACTTTTTCCCAGAGCCTAAAGTGGTGAAACTTGTTAAGTCTCCTTTTTCAGGCTCTATGTTTTGGCAGAGAACCTATTGGGTATGTCCAGAGTTCTTTTGTATTTTTTACTCACAATGGTGTTCATTATTGCTGTACGATGTGCGTTTTGTATAGCATATGATTTTGTATAAATGTTTAAATGTCTATCGTCCAAGACTATTCTGTAGGAGTGGTTGGGTTTACTGACTGGGAATAACGGATTGTTCATTGATGAGTCTGAGGGTTCAATGACACCCTCGTACTCTAATTGTGTGAGGATTTCCCTCACTGCGGCTTTACCTCGTATTTGATTGGATATTGAGGTCGGGGCTGAGGTGTTGATTTTATTTATATTATATGGTAGTGAGAATCTTTGTCCCACCCTACATGATTGCGATATAGGCCAGCAGATTATCAGAAATAGAGACGACACGATTCCAAATGATTACGTCTATTCTATGTTCGATGTCCTCTTCTGACTGAATATTTACTTTATACACTCTGGGGGTCATTCTGACCCTGGCGGTCTAAGACCGCCAGGGCCACGAATGACGGAAGCACCGCCAACAGGCTGGCGGTGCTTCCTAGCCCATTCTGACCGCGGCGGAAAAGCCGCGGTCAGAAAACCGGGGCTGGCGGTTTCCCGCCGTTTTTTCCCCGGCTGGGCGAATCCGCCATGGCAGCGCTGCAAGCAGCGCTGCCATGGGGATTCTGACCCCCTTACCGCCAGCCTGTTTCTGGCGGTTGTCACCGCCAGGAAGAGGCTGGCGGTAACGGGTTTCTAGGGGCCCCTGGGGGCCCCTGCACAGCCCATGCCAGTGGCATGGGCTGTGCAGGGGCCCCCTAACAGGGCCCCATTAAGCTTTTCACTGTCTGCAGACAGTGAAAAGCGCAACGGGTGCAACTGCACCCGTCGCACCGCCGCAACACCGCCGGCTCCATTCGGAGCTGGCTCCTGTGTTGCGGCCCCCATTCCCGCTGGGCCAGCGGGTGCTAACATGGTTAGCGCCCACCGGCCCAGCGGGAATGTCAGAATGGGGTCAGAGCTATTTTGGCCGCGTGGCGGCCAAATGGCGGTTCCCGCCTGGCGGGCGGCAACCGCCGCCCGCCAGAGTCGGAATGACCCCCTCTGTCTGGCATGGAGACACTAATGCCCACAGTCTCTATTAGTAGATAGCCATCAGTTGCTTTCACCTCCAGATGCTCTAGAAGATCCCGGCGAACAATTGTGACTTCTGCTGCACTGTTTAGCAGTGGTAACGCCCACTGGTTGTTCTTTAGCAAAGCCCTCTTCTTGAGGGGCATGTCGTATTGCAACTGCTGCCACTTTTTTCTTTTTAAACAGTGGTTTCTGTTATGGAAGTTTCACTTCTTTTTTAACAGAAACTTCTGACGAGCATTGTGAGTCCTTTATCGGTTTCACATACTTGGTCCACTGATCTGACCGCCCACCTCTCTCACTTTGTTTTTCTGGAGAGTCCTGGAAAGAGTGAGATTGGCGTGCATCAGTAGACTGATATCTGTCAGGCGTTTTTATATTACCCTATTTCTAAGGTTGTATGTATTTTGCGGGGTCTCCGAATGCGGAGCATCTCCCCTTTCTTTTCTATGTGTTTTTTGTTTTTTATCCCAGCATATTTTAGAACCCTCAGGTGTTTGTTTGGCAGGATCCTTATTGGATCTACCTTTTACTTGTGGCTTAGTCGGTCTAGCTCCTAAACTATCTCGACCTATACTGGAATAAGTTTCAGCAATAATTTTTGGCAGCTCTCAATCCTGATCCTGTGTCAGAACGTTACGGATCCACATGTGCACTGTCAGTGCAACGGCTTCCCCTTTAATGTTGCTTAATGTGATTGAAGATACAGTGGCAAAATTACCTATTAATTGCATCCCCAAATCTAGGGCAGGGGCTGCCCTATATCCATCTTGAATTTGTTTCAACACCTCCGGAAGATTGCCAAGTGTTGGTCTAACGTGTGCAGTTGTGTAGAGCGCAGCAAACACCGTGCCCCATGTGTTACAGTTTTCAACTGTGGGAACCATGCCAAAGGGCAAGCACATTGTCAAAATTCTATTTTTATTCTGAGGTCCCATATGGGGAAAGAGTGTTTCCAGTGCATTTATTTTTTTTAGCTAACCAAAGCGGGTATTTTACCCATGATCGAATGTACAGTGGCAGAATTAATACTTTGTGCTGCTGCATGTGCCCGAGGTGGAGTAGCTTGTGCTGGGTTTGTTTTTAACATTTGCATGACAAATTCCACTAACAATCTATAAGTCATTATGATTTCTGTATATAAGCGGCGGACATCAGCTACCGCCATTGCTCTGCATCAGGATGTGGTGTGTATGTGGCCAATAAAGGCCAGGTCGGGCCAGCGTAACTCAACAGACCTAAACTAACAGGTAAAATTGTGTGTGGTAGGGCACCATCAAGCCAATTGTTATGGTCTTGATAAGATAATGGTATCTCTAAGGATGCATACGCTCTGTATTGTCCAGGAGGATTTGCCGGTGTATAATTATGAAATGTTTTTGTGTTCCTATCCACTGCCGGAAAGGTGACCCAAGAATAAAATGTTTCTGTTCTATAAGCTGCGTGAGCTTCAACAACATATGTAACTGGACCTCCCTGGGCCGTTAAGCTGTTTGCCAACAAATGTGCAGTAAGGGGGGCCTCTCATATTTACAGCTTCTGCTGTCATGTTACTGACTTATGCGTTCATAGATAAGGATACCAACTGGGGATTAATCCTTTTATAGTTCAAGTCTGAACAACCTACAGCTCAGGGTAGGTCTCACCTACCTAGCTGAGGAGGAAATTCTCAATACCACAGACGTCTCCGTATATAGTATTGAGGTGTCTCTAGCCTTCAGTGAGACAGAGATACTTAAGAGGATCTGATTATTCATGCCTGACCAAATGTTGGTGGCGCCATGTTGCGTAGGTTCTCATTAGAGTAACAAGGCTACTGGATTTGGGCAATAGGATCACCTAGGTAGTGGGTACTGGGTACAATTCCACACCTGGTGACATCTGTTGGCCTAATCCAGGGTTTCCGTCTACCTAGCAGCCCCCCATTTCTGACCGAGATGATTGTGGCAAATGAGCTCATGGTAAAATAGACTCCCCAGGAAATCGTGGTACATCAGATTGCATCCTGTTCTTTCAGTTTTCAAGATCTCACTCAGGCAAAGATAACCGAGGCAGAATATATTTAAAAAAGCATTTATTAAAATATCTGCATTCTAGATAGAAGCAGGGGCATAGCAATAACGAGGATAATGAAAGACAACAGGAGCAGGCAAATTTAAAACACAAGAACAGTCCTACCATGCTGTCTAAACTGGACAGTGGATCTATAACCCCTCACCTACACTGAGTATTAGCACAGCATACTAATCCTATTCTGCCCTTCGGGTTTCCCCCGGGAGAACATCATTCCTCATACGTGAAGAAGAGGCCTGAGGTCTAAAAAGACACCGTCCCCATCTGGACCAGGGCTCGGTTGCCTAAGCAAGTAGCTGTAGCGAAGCTTGTAGCAATCAGCATACAGTCGTGGTCATCTGGCTGGAATCTCCCTCTAATGTATCTGGGACTAAAGGGTGTTTTATAATAACACAGCTGACAATATAAGAAAAGGTCCCCAGGTATGAGTGTGTGTTTCTATGAATGGAGGAGACACAGCATACCACGTTTGTCGGCAACCCTATCTGACTGTAGCCTTGGAGAAAGCACAAAGTGAACTACATGTCCTATGGAGAACATGGTGCAGTCCTAGGCGAAAGGACAATAAGATAGAGAAAAATAAAACAACACAGTAGTGGAAGATATTGCTAGAAAATAATGCAATGCTTAATAAAACATAGGTGGGTGAAAGTGCACAGCTGCAGGCCTAGTTAGCTAAAATAATGCGCTCAGAACATGGCTAAAATAGCTACACAACACCTAAATGGAAAAAAGGAAATTACAGTTCAAAGACACAGATTAAGCTTCCCAATCTGTGAATGCTTACTTTGATCCCATGATTTTACTCTGGTGTACCAAAGAGTAAGAGAATAACTATAAGGGGATTCCCTAGATAGATGCAAGTAGCTCAGTCAGGGAAAAATACAGATACAGTATTATTGTAGCTCATGCTCTAGTTTTTTCTCCGTACCAAAGTGTAAACCAACACTGATCCAGGTTAGAGCATGCACACAGTAGGTTGATATTATGGCCCTGATTTGTACTTTTTTTTTGTGCTGCATTACTGTAATTTATTGACGCAAAAGCGGCACAAATTTACAAAATACAATTGTATTTTGTAAGTTTGCGCCACTTTTGCGTCAAGAAAGACAGTAATGCATCTAAAAAAAAGTATAAATCAGGGCCCATGTCCCATGTCCCAATCCTGAGTTGCACACAGAGCTTCACAGCACACTCCCCAACTTTTAGTATACAATTTACCAAATCAGCTAGACCTAAGATCAGACTTCGACAATTCAAACTCCTTAAGTCACAGCATTTCATCACAACTGCATTACGTGCAGCAAGCATAAGCAAATCACACAGCGCAAGCCTGCTTTTTCATTTCATTTTGAATGGTGCTTTCAGAAGTCAAGGAAAACCATAGAAATGACAGCAACAGTCCCTACAGTGCACATATCAAAGATATGAATTTTGTAAATTCAAAATTAATCATGATACTACACTCTCTCCTGAACTACAAGACCCTATATGCACCACTTTAGTTTACGAACCCTCACACTCTAGCACATGTGTTATGACGTTCCCTACTACTACTTACAAAACTGTTTCAGGAACTCCAGGGCAATTACTATTACTCTACAAGGATGTTAGGAATTGGGAATGCAAATCAAACCAAGGGTAAATTTCAATTTTGGGGCAAGACTAGCTGAACCATAAATGTACAGTTCCCTGTCTCTAAATCCAATATAACCAGTAGGTCCAGCTCCAATCATCCTATCCTACCTGAAATTGATGTTGGACTCCCTCTTGATATCTTGTGCGAGTGATGGACCTAAGTTTTTCTGTATAACACTCTCATGACAATTCCACTTTACACATTGGGAATCCATTCTGGTCCTACAAGAATGACAGACAGGGGCGTGTTAAACCTTAAAGGTTTATGTTAGCTGATGAGTCGTACGAAATCAAGTGATAGAGTAAAAATTAATTAATCGATAAATCAGAGGGCAAAGCTTAGTTAGAGTACAGAATCAAAGAACTAAGCAAAATCAGGTTAGCAAAACAGAAAATATCATGAGAATGCAATCAGGCATAGATTTGCTTCTTATGGTCATTAGGAAAAGGGCCTCTCTACATCATTAAATTTGTTTTAAACAAAGGATTTCATATATGCAATACAGCTTTACATGGCTCCCACCGAAGAACAATCAGAATTCACTAGGGTGAAGCACTCACAAGACAAATTTAAAAATTCTCTCATAATTTTACACTACAGATATTCTCGTGGACGCCCTCTGTACTAGAACAAATATTGCTACATTTTGTCTGATCTTGCAATGACAGCTATGTAAAACCTTGAACATGTACAATCCTGCTAAAACATTTTAATATTTTTGGGAAGGTCATTGGCTTGCGTGTGAAAATACATTTAAACATTGTGTTACTGAGATATGAAAATACCAGCTTGTCTACGTGATAGAGAGTATTGGTAGAAAACGTCACAAATTAAATGTAGTATGAGGGCTACATTTACTTAAGTTAGATAGAGCTCATTTTTTCATTAGTACAAAGCATTTATTTCTGGAAAAAACTATGTTAAAAACTGCGCTATAGTAACCACAATTAAATAAGATTTGTATTTACTATTAAAGTAATGTAAGTTTTTTTTTAACTGGTCCTAATCCCAAGATTCAGTATTATTATTTTAATCTGTACTTTGATTTTCAACGTAGGGCAGGTGGCCCTGCCCAGTGAAAGTAGCAGTTAGGAGTTGGCACTGTAGGGACATGGACATTTTCTAATTATTTTACTTTTAGTTACTGTGCATCCTGACTTGTAGGCTGAAAGGCCTACATAGGGGTGACTTAATATTTAAAAGGTCACACTTTACCTGCTAAAACGTTTTACTTTGACAGGTCTCATTGCAAGCTTTACACTGCAGCAGTCAAGATATACCGGTTAAGTATCTATCCACATGTCTGCTGCCAATGTAGTGGGTGGCACAATAGATGTCATTGTCCACAAGTGGCATTTAACTTGCAGGGCCTGGACTTTCTATACCATATACTAGGGACTTAAAATCAAGTTACATTTGCTGATTAGGAGTAAGCATGTTTAAAGGAGGGTCACATGCACTTTTTTCTAAGTTAACAGGGGTAAAGAGCACAGAGTTCTAAAACCACCAACAATCGGGTCCAGATAAATGCAAACAATAAAGCGCAATATGTTTTCTGTATCTAAAATAATAATCAAAACTAATGGTAATGGGGTATTGGACCCCTTGAGGCTCCCGGGTCATTAGGGATGATGGAGAAGAGCCCCAGGGGCACTTCAGAGAGCATCGCACTGGTGCGGCAAAATGTAGAGAGGAAACAGGAAGAGGACGCGCAGCGTGTCAGGAAGGAGGGCGGCAGTAAAGAGGACATGGACGGGCAGAGTGGGGGAGATAACTACCGAATTCCGGAGGACGGGACCGACGACTGTACGGAGGCGGCAGAGATACCAAAGACAGCAAGAAAAGACAGAGAGGGGACCTTGGACAGCCGTGCAACAACAGAATCGAAGAAGGAGGGCAGCGGCTGAGTTCAACTTTGGAACCCAACAACCTGCCACGTCCCTGGAGGCATGTGGTTGGAGCAGGTACCTGCCCGTTTAAGGGCCTCGAGTACTTTTTGGGTATATAGGATATACAGATGCGTGATGGGAGAAGAGGAAAATTAAAAGGAGAAGGCGGGGAGACAATATGATATCATCTTTAATGAAAAGCAAGGAGAATATCTTTAATCAATTGCCCATGAATCAAAACGTGCATGTTCAAATACTAATGCTTGAACTGGTTGTTTATAAGCACGTACACCAGTTCACTGGGGAAGAACCACCAATAAACAGATCAGACATATCACAGACAGCGCACAGTTATTTCACTTCCCTCCTCACTCACCCTAACCCTACTACGTATAAATAAAGAACAAAACCCCAGACTTACCTCCTGGTTCTACGTCCTGTGTTTCCTCCTCACACTACGGAGTGACATCCAAGGGACCCTGAGGTGTGCCTGAAAGAAAACAAATTAGAGACAATTACAAAGAGAAAGACAAGGAAAAAGAGACAGTACATTACAGAAGAAGGAATAAGAGAACCAAGAAAGAGAAGAAAAACTAGAAAAAGAAGAGAGACCGGAAAAACAGAGAAACAAAGAAGACTTTTGAGCCCCCTTAACCGAGTACCGGAAGGAGGGTAACCTAAAAACACAAATAATAAAGAAAAGTGCCATAGCATATACTGTACCCAACATTCTTTACCTTTTGAGACCTTGCGAATGGACTGAAAAAGAGAAGGGGAGGTTTTTAGTAGACCACTACACTAATAAAATGCATATTTTGTATCTAATCCCAGTACAGGACTGAGCAGAAAAAAAACTTAAACTCTGCATAAACCAACTGCAAGCCAAAAAGAAAACAAATGTTGTAGGTATAACTGTAATGAAAAGTTAGAGGTGGGCCAGGAGGAGCTCCAGTTATGCTTTACTGTTTAGTGTTTTTTGGGTATGAGGTTTATCATGCAGCACTGAGACAGTTTGAGGAGAGAGGCCCTGAGGGGAGATACTCGCATGATTGTGAGCAATGCGGTGGTGCTCAGAGCAATGAGGGGAGCTTATACCAAGCTTGTGTCAAGTGCCAGCTTTAACCTGCGGTAGTGGTGCTATCCGAAGTTTGATGCGGGTCAGGTCCCCTGGATTTCCTTAGACTGACATGGTGATGAACAGTGATGAGCTGTATGGGGGAGAAATCTTTGCTTTAGCCAGGCCATGATGAGCATGATGCCTTAGAGTTACACGTTATTTGGTGGGATGGTCAAGTAGTGCTCAAATAGTTGGCTTATGATGTTGGTGAGACAGATGACAAATGGGGTAGCTGGAAGTATCATATTTTGACATGATGTAGGCTCTGAAGGGATTTTAATAGGGACTTTTCTAGCAGTAGATGTATACCTACTGATGTGCATGCTGTAATGTGTGTAGGTGTGAGTGAAGAATGTGATGACCCTCTCTTTTCCTCTCTCTCTCTCTCCCTCTCTCTCTCTCTCTCTCTCTCTCTGTTTGTGCACATAAGCATCAGTAGGCAGAGGAAATGGCGAACAGGCAAGTGGGAAAGCTGCCGGCCATGGGACCAGGAGTGCTGCGACCACTGACAGCGAGGGGCCCAGTGATCCGAAGGGTGAGGGGAGTGCCATGGGAGAGACAAGATCGACATCATCATCTTCAGACTCCTCCTCCAGTGGGCAATCCCTGGTGGTGGCGGACCCATCTGTAACCACTCCAGCACCATTATTGCCCACCACCCGCCTTCTACCACTGCCCTCCCTGTACTTCCCCACCCAGTTGGCCGTGCCCTTGCAACCAAGAGGGTGGGAGTCTCCTTTGCCGCAGGCACCTCTGCCCCCACCCCTGTCAGCCCTGTTGCCCTCAGTGAAGGGACTATTGACCTCCTGAGGTTGATCTCTGTGGGTCAGTCAACCATCGTGAATTCCATCCAGGGACTTGCCACTGAAGTTCAACAGAGTAATGCGTTCCTGGAGGGCATTCACGGTGCACTGGCTGGCCTACAGAGATCCTTTCAGGCTCTTGCCTCCACACTGATGGCACCCAGTCACGCTTTGTTTTCCATTCCCCCTTCACCTTCATCTTCCCAATCCCACACCCCTCTTCCCCGGCCCAGCCAAAGCCCACAGACAGAGAAGCATGCATCCACCTCAACATCTAAGGGTAGATCAGACAAACATAAGCACTACAAGACACATCACAATCATGAACACAAGCAACATACACCTGCAGACACCTCAACAGTCACAACCTGCCCTGACACCCCCACTACCCCCAGCATCACAGATACAACACCTAATACACCTGCAGACACAACACCAACAATCAAACTTTCAACACTTAAAGCGGTTTCGGGAAATTACTGCAACCATTTTTAGTTTTGACTCCAAGATTCACTTCACCCAGTCTCCTTGTGATAACTTTGTATCTCTCACACCTTGTTTTTTGTCATAGTACTCTTTTATATTTTTTATGCTTTTAGAACATTTCCCTTAACCACTGGCGGAGACCATTTACTCTCTAGCTTCATGCTCATCCATGCTGCATTGTCTCTGGTAAATAATTATCTCCCCCTGAGTATTCTAAAGGTAATGTACCGTGTCAGGATGGGAGTGATTCTATAAGCCCACATCATATTTCCCAATTCCTTTACCCAATCCATCCCAGCATTTATGGCAGCTTGCACAGAACCAATGATAATCTGGTTCAACCGCTTTACAGCTTAATTCTTAGCCAGGTGATAAACCGGGGTGTGCGTTTCCTTAATGCCATTCTAGGCCAAAAACTCTTTCTGTTTATCAGATACTACCTGAGGACCATTGTCACTTAAAAAGACCTTGGAATACCCTTTCTCAAAAAATCTTTGATAAAAATGAAAATAATACAGAGTTGTCTACTTTTTTTTGCAAATTTCAAATTCAGGACTATTACATACTTGGGTACTCCCCAGGAATCCAAATGGGTTCTAACACATCCACAGCTAAGTCATCTCAGGGGTTGTCTATAGCCTTATTCTCCTTCAAAGAAGGTATGAGAGCAATCATGAATGTATCAGCATTTGAACCGAGAAAACAAGCTTGTACTACCTTTTCTACATCATTATCCACACCAGGCCACCAATGTGAGGTCTTTACTTTCTTTTTTGACTTAACTATTCCAAAATGACCTTCACGTTGATGTTAAGAATTATCTCCCTGAAAATTTTAGATGGTACAATTCTGTCCCCTCTAAGGAGGAAACCATCATTAAAGGACAACTCATCTCTAAATTCCCACAATTTTCTGCAATCTTTTGTTAGTTCACTTTTTTCTGACCAGCCTTCTGTGACATACTCCTTCACTGCCATCAAGGTGTCACCTTTCTCATAAGCTACTTCCCAATTCTCACCCTTTATAACATTGTTTTTATCCTCAGTCAGAGATACACAATATTCATCTCACACATTACCACAATGTTCGTCAAAAGGTAAGGGTGAGCAGCTCTAATAATGTGCTACTTTGTTCTTGTGGCCAAGTAAGTATTCAACACCAGACATGAAATCCAACAGCCTTAATGTGTTTTAGCAACACTGGGTGTCACCTTAACAACCCCACTGTAGGTCAAACATTCACCAGAGGTTTGTGATCTTGAACCCCATAATAATTTTCTAACTTTTTCTACAGCCCAGAGTGCATCCAAAATCTCTTTTTCTATTATTAAGAACTTGCCCTCAGCTGGTGTCAAGGATGATATGCCACAGTACATTCCAATCCTGCACTTGATGTTTGTGTTAACACAGCACCCAGTACCTTACCACTAGCATCAGTAGTTAGGATACAGTGCACCTGCATGTCAAATCCTTGCGAAGGAACTGCCATACAAATACTTTGTTTGATATATTCAAAGTCCTCATTCAGTTCCCCACTCCACATAAATTCCGGTTTATCCTTAAGTAGTTGTCGTAACCTATGAGTTATTGTTGCAAAATTCTCTATGAACTTAGAATAATTTTCTGCAAGTCTTAGGAAAGCTCTAACTTCTTCTTTAGATGTGGGAGCAGGATCCATAATAATTGCCTTCACAATGTCTTTTTTTGGGGTAATATTCCATCCCTTCCACCCTCAGGCTCCAAATACGTTACTGATCTCATGGCAAATTTGCATTTTTAAGCTTAGCAGTTAACCTCTTAGCTATTAATCTTTCTATGACTTGCCTCAACCTTAGATCATGTTCACTCTTGCTTCTTCTCATATTAAGTATGCCGTCCTTGAAGTATGTAACTGCTTCCAGATCTTTAAATTGCCTTTCATTAATCATTGGAAGATTGCAAGCTGCAGAGGCCAGTCTGAACGGCATACGTACACCATATAACATCCAAAAGGTGTTATCAAGGATGTTCACTTCCTGCTAGAATGGTTCAACAGAATTTGATTGTAAACAGATGTTAAATCTACAGTGGATAACCATTGATCATTGATCTTGGGAAGCGGAAGCTTGTCTATTACAATGTTCTTGTTCAATTCCCTTAATTCCACACACATAACCTAGTTTTATCATTCTGTTTGCAGGCAACTACTAAGAGTGCTAACCATTCAGCACTCTCTATGGGCTCAATTATACCATTCCTTTCCAATTTGTCCAATTCATTCATCACAGCATCTCTCACTTTTTAAGGAATGTTTCTAACTTTGTGGTTCACAGGTACTGCTCCATCCTTTACAACAATTCAGTCCATAAATTCTGACAATTTACCAACTTTCCCTGAAAATACTTCTGGAAATTGTTTTTGCAGTTCCGCTTCCATTGGTATCACAGGTTCCCCAAGTAGCAATATTTGGTCCTGACTGTCAAGGTTTAATGTGATCCCTGAGGCCTCTTGATCCAACCAACCCAACACTAAGGATTCCTTCTCTATCACATATAGTATTCTCTGTGTTTTCTTGCCCCTGAATTAGAAAGTTAAAGATCAATACACTAGCAATGGAAATCTGTCACCTGTAAAAGGTACAGGATGGACATCATTCGGAACCAGATGATCACCAAGGACACTTGCAAACTTATCATTCCAAACTTCACTGAGAACAATCGCATAGGGTAACTCTGAGAAAGTTAAAATTGGTATCTCAACACCAACAATTTTCATGCTGCACATCAGTTTATTTTTCCTTACCCCATCAGTTTCCAATATAGCATAATCAATGCTTAAAATGTAGTCATCACACTCAGATTCATTATCCCCAACAAGATCTAAATTCTGTTCATCCACAATTAATTTTAACGTAGAATTGCCACCTCTCTTCCTACATACTTTGGCAAAATGCTCTACAATTCCACTAAAAGAACATTTGGACTTAATTGCAGGACAATTCTTATCCCTTGCTATATGCCCTCCGTTCCCACACCTGAAAAAAACAGGGTATTTGTCAACACGTTTTTTATCCAGAGCTGGTTTGGACAATAAGGCTCTAATTTATACTTTTTGGTGCAAAACTGCACAAACTCAGTTTTGCACCAAAACGTTTAGCACTGGCTTGCACCATTTCTTTGCACCAGCGGGGCACCATATTTATGGAATGTTGCAAGCCTGTGCAAAGGGTAGGCTAGTGTAAAAAAACATATTGACGGGTGTGGCAGGTGGTATGGGAGAAGGGGGTTTTGCACCAAAAAATGACGTTAGGCAGGTTAGAGTAAAAAAAAAAAATGACTCTAACCTGCCTAGAGTCATTTTCTGATGCAAAACCTTCCATACCACATGACTCCTGTCTTAGAAAATACAGGAGTCATGCTCACCACCCCAATGGCCAGCACAGGGGACCAGGGTCCCCTGGGCATGGCCATTGCACCCATTGCAGGGCCCCCTATGGCATTTTAAAAAATAAAATAAAATACTTACCTGAACTTACTTGGGATGGGGTCCCCCATCCTCTGCTGTCCCTCTGGTATGAGTGGGGGTGTCCCTGGGGACTGGGGAGGGCACACGTGGGCTTATTCCATGGTGTTCCACCATGGAAATAGGCCCACAGGTCCCCTAACGCCTGCCCTGACCCAGGTGTTAAAAAATGGGGCAAGGCAAACATTGCACCATTCTTTGACCCCTCCGCCCTCCCGTGCACCATTTTTGCCTGGGAGTATAAATATGGCATAAGGCCATGGAGTCATTGTTTGCATGGGAACCCTACCTTGCACCTCATTAAGGCAAGGTAGGTTTCCACGTCCAAAAAATGACTTTAACTAATTTGGTGCTAGACCAGTCTAGCGCCAAAGTATAAATATGGAGTTAGTTTTGCGCCAAATTAGAGTTTAAAAAAATGACGCTAATTTGGTGCAAACAGAGTAAAAATAAGATCCTAAGTTTCTTTCATTCTTGTTTCCCATTTTCTTGTCACTACTGGTCACTTTGCCTACCGATTCAACCTCTTTCCCATTATTTAAAGCGGCTTTGGCGCATCTTTTGGACATTTCTGCTTTATTAACAATAGCAATAATTTTGTCCACATTTACCCATAGCTTCTCTTGCACACTTGCATCATTAGAGTGCATGATGATTTGGCCTTGAATGAGCTCATCATGCAATTGACCAAATATATATGTAATTGGCAGTTTCTTAAGAGCAGATACATAGGCCTTCATTTCATCCCTGACGGTCGGTGTTAAAGCTGCGGTAATACCGCCAACAGGCCAGCGGTAAACAAAAATGGGATCACGACCACAGCAGAAACCTCCAACATAGACAGCCACTTTAACACTTTGACTGCCAGGGTGGTAGCAACCAACACCGCAGTGGTCACCACCAACAGACAATCAGAAGACAATGTACCGCCCACTGTATTATGACAGGGCAATCCAACAACTTTTCCGGGGTGGTACCAATGACATCAAAAGCACGGCGGAAACAGTACACTGAAGGGGAAGCACACACCTTTCAACACTCCACGAAGAACCAGGACGCCATGGAGCCCAAACCTCAGGTCCTCCCCATGTTGGTGTATCTACTAATACAAGAAGGCAGCAGCAATAACAACGGTGAGTACTGCACCTAGCACACATGGGAGGCAAAAGAGAGATACACACACGCGGCACGCACACCCCCACCCCCCACCCTCACCCACAACACCATACACACTAACACATCCAACAACATTACAGATACACCCCGTCACCCCCTAGAAGAACGCAAGGACAAAAGGAAATGAGTTTAACCAGTGATATATTGGAACATTTAGATAAAGCAATAGAATTTAATATAATAAGTATATACAAATATTTACATCATGTACAGAAGGCCGTACACTGCCCTTGTGAAGTACCTGGACCAGTGGTCCCAAAAAGCTTGGGCGAAGCCCACACATGACACCTGCCTCAAAACGGAGAGAACACTGCAGGAGCATCAGGATAAAAAAACACAGGCACCTCAGAGGGAAGGGGAGGGTGGCACCTCAGCCGGAAGATGGTGCTACGCCACTGCTCCTGGAGGGGGCTACATGCCCACAGCGATGTCCTGGGGAGTGCAAGGCCACAGTCTCTCAAGTGGGTAGTTTGCCCACTGCTTGGTCCTGGGGAGTGCAAGGCCACAGTCTCTCAAGTGGGTGCCCTGCCCACTGCTTGGTCCTGGGGACTGCAAGGCCACAGTCTCTCAAGTGGGTGCATATCTCCACTGGTTGTGGAGGGGGCATAGTGCCCAGTGTGCTTCATTCTGCCAAGGATTGGGGGAGTGGATGCATCGCTCCACCGGTTCTGGAGGGGGCATTGTGCCCAGTGATGCTGCACCTGTGGTGTGGCAGTTCACATTCTCTCACATGGGTGTCTGAGGACCGAGATGTTCATGGAACAGGTAGCATGATACTCCATGGAGGCAGAGACACACTCCATCCTGCGGCGACTTAGGCTGCAAACTGCCGGTAGGGCCAGTGCTGGTGGTGGTGCCTCATGTGGTGTGTCCAGATCTAGGATGTCACCTGCAGCCTAGGACGGCTGCCCACTGGGGATGCTGCTGCCGTCCGATGTAGTGGCACTGGCTGGGCACGTGGCGGTGCAGATGGCGGTGCAGGTGGCAGTGCAGGTGGCGGTGCAGGTGGCGGTGGCTGCGGTGAAGATGCTGCCTGTGCTGGTCACCAGCTTTGTTCCCTGAGGTGACTTGGCCTTGCTCTTGTGTCCCTTCCCCACCTTGGTAGTTGCTCCTGGGACCTTGGCACTGTCCTCTTTGTGTTTGGATGAGGCCTTGCTTGGTGGGTGTTGCGACTTTCCCCTGCTGCATGCCAGCCCCTTCTTGATCTTGGCAGGTGGTGGAATCAGGTGGTCCTTCCCATCTGTAGGTGGCACACTGACAGCTCTGACGGGTGCCCCCTTCGATCCACCCGGACTTGCAGGGACTACAGCGGACGCAGATTTGGTGGCTGAGGTGCTGGCCTGGGATCTAGACATCATGGCCCTAGGTGAAGAACGGGGGGGAGGCGTAGAGAAGAGGTTGATGTTAGCTAGGAAACATTTTGTGACACACTGGGACGGGAAGATGGAGGGGGTGTGGGAGTGGAGGAAGAGGTAGTGGTTGTAGGAGGTGTATGTCTGCTGAGTTTGGGTGAAGGTGCATGGGCTGGAGGCTGTTGTGAGGTGGATGGCTGTGGGCGTGTGCCTGTGCTTGTGTACTTTGGGAAGAGGGCTCACAGACACACTCGGCACTCGGAGGGGACACAGGAGACGTGTGAATGGCTTTGGGGGTGGTGATTGCTCGTGAGCAGTGTGTTGTGATGGGCGTACTGGAGATGGAGGCAGTGGCTAATGATGTAGTGCATGCAGGTGTGAGTGGAGACAATACTGGGAGGGAGGTTGATGACGAGGAGGAGGGGGACACAGTGGAGGCAGTGGATGTTGGTATGTGTGCATGGGTATGGTGCTTGTGTGAGTGCCTGTGTGATGATGTGTGGTGCTTATGTTTTCCTGAGCCACTTTTGTGTGTTGATGTGTGTGCATGCTGGTCTGAAGGTGTGCTTGGGATAGGCTGAGGTTGACGAGATTGGGTCTGGGTAGTGGAAGTTGGAGGGGGGAGGCTGGACACAGGGACAATGGCTGCCATCAGTGCTGAGGCCAGAGCCTGAAATGCTCTCTAATGGGCCGCCACGCCAGAATGAATGCCCTCCAGGTATGCATTTGTTTGTTGCAAATGCCTCTCGACACCCTGGATGGCATTCAGAATGTTTGACTGCCAACAGTGAGAGATCTCAGGAGGTCAATAGCCTCCTCACTGATTGCAGCAGGGCTGACTGGGGCAGGGCCTGAGGTGCTGGGGCGAAGGAGATGCCCACCCTCCTAGGTGAGCGGGCACGGGAAACACGCTGAGGGGCTGCTGGGAGGGCAGTGCTGGTAGGGGGGTGGCGGCTGTACCTGTTGTTGGTGTGAACACAGACATGTCTGCCATCGCCAGGGAGCTTCCATCAGAGGAGGAGTCGCTGTCACTGGTATCTCCTCCTGTCCCCGTCATGGAGCTCCCCTCGCATTCCATCCCACTCGTGCCTTCACCCTCTGTGGATTCACCCTCATCGGCCATATGGGATGCAGCTCCCTCCGTCACCTGTGCCTCGACTCCTCCGACAGATGATTCTAATGCACACAAGGACAGGGTAACAAAACCAAAAGGGGGGAGAGACAGAGGACTCACATTGTCAATGTCAGCAACACCACTACCGTTGGTGTACACAACACACACTGAGCTGCCCTATGCACTAGCCCTTGACCAAACACTAACTAAGGTAGTCACCAGGCCATGGGGTACAATGCCCACCTTCAGCACCTGCACAATTGACACCCACAGGACCCTGCCCAGTAGTAGTTGCCCACTTGTACCATTGGGGTATGGGTGCTTCAGAGCCTGCAAACAAGGGACCTACCCTGGCATGATCGCCCTTGCCTAGGGGCACCCACAGCCCACATCCCCACCAAGCTAGTTCCTAAAGCTCACAAAGTCAGCTTTCTGAAACTGAGCTCACCCCCTTGTGGCTGCTGTGATGCCCTCAAGCGCCCATCCAACTCTGGATAGGCCACCGCCAGGATGTGGAACATCAGGGGGGTCATGGTGCGACGGGCACCCCTTCCACGTTGGGAGGCCAGCCCCAGCTGGGCCTCCGCCATCTTCTTGGTCCAGCGGAGCAGGTCCTCCCATCTCTTACGGCAGTGGGTGCCCCACCTGTGATAAACCCCCAGGGTCCGCAGCTCCTTGGCGATGGCACCCCAAATACCCTTTTACCGTCACCGCCGGCATCCATTGCCATTGGCTCCTAGGACCCATTGGGCCCAATGATAACCAATGCGGAGTTGCGGGCCGGTCTTTGACCGACTACCGCGACGCTGCACAACGCCAGCGCAGTTACCTCATTTCCCCTTATGCCTGCTCACAAGTCAGGCAGCCGCCACTTCAGGGGGGCACATGGCATGTCAGCTAACTGCGTGACTGCACATATTGGCACATATACTGACTCACGATTTAACACACGGCTTCTGTAACATTAATTCGGACACAGTTGTGCATTCTATATGGAAATATGACCTTCTGCTCACCGCTCTCCTCCATAGGCTACAACCGCTGAGGCAGATGATGAGATGGGGGCATCCTCCGGTGTACAGACCCCTGGTGGACCTGTCGACAATGGAAGACAGACACATTATAATCACATACAGACTTGATCATGCCACAATCCAAGAACTGTGTGCCCAATTGGAGCCGGACCTGATGTCAGCTATCCGCCAGCCCACAGAAATACCCCCTCTAGTGCAGGTCCTGTCAGTGCTTTATTTCCTGGCAAGTGGCTCCTTCCAAACTACAGTGGCCATGGCATCAGGGATGTCTCAGCCAATGTGCTCAAATGTGTTGAGCAGGGTGTTGTCTACCCTTCTGAAACATATGTGCAGCTACATCGTGTTCCCCCAGGTGGAGGATTTGGTCACAGTGAAAGCTGACTTCTATGCCCTGGGACATATCCCCAACATCATTGGTGCCATTGATGGGACACATGTGGCATTTGTCCCACCTCACGGAAATGAACAGGTGTACAGAAATAGAAAAAGCTTCCATTCGATGAATGTGCAAATTGTGGGTTTGGCGGATCACTACATCTCCCATGTGAATGGCAAGTATCCTGGCTCTGTGCATGACACCTATATATTGCGCAATAGCAGCATCCCTTATGTCATGGGCCAACTCCAGAGGCACCGGTTTGGCTAATAGGTGAGCCCAAGGTCCCCACACAGTGTGAGTGGGTGTCTGGGTGTGGGGTTGTCCCTAAGGGTTAGTCTCACTATTGTCCCTTGATATTTGCAGGTGGCTCTGGTTACCCCAAACTCTCATGGCTACTGACCCCAGTGAGGAATCAGAGGGCAATGGCAGAGGAACATTACAATGAGGCACATGGGCAAACTAGGCAGATCATTGAGAGGACATTTGGCCTCCTGAAAGCCAGATTCCGGTGCCTCCATCTGACAGGTGGCTCCCTGTACTACTCACCCAAGAACGTGTGCCAGATCACTGTGGCATGCTGTATGTTGCACAACCTGGCATTGAGACGCCAGGTGCCTTTTCCTGCTGGAGGATGAGCCTGGTGATGGTCTTGTAGCAGCGGTAGAGCCTGTGGACAGTGAGGAAGAGGAGGCAGAGGAAGAAGATGTTGACAACAGAACAAACATTATCCTGCAGTACCTCCAGTGACACACAAGTAAGACAGTGTAACTCCTCTTGACATTTTGGTTTACTTTGGACATTGTACTTGGCAGCCTCTTACCCTCTGTCTATGGACACTGACTGTTCCCTTTGGATTCCCTTTTTTCAGATCTGTGTACCCCATTCTGGCTTCTGCTAAATGTACCGCTGCCCAACAACTGTCATACATTGGTATGAGTAAATGAACATATACGTTGCAATGCTTTGCTAATGTTGTAGTAATACATTTGTGAATCATCAGACTGACTCCAGACTGGTATTTGTTTCAAGGGTGTTCATTTAGGTGCCAATAAGTATACGGGTATGTGCAAGGGGCTTGCGTGATGGTGGAGGAAGGTCCATGATAGAGTCCAGTCTCATGGCATCACAGGTGCATTGTACAAGGGGGCATAGGAAGTAGAGCAATGGCAGTTCAAGGTGGACAGGATAACAGAGCAGGACAGTAGGGTGACAATCAAGAGGGTCCTATTTCCTGGCGGGGGTCTTGGCAATGTTCTCTGTCTTCTGCCTGGATCGAAGGGACCATTTGCGAGGTGGTTCTCCTTCTGCAGGGGGTGGGGTGCTGGTGGCCTGATGTTCGTGTGGCCGGGCGACCTGTCCACTAGTGCCAGCGGGGGGAAGGCTGTTCCTCGGTTTGGCTAGTGTCAGGGGCCCTTTGTTGAGCCACTGCCTCCCTGATGGTCTTGCCCATATCAGTCAGCACCCCTGCTATGGTGACCAGGATGCTATAGATTTTGGTGTGGTCCTCCCTGATGCCCATGTACTGTCCCTCCTGCAGCCGCTGGGTCTCCTGAAACTTGGCCAGTACCGTGCCCATGGTCTCCTGGGAATGATGGTATGCTCGCAAGATGATGGAGAGTGCCTCGTAGAGGGTCGGTTCCCTGGGCCTGTCTTCCCCCTGTCGCACAGCACTCCTCCCAATTTCCCTGTTGTTCTGTGCCTCTGTCCCCTGAACCGTGTGCCCACTGCCTCTGACCCCAGGTCCCTGATCGTCCTGTGTTTGTGGGGTTGCCTGGGGTCCCTGTAGTGGTGGACACACTGCTGATTGACGTGTCCTGGGGACAGTGGCATGGGCCTGCTGGGTGAGTGCTGTGGTGGGGTTTCCTGAGGGGGGAGTCTCTGTGGTGGGTTGGGACTGTGGCAGGGGAACCGACTGTCCAGAGGTCCCTGATGGGCCAGGTTGGTCATCCTGATTCAAGCATGCAGAGCTGCTGTCATCACTGTGGGCCTCTTCTTTGGGGGGACTGGATGTAGCTGACACCTCCTGTCTGGTGACGCTGGGTAGGGGTCCTGTAGGGATGCAAATGCATTGTTATTGTATCTGTGTGTGCCATCTTGTGCAATGGGTGTGTTTCCCTTATAGAATTGTGGTTTCTCTTTCGCCTTGGACTTGTGTGATTGCTGATTGTATGGGCTGGGTGAGTCTCTCTACTGGGAATGGTGTGATGATGGGTGTCCATGCAGGTCTGTGATGGGGGTCCATGCATTGGTGTTGCATGCGGGGCTTGGGATTGGGATGGGTGGGTTGTGATAGTGGGGTATATGTGAGATGTTGGAGTGTTAGTGGTCAGGGCAAGGGTGGGTGTATGTGATGCCATGCAGGTTGGGGGTGATAGTAGTAAGGATTTGACTTACCAGAGTCCAGTCCTCCTGCTACTCCTGCAAGGCCCTCAGGATGCATGATTGCCAAGTCTTGCTCCTCCCATGTTGTTAGTTGTGGGGCAGGAGGTGGGGGTCCACCGCCAGTCCTTTGTACAGCAATCTGGTGTCTTGATACCACGGAACGCAACTTCCCCAGTAGGTTGTTCCACCTCTTCCTAATATCATTTCTGGTTCTTGGATGCTGCCCCACGGCGTTGACCCTCTCGATGATTCTCCGCCATAGCTCCATCTTCCTAGCAATGAGGTCTGCTGCACCTGTGATCCGAATAGCTATGGCTCTACCCGGATGAGTTTGCAGTGGTATGTCTGTTGGAGTGTCTACATGCAGGATCAACAGCTCACTCATCTAAAATGTTACACACTGTGGTATGTTGTCTACACATTTGTACAGTGATCTTACATTGAACATATATTTTCTTTCCCTGTCTTACAGGTGGAACGGCTCCCTATACCATCGGAGAAGTGGCTCGATTTCAGGAACCAGACGTATCCAGTAAGTGTGATAATGTCTGTCCTGTGTAGTGACTGCAGCTGTTGTGTGAGTGACTCTTGTGTGTTGCATTCATTGCATGATACGATGAGCTGGCATGTGGTCTGATATATTACTTGACTGGATGTTGACATAGTGTTCCGTGCAAGGGTTAGACATTCACAGGCAGATTCATATCTTGGGAGTCTTGTGCTGCGCAATAGGCAGCAGCATGTGATCAAGGTGATTAGTAGCCACATGTACGCCCACATGTGACTTAGAAGAGCTCCAGTGTCAGAATATTGTCACTGAGTCATACCCTCCTTCTCACAAGACAGTGATGTATCAGTTTTCCACACAAAGTTGTGTATCCCTGTATTGTAATGTACATGTAGGACTGTATGGGTAACTGTCCCCCAGCATCTAGCCCCTTAAGTTGTACTCCATTTACGTGACACTTATGTGGTATGTAATAGGCATGCATGCAGGTTAAGGCCAGACATGTGCTGTCATCAATATAGGTGTTTTGTGAATTGTGTTGGCAGATCAGGTGTTGATGGCTGTCCACAACTGGACACATGAATGTAGATGTGAATGACCTATGGATACCTCATTCCTAGGCTGCAGCCCTCCTCACATGTGTCCCACTCACTAAATCCATGTACAAGTGGACATGGCTCCATGGTTGTCCTCAACAGTTGTGATGATGTATTGCATGCCCATCCCCCCTGAGGCCCAGGGGGTAGGGGAACAACATATATGTAGGTAGATGTGATGGTTACAATGTAGATGACAGTCATCTCATTCAAGCATGCATGTGTCCCAAACAACATTGACCCCTTATGATTAGCAACTGCATACCATCCTGCCAATTGCATCTACAAATCTTTGGTCTTGGGTGCCTTGAAATTGACTCAGATGATAAAGATTAGTGGGCCTGGCCTATGTGAAGTAGTTGCCTTTGCCCTTACACAAGCGGTCGGAGAGGGGAACGGATTAGGTGTTCAGGAGGGTGCCTCCCTTTGGGGTATGTGTGACTATAAGGGGACCTCCCCCTCCCGTAGACCAGGGGCAAATAGCCCAGCAGGAATAGGACTGCTGTGGTCTAGCTGCCCACAGGTAGGCTTTCATTTTCTTCACTAGAGCACCTCCTAAAGAGGCAATCCCCTCACACTTGAATATTTAATACATATATTTAGGGATACCAGGCCCTGATGAACGCCCCCAGACCTCCTTTAGCCCTCGGAAGTGGGCAGAAACATGTTGGCCATTAATCAACAAATAGGCGACCCTACGAGCCATTATTCTCAGTAAGTGTCCCATCACTTCATCATCATTATTAGCTTTATTTTCGGTAAATATAAATACCATAAAAGCACATCAAAAAAGAAAGGAACGGCAAGCTACATGATAAACAATTTAAGTCATAAAAGATTGAAAAGGAGAGAAAAAAGAAAAGAGAAATATTTACACATAAGCAGTTCCCTCATGGAAAATCGCACCTTATAGTTATGTAAAAACACATTATAGATAAAAGAATAAGATACAAGCCTGGCAAACCATATCAGATAAAAAGGACATTTCTATTTAAAAAATATCTAAGAAAAATAAAAACAGCAGGTAGGGAATGCATCTGAACCAATAAAAGTGATATGTGCATACAATGATAAATCCATCAATTGTTGTTTACCACATTCATTGTTAAATTTCCCTCTGCTTTTTTAAGCGTGTTCAGTCTGATACGCCAGATTGAGTCTAAATATTTTGACAAACAACAAACCACTAAAACCGATGAATCAGATTTAAAAATTCTCAAAGCTAGCAAGCAGTTTTTAAAACCCTTACTTCTGCACAGAGGAATAATCCAACGGGCTCTTTGTTTGGAGTATGCGGGGCATTGGAAGAGAATATGAGTTACTGATTCTTCTCTGGCACAGCCCATCGGACACATCTTAGAAGAACAACTAAAATTAGACCATTTATAAGTGAGGGAACGCAAAGGAAGAGAGCCCACCCTGAATCTAATGTATAATGAACGAGCAAACGGAGAAGATACTATATCCATATATTGTGCAAATTCATAATAGCATTTAAAATATAAAAAGTTTCCCGTCATGGATGATGACGAGACAGCGGACAATTGGGAAAGTTGAACGTGGAGCCAGAAAGCATCCTTTAGTGTCTGGGTTGCGTTCTTAGGGATAGATAATGGTTTCTTCCAATAGGACCCCAAACCAAGAAGCGAGAGGGTCCTTTCTACATATGCACACCACTTGATTTTGGAGCTAGTGTTGTTGGCCATCAAGTTAGCTAGCGCACATCTATAATGGACAAGAGAATCTGATGACCATAAGCGAATCCAGTACAACAGGGGCTTGAGTGCAACGATCTGGCTGATAGAAGGGAGATTTAGGTCCATGCGTATTGGGAGCAGTGGGGTACTGGAAGGAACTCTTAGCAATGACCTTAAGAAAGAGTTCTCCACTTTTATCAAATCATCCAGGCAACAGTGGCCCCACAGTTCAGCTCCATAGATTGCTCCCCCTCTTGCTTGTAGTTTATAAATTTCTACTGCGGGCGTCATGGCAAAGCTAGGAGATCTAGCTGCAAATCTTGCAATGCCACTCGCTCGCTGTTGCAATCGTAAAGTTGCCTTCTGGATGTGGCGCTGCCACTTGTGCGAGTCTTCTAGTTTCAGGCCTAAATAATCAAAATCGCTGACTCTTTCCAGCGCGGCACCCTCTAAATAGATAGGTCGTCTCATTCTGCCTTTCCTATCGCCAAACACCATGCACTTGGTTTTTAATCGGTTGATTTCGAGCCCATAATCATTGCAATAGTCAATGAATCTTGAAAGCAGGGTTGAAAGGCCTGTGGCTGTTTGAGAAACCAGCAGGGTGTCATCGGCAAAAAGAAGGCAGGGGATCTTCTGCCCTCCTATTTTAGGCGAGTCGTTAGAGCACTCCATAAGATAAGGGATGCATGCGTTTATGAAGAGAAGGAATAAGGTAGGGGCAAGAACACAACCTTGTCTTACACCTCGGGCAGTAAGGAATTTTTCTGTTAATTCACCTTGTGGGCCCCATCTAATTCTACCATAGTTGCCAGTGTAAAGATCCCTGATAATATTTAAAATAGAGCACGGGACTCCTATTTTAGACAGAACTTCCCACAGTTTGTGGCGGGGTACTAGATCAAAGGCCGATTTTAGATCTACAAATGCTACATATAGGTGGCCTAAGTCAACATCGACAACTTTCCATTTAATAGAAGTAAAACGAAATATCTGATCTAATGTGCTAATTTTTTCTCTGAAGCCCGCTTGTAGATGATTTAAGATTTGATTTTCAACTAGCCACTTGTTCAGCCTGCTCAACAACTGATAACAGAAAATTTTTTGAAGGTTGTCGAGGAGGCTGATGGGTCTATAATTACCCGGGTTGTTCCTCTCTCCTTTCTTATGGATGGGCACTATAATCGCCTCTTTCCATGAGTCAGGATAAATTCTGCTAGTCAAGATGGCATTAGAAAGTCTGTTAATATATGGGCCCCAGGTGTTCTGGTCCACTTTAAACATATCAGAGGGGATCCCGTCCATCCCAGGGGCCTTTGCTGCTTTCTGAGCTGCAATGGCCGACACAGTTTCGTTCAGTGTAAAAGGGGGCAAGAAAGCCATAGACTCGTCAAAAGTTGTTGGCTCCTCCGAAATTATGTCAGAAATATGACTTGCCAACAATGGTCCATACAATTCCTTAAAGTAGGAGAGCCAGATGTCAGGAGAAATATAAGACTCCAGGTGAGATGCGCGGTTCTGATCACCACAGGAAACTAGGAGCCAGAACCGTTTTGAATCATGGACGGTAGCTGCCTCAAGTAAATTGCTCCATAGCCCCTCTTCGTACTCGAATTTACTTTTGTTGCAAGTGGAAGCATAATGACGTCTAGCAATGATGATGCCTGATCTGTCCTTGGTCTTTAGCGCGATGGCCAAAGTATTTTTGGCCTCCCTACACCTCTTGTTGAACCATTTAGTATGTGGTCGAATACAGGAAATAGTCGGTGGCCTTGGACGTTTAGTAAACAGCTCTTTCAAAGTAGAAAAAAGGTCCAAATGAAGAGGCAATATTTCTAATGGAGCCAGAATAAGGTTGGTATCAAATAACTGGTGAGAAGAGGTTAGGGCACGCAATTTTCCTTGAAGCTTGTTTGATTGCACAAAGGAGTCCCACCTGACTGTACGCCTATTACTGGACAGCTCCATAGCAGTAGAGGAGACAGGGGGAAGTGCGACCCCTACTAGGAGAGAACTCTTGTATGTGATCTGGAGGGGAGCATGATCACTAGTATGGGGAAGACCCACCTCTAAGTCTAGAATATGGTGCCATAGTCTTAAGTCAAAGAGGATATAATCCAATTTGTTACTATATGAGCCCCTGAAGAAGGTTGGTCTGGCCGGAATGTCCGCTGGAAAGCGGCCATTACCCAAACGAAGGCCATGGGATATCATGAGGTCCACTATCTGTGAGGCCCTAACGCTTGGTTTATATGAATTTTGCTGGGTAGAATGAAAAGTCACAGGAGGAGGGATATTCCATACACTATCTTCAGACTGCATGACCTCTATGTGATCTGCGTTAAGTTCAAGTAGAACGTTAAAGTCACCAGCTATTATGATATGATATTTGAGGCGAAGGTCTGAGATTAAGATATTCAGTAGCTCGACAATGGGAGATCGGTGATTTGACCGTCCCGGTCTGCTATAAATATTTAGACAAAGGACAGGAGTGCCTGAGGCTGGGTAGATAGCAACGGCCAAAATATCATGGGAATCCACATATATCTCCTTTGTACCACTCCCCTCTATAGATTTTACCCATGTGATTAAGCCCCCTGCCGCCCTGCCAGCTAAAGATGGCTTAGCAGGCTTGAAAAAGGAACTATACCCTTGTTTGTATGTACAATGCGTTGCCCATGTTTCCTGGAACATGCAGACGTTAAAATTTCCAACGAGTGCCCCCCACTCAGTGTCAACAAGTTTGCTGTTAATGCCAGCCACATTCCAGGATAAAAGTTTTGCTGTGTGCTGGACACAAGAAATGTTTGAGTTCGTGGTAGTATCAACTTGGACGTAACTGGCAACGGGGTTCGCCTTGAATAAACTTGTGGTATTATTAATAGTTCCAGGTTGTGAGTCCGATAAAAGAAGAGAGGCTGGGCAGGGTGAATTAGATGGAAAGTTCATGGCTGCTGTGGCTGTGCAAAGATTGGTGAAACATAGTCAGTCAATATCCGAGGTAGCCCCAGGATCATGGGTTAGTTGGGCCCTTGAAGCAGGGCCAAAACAGAACTTAGGGGCCAAATCAGGGAGTGGATCTCTCTGGACCTGATGGCCTGTTGGTCTTATGTCTTGAGTAGTTGTAAAATGGTTCGGGCCAAATTGGCTGATCTAGTGGAAGGATTCGCACGCATATAGCTAGCAATAGGACAGCTAGCTGAAAGAGTAATTGCTGAGGACTTCCTGCGTATAGACCGTGCTTCCATTTCCATGAGGCCTGCTGCCAAATGTGGGCTTTTAAGACTAAGTGTTATAAAGTCACTAGGACCAGAGAGACCAGGGGAACCATTAGATCGCTCGACAGAAACAATGTCATCATGGATGATTGAGCCACAACCCCTGGTATGTCTCACCCAGTGCAAGACCTTGTTTGTTAGTGAGGCTTTGTCTTCTCTCACGTTTGGGGGCAAAGGTGGAACATTGCACATGTATATGTAGTTGTTGCTAATTAATTTATGATTGTGGTATAAAGCTTTGGTAGTATCCCATTTGAAGTGAACATTAGGAAGGAGAGGGGTAGTTCTTCCAAAAGAGGACGTAAGCTGTTTTGCAGGACACTGATCGTCTATGGGACCTGCAGCACAAGCTAGTGGCAGAAGAGGCCCGTTTGGAAAAGCGCCTTTTGCAGGTGGATGCTTGGTAGGCAAAAGGTTTGAGTTAGGCTCGCTAATAGGGGAAGGATATTTGCTTTTAAGAAGGGTGGTGATCTCAAGCAATAATGCTCTCAACTCGCTAACTTCAGTCTTAAGGCTACACACCAATGTGAACAAATCATTTTGTGGAGGAGGACTCACTATACATGGCAGAGCTGAGACGGCTGGTTGCTGATTGTCTGAGTCAATGGATGCCAGCGGAGAAAAACGATTAGAGCATAAAATTGAAGGGTGAGGTGTGCAAGCTCTAAGAGCATCTACATCGGAATAGGGTGTAGGGAGGGCAATAGGATCTTGGCAAGGCAACGACTGTTGGAGTGGTTGGTGAGATGAGGCGACAGAATGAGGGTTAACAGCAGTATGTGAGCTAGATGTTAGAAATGGAATAAGCGTGCCAGATTTTGAGCCCTTTCGACTAGGCTTCTCCTTGTTGTTTAGAATCTGTTCTACCTCTTCTATTAAATCATCTATTTCCTTGGCAACATGGCTAGTGTGGGGTAACATAGTCTTGTTGATTTTGAGTATTTTGGATTTGCCAGAGCCTAAAGTCGGGCTGTCTTTGGCCTTACGCTTCCCCATTGGCGAATGGTACTATGTCACAATGTAGAGGAGAGATTGGAGTACTTCCCTATGCAGGAGGGACAGTTGCCGTGCCTTAGGACCAAGAGAGGTGGCCCAGCCCGGCCTCCTTCGGCCTCGGACGGGCACGGACGGGCCCGCCCTTGGCCCGGGCTTTGCCCGGGCACGCCCGCGCGCGTCCCGCGAGCGGGAGCGCAAAGGAAGAATTTAAAGGGCTCCTGCCCGATTGCAGCTTCCTGCGGCAACCACCACCAGCAACACAGCGCGTCCCGCGAGGCGGGAGCGCTTTGAAGTTTTTAAAGGGCTCCTGCCCGATTACAGCTTCCTGCGGCAACCACCACCAGCAACACAGCGCGTCCCGCGAGGCGGGAGCGCTTTGAAGTTTTTAAAGGGCTCCTGCCCGATTACAGCTTCCTGCGGCAACCACCACCAGCAACACAGCGCGTCCCGCGAGGCGGGAGCGCTTTGAAGTTTTTAAAGGGCTCCTGCCCGATTACAGCTTCCTGCGGCAACCACCACCAGCAACACAGCGCGTCCCGCCACTTGTTTTTAACCATACTAGTAGTCACCACGGATAAAGGTGTACTATTACACAGGTGATTGATTAGGTATTTTTATATTTTCCATAGCACAACTGGATCTCTTGTTTATCCAGATAATTCTAATTTCAGCACTCCCTCCAAGTTCTTTTAACAGTGAGGTTGAGTCCATTCAGGTGCCACTGTCCTACCCGGATAAGGCTAGGTGGTCATATGATGAAGCAAGAAACTATATAGTGTGTGAGACCACCTAGTCCGTAGATGAAAATTCCTTTCCCCCTTCACAGTTACTCTTGACACACTAACAAGTCTCAAAGTCTGAGATTTAAGGGCTAAGAGCAATTTCTTTGCCACTGATCCCCTAACCACATCCCATACTCCTTGTGTATATTCCTTTGCATTAGACACATTTCACCACATCAATGCACAGATCACTTCATTTGGTCCACCTCTTGTTGTGCTTTGTTTTGGTGTTAAGTACTTGAAAGGTAGGCAGTGTTGCCATTTCATTCATCAGGGACATTATATCATCTGGACTATGATTTGGACTGCATGTGCAAATTGAGGCAGAGTGTTAGATTGTCATATCTACATGTATCACACAATGATGACACTGATGGTTGCCTGTCTAATTTTTACAGCTGGCAACATGAATGTAGAGGAGATAAGAGCTTTCCAGAAGTGGGTAGTGAGATACAGACACATATTGGATGTCGAGTCTAGGTACCGAAGGATGGCAAGATGCTATCAGAGAGCCACAGGAGAATGGCAGGCTTTCAGCCAAGGGGGACCAGCATTGGCCACAAAGGTTGTAGCCACCACCACACCTTTAGCTAGTACCACAGCAGCCACCATCACATCAGCCCCACCTGCTGCACCGTCAACCTCAGCACCACCAACCACCACACGTGCTGCACCTTGACATAAGCACCACCGACCACCACACCTGCTGGACCAACAACCTCTGCAACACAGACCACCACATCTGCTGCATTGGAAATGGCCGCAATTTCCGAGCTCCAGAGGGACATGTGGAAAGTGTTGAGAAAGCTTGACACTATACTGAGGGACGTGGACTAAAATACTCTGAGGCTCAAAGCTATTAAGAAGACACTGAGGGGCATATTTATAGAGTAATTTTTTTGCACGGGAACGCCTACCTTGCATCTCATTAAGGCAAGGTAGGTTTCCACTTCCAAAAAATGACTTTAACTCCATAAATTTGGTGCTAGACGGGTCTAGCACCAAAGTATAAATATGGAGTTAGTTTTGCACTGAATTAGAGTTAAAAAAAATGACGCTAATTCAGTGCAAACAGAGTATAAATATGCCCCTTAGCGTCAAAAAATGATGTTAATCTGGTCAGAATCATTTATTTTGACTCAAAACTGCCTAACGTCATTTTTTTTTAAGCTACCCTTTGCACCGGCTTGCACCATTCCATAAATATGGTGCCCAGCCGGTGCTAAAAAATGGTGCAAGCCGGTGCAAAACTTTTTGGGGCAAAACTGCCTTAGTGCAGTTTTGCACCAAAAAGTATAAATAAGGCCGTGAGGAGAGCAAACCTCTGAACTCTTGCCTTCCCTCGCCCCTAATTCAGTCTCCTCCCTCCTCATTCCGCATCCTGTTTTGTAGTGGGTTTAGGGGGTTTAGTGATAGGTTAGAGTAGGGTGGTAGTTTAGATAGGATAAGTAGATTGGGGGTTTCATAATATTACATGTTAGTTTATGGGTTATTAATGTTGGGGCTTTTGTGTATTTAAAAAACTAAAAAATAATCAAACTTTATTTTATTTTTTTTTAAAACAATATATTTGTTTAGAATTAGTTAGTATATGTTTAGGTTAGTATATGTTGTCCTACATGTGTCTCGCTATGTAAGGGGAGGTGGGGGGCAAATGTTTAGAGTGTGTTGTTAAATGTGGTAAGTGAGCTTAGCATAGAGTATTTAGGGCCAGGTGTGGTTAATGTATGGTTAGGATAGATTAGGTTAGTGTAGGTGTGTTACATAGTTTTAAGTAAGATAAATAGTGTGTCGGTAATGAGTGCATATCACCAACTGTGGCAACACTGGCATGTTGTCAAGCAAAGGACAAAGGAAAATCAGTGCCTGTGTGGCATGGGCTGGTGCTACCGGGTACTCCTACGGGTGAAGATGATCTGTTCCATATCTTCATCCTCTGATGTGTGTGTTGTCTCCTCTGCCCTTGATGGTGGTGCTGGTGGGTTTGAAGGGGCAACACACACTTCTGTGGTTGGAGAAGTGGACACCATATTCCCGACAGCTGCCATCTGTGGAACTACATGTGGCATCACTGCAACAAGGAGGAGCTGCTGATTATTGAGTATGGCAGCAACATCCCTGTGCTAGGCAGCCATGTATGCCCTGAGGGAGGCCTGTTCCCAGTGCATGGAGTACAGCTTGTTGTCATGCATGCAGCTGCAAGATTGGGAGGGCAGGTGTTGTGGCAACTCCCTCACAGCAGTGGTGAGGTCCTTCACACACTGTTGGACTCCTTGCAGTAGGAATTGTGTGACTTGCATGGCTGCTGACTGTTCTGTGGACGTCATCATGCAAGCGCATCCCCTCAGGGCTGGTTGCCATAGTTGGCATCCCCACCCACACCTTCTTGGCCAGCTCCTGCTGTACTCCCACTACTGTCCTCTCAAAGGTGGTCCCTGTTTCATCAGAGTCCTCAGCTGTGTTTGAGCTGGCAAGTCATACTATTGGGGTGGTGGGTGTTTCCTCTGGGATGGCTGCTACATGTATGCTCATCCTTGCGACTGGAGGTGGTGTCTGGATGGTTCCCAGGAAATCTTGGAGGGTTTCCTGGCTGATGGTTGTCAGCTGGTCATCCAGGTCATCAGGGTAGTCCAGGACAGACAGATCCACAGGAGAGCCATCATCCTCTGCAATGAGATATTGTACAATTAGTGTGTCTGTGTTGTGCCAGATGTAATGTGACGTCACTGACTTCCTATTGGTGGTACATTGTTATCTTGGTTCCCATGCATTGTTCCTGTCATTAATGTTTGCAGTCCATCAGCCCTATGTCCCACCTGCATTTCACATGGAGTGTGGCAGTTTTGGCAATTGTCTGCATCACATCTTCTAGGTGTGGGTTCTGTCCAAATTGTGGCTTGTCACCTTCTTGTCCTCATTAACCCTCCCTCTAGTTCCATTAGCATGGTGAGGCCTCACCATGATTGTTGGTGTGTTGATGCCACATCACCACACATAACAATATTGCCCTGTCCCAGTCTATCATTTTTCACATATACCTATGCGGTGCTCAGACCTAGCACCATACCATGTATGGCTTTTCCATGAAACGATACAGGTGTCACCATTGGTAGTTTCTCATGTTGATGTCTGCGAATGTGTGCTACATTGCATTGGGCTGATGGGCCTGGCAGAGTTCCATGTCTTCTTGTGACTGTGCGGGTTTGTTTGCCAACCTACACACATATGTCATCTCCCTTAATGCAGTTGTCTTAGCACTATGACACCTGAGATGTTGCATGGTGGCATTGCAGCTATTGTGACACAGGCACATGGGTAAACCCAGGAATGGGCAGCATGGGTATGAGATTACTGTTGTGTACATCATTATGTATGTGACAGTGCCTGATGGTTATTGAGTCTATTGACATGAGCAGTTGACAGGAGTTGCACTTGGATAGGGATTGATGGGGATTGATCACGTAGTCATACTGAGCCCTCATGTTGAGTGTGTTTGTGCCATGGGCACCTAATTGCCATTTCCTAATTGACCAGGACACACAGCACAGGTACTAATGGCAACTGCTGTCAATGGTAAATGCTGATTGAACCAGTGGCCTGAGACTCAGCATTGTCCTCTAGTTTACATTCTGACAATACCAGCTGTCCTGTGACACCAGACCAGTTTTACGTTATACCCTACCCCCTTGGTCTGCTTCAGCATTTCCAGCAGCCTTGGCATGTTGGTGTACCCCCATGCAAAGGTTGTTGGTGTTGTGTTGTGCTGTGCCCCTAGATGCCCCTGCACAGCCCATGCACCTGGCATGGGCAGTGCAGGGAGTCCCATGCTGTGCCCCTTTGCCCTTTCTACTGCCTGATTTTCAGGGCTGACATACATTGTGTAGTAGATATGTGCCTCCCCCTTCGTGCACTTGACAGTTAGGCATTTTTGTCCCCCATGCAACTTGCCCTTCATACGTGTTGTTTCCTTGTAGTCTGTGTTGTCCTGTCCTGCGACACCAGTGACGATTTACTCCGGGATGATGGCTGCAACCATCTCCTCCATCTTGTCCAGGTCCTCTTGCGGTGCTGCACTCCCACCTCCGGTATGCAGTGCTGCCTTCCTGTTCCTTGCCATTTTCTCCTTTGTCCTGCACTTGCAGTCATACCAGCCTTTCTTGCACTCAGTGACCATTCTCCTGACCTCTGCCACACTATTAATCTTGTCCACAATCTATTGCCAAATTGCCTCTCTCCTCCCAATTGGCAAATTAGAGGTGATGAAGAGTTGATGCTCGTGCTCCCTCACCTCTCTCACCAGAATTTCATGCTCCTCTGTGCTGAAGCAACACTTCCTCTTCTTCTTGTCTCTCCCCTGGGTCTTGTCTGTATCCTCCTAGCTGGTTTCTGGTGGTGTGGGGTCTCCCTGGTGTCTCTCCTGGCTTCTGGGATCCATTTTGGGGCTCCTTAGCACTGTTTGCTCCGTTTGCATCTCTTTTTTACGCTATTGTGGTGAAAAATGGCACTTGTCCGTTTTGCAACATTTTTCCATGTCGCAAACCGGATTGGAGCCATTTTTCCTGTGTTAATGTCATTTTGCCTTAAGACAAGGCGCAATGGTTAACATCAGGAAAAATGACTCTAACCTATTCTAACCTATTCTAAGTGCCACCCAGCGTCAAAGTATAAAATTGACGCACGGGTGGCATTAAGAAATGACGCTAACCAGCGCTAACATTTTTTACGCAAAACTACATTAGCGCAGTTTTCCGTCAAAAAGTATAAATCTGGCCCTTGGATGCATCACTCTAGAGCTCATCACAGTTATGCCAATGCAAAAACAACAGATGATGGAAGGAATGGAGAGCAAATCAAGCATTCACCCCCAGTCACAGATCTGGGTTTAATCCATCAGTTTTTTTGCTTGCCATGCCATTCCAGTTTGGACCCAGCCACATACATATCAGTCTTGACCCTGTTCCCCATGGGAACAGTCCAGTCCGAGCAGCCAGGCAAGGTTTTCCCTCGACCAGAAATAAGAATCCTGGGACCGATTTCAGGGTATCATCCTTCATCAGCCAGGCTAGTTTGAATCCGGAAGCATAGCAAGCACGGGACCCACATCTGGGCATACCCTTCCCACTTGAGGCAACAAATCCAAAACCAACAGATGATGGGCAGAATACAGAGCAAATCAAGCATTCACCCCCAATCACAGATCTGTGTTTAATCCATTAGTTTTTTTTGCTTGTCATGCCATTCCAGTTTGTATCCAGCCCTACACAAATCAGTCTTGACCCTGTTCCCCATGGGAACAGTCCAGCCTGAACTGTCAGACCAGGTCTTCCCTGGACCAGAAACAAGCATTCTAGGACCGTTTTCAGGGTATCAACCTTCATCAGCCAAGCCAGCTTGAATCTGGTGGCATAGCAAGCACAGGACCCACGTCTGGGCAAACTCTTCCTACTTTGGGTGACAAATGCAAAAGCAACAGATGATGGACAGAATGCCGAGCAAATCAAGCATTCACCCCCAGTCACAAATCTGGGTTTAATCCATCAGTTTTTTTGCTTTCCATGTCATTCATTCCTGTTTGGATCCAGCCATATGCAAATCAGTCTTGACCCTGTTCCCCATGGGAACAGTCCAGCCCGAACTGCCAGGCCAGGTCTTCCCTGACAGAAACAAGCATCCTGGGACCAGTTTCAGGGTATCACCCTTCATCAGCTAGACTAGCTTGAATCTAGTGGCAATGCAAGCACGGGACCCACGTCTGGGCATACCCTTCCCACTGGGGTGACAAAGGCAAAAACAACAGATGGATGAAACCCAGATCTTTGTGACTGGGGGTGAATGTTTGCATTGCTTAGGATTCCATCCATCATCTGTTCTTTTTGCATTTGTCACCCCAAGTGAGAAGGGTATGCCCAGAAGTGGGTCCCATGCTCACTGCGCCACTGGATTCAAGCTAGCCTGGCCGATGAAGGGTGATACCCTGAAACCGGTCCTAGGATGCTTGATTCCGGCCCTGGGAGGACCTAGCTTGGCAGTTCAGGCTGGACTGTTCCTATGAGGAACAGGGTCAGGAATGATTTGCATATGGTTGGGTCCAAACTATGTTGGCGTGGTGAGCAAAAAAACTATGGATTAAACCCAGAACTTTGTGACTGGGGGTGAATGATTGCATTGTTCAGCATTCTGTCCATCATCTGTTCTTTTTTCATTTGTTGCCCCAAGTGGGAAGGGTATGCCCAGACGTGGGTCCTATGCTCACTGCGCCTATGGATTCAAGTTAGCCTAGCTGATGAAGGGTGATATCCTGAAACCGGTCCTAGGAAGCTTATTTCTGTCCTAGAGGTACCTGGCTTGGCAGTTAACTTTGGACTGTTCTCATGATGAACAGGGTCAATATTGATTTGCATATACCTACGTCCAAAATGGGGTGGTGTGGTGAGCAAAAAAAATGATGGATCAAACCTCGATCTTTGTGACCGGGGCTGAATGTTTGCATTGTTCAGCATTCCGTCCATCATCTGTTTGTTTTGCATTTATCACACTTATACATGCACCTGTGTTTTTGCGCATTGGAGATAACGCTTGAAGAAATTCTCACTTCTTTGACTATCCAATAGGAGTCATGTATGCACAAACATTTTTGCTTACACCTCCAGTTCTTTTCCATCTGAAGGCAGGTGAATATTCAATGAAGTGGTCTGATTGGAAGGACAATATCCTCAATTATGTTTCTGCTATTGAGTATGAAGGGGGAGGATAATTTTCCAGTACTAGAGGAAAATGAAATTATTGCATAGTTTGAGACCTGTAGGATTATGAGTTTACACTCAGATGGAGAAGAAAACTGGAGCTGCTGATGAAACTGACGTATTTAAGCACACTTTACAGTATCTGAACTGGCGGTACAAAAACCCACACCGTTACTCCAACAGGAACACGCCCACAGTATCATGACTCACAAATCAACGCAGCGGTCTTTCAACCGCGGTAAACCATTGGCAGTACACACTGCCGAACTCACAATACACACACACTTACAATACACCACTACATTGGACAATTAAAACTGCACACACCTGACACACATACATACACCACACCCACACACTCACAACACTATAAAACACCCCCCCACATTACCCACAACCCCATTACAACCACAGAAATAGAACAAGCACAGAGAGACAAGAAAAGAGCACACATACACTCTGAGAAACAGAACACCATCACTCATACATCATCCACAAACATCACATAAAACATCACAACACATCACCCCACATATCACCTCACACATATCACTCACACCACATCATGGCACCTCAAAGACACCCCAGGTTTTCTGAGAAGGAGCTAAGGGTCATGGTGGAGGAAATCATCCTGGTAGAGCCACATCTATTCAGACCGCAGGTGCAGCAGACGTCCATTCCAAGGAAGATGGAGCAATGGTGGAGAGTCGTGGACAGGGTCAACGCTGTGGGACAGCATCCAAGAACAAGGGATGACATCAGGAAGAGGTGGAACAACCTATGGGGGGAGGTGCGTTCCGTTGTATCAAGACACAAGATAGCAGTAGAGAGGACTGGCGGTGGACCCCCACAACTAACAACATGGGAGGAGCAAGTCTTGGCGATTTTTATCCTGAGGGCCTGGTAGGAGTAGCAGGAGGACTGGTGTTAGACCTGACAGCCTTAGGGTGGTCACACCTAACTTTTTGCCTGCCTCCCTCCACTTTTTGGGCACGGTTTTTGCTGGCTTTTAGACTCTAGGCACTTTACTACTGCTAACCAGTGCTAAAGTGCATATGCTCTCTCCCTTTAAACATGGTAACCTTGGATCATACCTGATTAGACTATTCAATTTACTTATGAGTCCCTAGTAATGTGCACTATATGTGCCTAGGGCCTGTAGAATAAATGCTACTAGTGGGCCTGCAGCACTGGTTGTGCCACCCACTTAAGTAGCCCCTTTACCTTGTCTCAGGCCTGCCATTGCAAGGCCTGTGTGTGCAGTTTCACTGTCACCTAGACTTGGCATTTAAAAGTACTTGCCAAGCCTAAACCTCCCCTTTCTCCACATATAAGTCACCTCTAATGTGTGCCCTAGGTAACCCCTAGAGCAGGGTGCTGTGTGGTTCAAAGGCAGGACATGCACCTGTGTAGTTTACATGTCCTGGTAGTGTAAAACTCCTAAATTCGTTTTGACACTACTGTGAGGCCTGCTCCCTTCATAGGCTAACATTGGGGCTGCCCTCATACATTATTGAAGTGGTAGCTGCTTATCTGAAAGGAGTAGGAAGGTCATATTTAGTATGGCCAGAATGGTAATACAAAATCCTGCTGACTGGTGAAGTTGGATTTAATATTACTATTCTAGAAATGCCACTTTTAGAAAGTGAGCATTTCTTTGCACTTAAATCCTTCTGTGCCTTACAATCCACGTCTGGCTGGGTTTAGTTGACAGCTCCTTGTGAATTCACTCAGACACACTCCAAACACAGGGTACTCAGCCTCACTTGCATACATCTGCATTTTGAATGGGTCTTCCTGGGCTGGGAGGGTGGATGGCCTGCTCTCACACAAAGGACTGCCACACCCCCTACTGGGACCCTGGCAGACAGGATTGAACTGAAAGGGGACCTGGTGCATTTCTTTGCCACTCTTTGAAGTCTCCCCCACTTCAAACGCACATTTGGGTATAAAACAGGGCCTCTGCCCTACCACCTCAGACACTTGCTGGAGAAGAAACCTGAACCAGAACCTGCATCCTGCCAAGAAGAACTGCCTGGCTGCTCAAAGGACTCACCTGACTGCTTTCTACAAAGGACTGCTGTCTTGCTGTTGGCCTGCTGCCTTGCTGAACTCTTGTCTTGCTGCAAAAGTGCTCTCGAAGGGCTTGGATAGAGCTTGCCTCCTGTGCCCTGAAGTCTCAGAACCAAAAAGCCTTCTCTTTTTCAACTGGACTCCTTGTGTGCTGAAAAATTTGATGCACAGCTTGCTCCGCGGTGAAAAATTCACCCCACGCCGATCCAGAAAGATGCCACTCGACGCGACGCCTGCGGTGCAACCGGAACTTCGACGCACGGCCTCGCATGGACAACGTCGCCTGACTTCCAGAGAGGAAACCGACGTAACACCTGCCGTGAGGAAGAAAATTCCACGCACAGCCCACCGGAACGACACGCAGCCGGATAACAAGCCTAGGATTCCACGCACAGATCCTGGGACATCTGGTAATCCTGCGACCCACAGAAGGAGACGGTCCGCATGCCGGAAAACGACGCATGTCTTCCAGAGTAAAAAATAATGCTGCAAGTCCGTGTGTGAAGGGGCGAAACCGACGCACACACCATTTTTCTTCCCGTAGAATGACGCACGTCTCCCCGCGTGGAAAATAACGACGCAAGTCCGTGTGTGAAGGGGCGAAACCGACACACACACCATTTTTCCACGCATCTCCTCCTCTGCGGCCCTCTGCGGAGATTTTCCACTCCAAACCAGGTACTTTGTGCTTGAAAGAGACTTTGGGGGTCATTATGACCCTGGCGGAAGGCGGAGAACTGGCGGTAAGACCGCCAAAAGGCTGGCGGTCTTACTTTGTGGATTTATGAGCATGGAGGAATTCCTTCCCTGGCACTGATAGGGGTCTTCCCTACCCCCCAACCCCGCCCTGACTCCCTCCCCTACCCCCCCACCACCCCTGCCACCCCCCAAAGGTGGCAGGGCCCCCCTCCCCACCCGACCCCCAACATCACATCACCCATACCCACACGACACGCACGCAGGCACCACATACACACTTACATGCACACACGCCGACATACATGCCTACATCCACACACACAGTCAGACACGCACACCCACATTCAAACATACACGCACACATCCATACAGACATACCCACAGACATACACGCACTCATTCCCATAAAAACAACACCCTGCAAGCATATACGCACTCACACACCCCCTCTACATACACACACCCCCATGCACCCACACAAAACACAACACCCTCCCACCCCCCTCCCCTCACGGACGATCGACTTACCTGGTCCGACGATCCTCCGGGAGGGGACGGGAGCTATGGGGGTAGCTCTGCTGACACCACACCGCCAACAGAACACTGCCACAGCGAATCACAGGACGTGATTCGCTGGGCGGTGTTCTGTTGGCATGGCGGTGGAGGTGGAGCAACCTCCACTTCCTCGCCTCCCGCCAGTATGGCTGTTGGCGGCTCTCCGTCCGTAAAAGGACGGAGAGCTGCCAACGGTCATAATAGGCAGAGCGGCAAACCACCACCACTGGCAGTCTTCCACACAGCGGTCTCTCGCGGTCTTTAAAAAGACCGCCGAGGTCAAAATGACCCCCTTTGTTTGCTTTTTAAAGATTTAAGACACTTTATATCACTTTTCAGTGATATCTTTACAAATTCATATTGCATCTTTTATCGTTTTGACCTGCAAATACCCAGATAAATATTATATATTTTTCTAAACACTGTGGTGTTGTATTTTTGTGGTGCTATACTGTGTTATTGTATGATATATTGCACAAATACTTTACACATTGCATTCTAAGTTAAGCCTGACTGCTCAGTGCCAAGCTACCAGAGGGTGGGCACAGGATAATTTGGATTGTGTGTGACTTACCCTGACTAGAGTGAGGGTTCTTGCTTGGACAGAGGGTAACCTGACTGCCAACCAAAAACCCAATTTCTAACAACTGGACTCTAGTAAGTCAAATCTTTACTACTTTATCCCCCCCACCCTATCTGCATGCTATCACATACCTCACCCGTACCCTCACTCCCATCACTCCATCACCTCACATCCAACCCACCATCACAACCAACACATTCCAATCCCAAGCCCTGCATGCAACAACAATGCATGGACACCCATCACAGACCTGCATGGGCACCCATCACCACAGCAAGCCCAGTAGAGAGACCCACCAAGCCCACACAGTCAGCAATCATACAAGGCCAAGGAGACAGGGAAAGCACAAGTCTAGAAGGGAGACACACCCATTGCACATGATGGCACACACAGATACAATAACAATGTTTTTCCATCCCAACAGGACCCCTACCCAACGTCATTGGACAGGAGGTGCCAGCTATATCCAGTCCCCCCCACAGAAGAGGTCCACAGTGATAACAGCAGCTCTGCACGCCTGGATCACGATGACCAACCTAGCCTATATGGGACCTCTGTACAGTTGGTTACCCTGCCACAGTCCCAAACCACCACAGAGCCTCCCACTCAGGAAACACCACCATAGCACCCACCCAGCGGGCCCATGCCACTGTCCCCAGGACACGCCAATCAGCAGTGTGTCCACCACTACAGGGACCCCAGGCAACTCCACAAGCACAGGACGATCAGGGACCCTGGGTCAGTGCAGTGGGCACACGGCTCAGGGGACAGAGGCACAGGACAACAGGGAAACTGGGAGGAGTGCTGTGCGACAGGGGGAGGACAGACCCAGGGAACCAACCCTCCACGTGGCACTCTCCAACATCATGGGAGCATACCATCATTCCCAGAAGACCATGGGCATGGTACTGGCCAAGTTTCAGGAGACCCAGCGGCTGGAGGTGAGACAGTACATGGGGATCAGGGAGGAACTCACCAAAATCTACAGCATCCTGGTCACCATAGCAGGGGTGCTGGCTTATATGGGCAAGGCCATGAGGGAGGCAGTGGCACAACAAAGGGCCCCTGACACTAGCCAAACCGAGGAACAGCCTTCCATCTCCACCGACGCTAGTGGACAGGAGGCCCCACCACCGGACCAACAGGCCACCAGCACCCCACCCCCTGCAGAAGGAGAACCACCCCGCAAATGGTCCCTGCGATCCAGGCAGAAGACTGAGAACATTGCCAAGACCCCCGCCAGGAAATAGGACCCTCTTGATTGTCACCCTACTGTCCCACTCTGTTACCCTGTCCATCTTGAACTGCCATTGCTCCACTTCCTATGCCCCCATGGACAATGCACCTGTGATGCCATGAGACTGGACTCTACCTTGGACCTTCCTCCACTATTACCCCTTGCACATACCCCTATACTTATTGGCACCTAAATAAACACCATTGGAACAAAAAACAATCTGGAGTCAGTATGATGATTCACAAATGCTTTACTACAACATTAGCAAAGCATAGCAACGTATATGTTCATTTACTCATACCAATGTATGACAGTTGTTGGGCAGCAGTACACTTAGCATAAGCCAGAATGGGGTACACAGATCTGAAAATGGAAACCCAAACGGAACAGGCAGTGTCCATAGACGGAGTGTAAGAGGCTGCCATGTACAATGTCCTAACGTATACTGAAATGTGAAGAGGAGTTACAGTCTTTTACCTGTGTGTCACTGGAGGTACTGCAGGATAATGTTGGTTCTGTTGTCAACATCGTCTTCCTCTGCCTCCTCTTCCTCACTGTCCACAGGCTGCACCGCTGTAACATGACCATTACCAGGCTCATCCTCCAGCAGAAAAGGCACATGGCGTCTCAGTGCCAGGTTTTGCAACATAAAGCATGCCACGATGATCTGGCACACCTTCTTGGGTGAGTCCTACAGGGAGCCACCTGTTAGATGGAGACACCGGAATCTGGCTTTCAGGAGGCCGAATGTCCTCTCAATAATCCTCCTAGTTCGCCGAAGTGCCTCATTGTAATGTTACTCTGCCCTTGTCCTGGGATTCCTCACTGGGGTCAGTAGCCATGAGAGGTTGGGGTAACCAGAGTCACCTGCAAATATCAAGGGGCAATTGTGAGACACACACTAACCCTTAAGGTTAACCCCATACCCAGACACCTACTTATACTGTGTAGGGACCTTGGGCTCACCTATTAGCCACACCCGGTGCCTCTGGAGTTGGCCCATCACATAAGGGATGCTGCTATTTCGCAAGATATATGCATCATGCACAGAGCCAGGATATTTGGCATTCACATGGGAGATGTACTGGTCCATCAAACACACCATTTGCACATTCATCGGATGATAGCTTTTTCTATTCCTGTAGACCTGTTCATTTCTGCGGGGGGGAAATGCCACATGTGTACCATCAATGGCACCAATGATGTTGGGGGTATGTCCCAGGGCATAGAAGTCAGCTTTCTCTGTGGCCAAACCCTCCACCCGGGGGAACACAATGTAGCTGTGCATATGTTTCATCAGGGCAGACAACACCCTGCTCAACACGTTTGAGAACATTGGCTGCGACATCCCTGATGCCATGGCCACTGTAGTTTGGAAGGAGCCACTTGCCAGGAAATGGAGCACTGACAGGACCTGCACTAGAGGGGGATTCCTGTGGGCTGCCGGATAGCTGACATCAGGTGTGGCTCCAATTGGGCAGACAGTTCTTAGATTGTGGCACGATCAAAAATGTATGTGATGATAATGTGTCTGTCCTCCATTGTCGAAAGGTCCACCAGGGGTCTGTACACCCGAGGATGCCGCCATCTCATCATCTGCCTCAGCGGTTGTAGCCTGTGGAGGAGAAAGGTGAGCAGAAGGTATTTCACCACA